>NC_025996.2:58181846-58277551 GCF_000442705.2 Elaeis guineensis
GAATATTGATGAGTAGATCTATATTCTTTGTTCAATCTTCTCTTGTAATAATGGTATGCGACATAATTCTATCCATTAGAAAATTTATTTTTTAATTATTGCTTAATATTATATTCATTTATATATCAAAAATTACAAGTATGGCATCAGGAGACAGACAATGATGTTTGCATTTGTAGTCTATCCCGGAGGCTGAGGCACCTTCATCGATTTCTACTGTCGCACCAGCTCCGTCACCAAAGGATCCTGCACTGGCAGTCCGAGTGAGGTGGATCCGAGTGGTATTATTATACTTTTTATATAATAAATTTGATTTTTTTATTTGGATAGCTATCATACTAATAATTTATTTATTATTGTTTCTCTGGTCAGTCTCCACTAGTGGTGAGGTGACGGTGAAGTCCATTAAAGAACCTCACTCTAGAGCATTGGAGCCGTGAGCACCTGAGACAGCATCTCCGTATTGAGATACCACCTGGCTACACCAGGCCCATTAGGGGATGGTGCGAGCCTGGCAGATCGAGCTGGGCATCATATGCTGCAGCTATGCCCCTAATGCTTTTCGATTGGCGTCACATTGTATCGATTCAGAGAAAGATTTTCTACATCTAGTTATAGATAAAATAAATTATACGGTGAATATTTAATTAGCATGGTATTCTTCTAATATTTATTATTGACAGGATGTATTTGATATTATTGATTTTAAGGAGATCATGTGCGACGAGCTGTGAATGCTCATATATCTTTGTGTTTCAAGGAGTATCGTCACTGCATCCATCAGCATTGGTACTATGTGATGCAGGATCATGAGGTGGAGGCAGCCGGTAGCAGCCCTATGACAACATCACTATGGATGATTGAGCTCTCATATGCCGGCATTACGAGGTTTCGGTATATCAGGTTATATATCCAATTTTTTTTTTAGAGTTTAATGATTGAATTATTTATTCTTAAATTTCAGTTTGTTACCTACTAATTTGACTACTAACTGTACAGAGATGATGTGCCCAGAATGCTACGAATCAGACCATATCGCATTGTGGGGGTTCGAGGTCGTTCGCTCATCATATGGAGCAGATGGTAAGTAATTTTTAATTAATATATTTTAACTCTCTAATTATTTAAAAATTTTTAATTAATTATTTTCAAATTGCAGAAAGATGCAAAGAGTGGCAAGCTTCCTGATAGGATCAATATTTACTAGTGGACTCACCAACAACGGTCAGAGAAGTGGATGACAGAGAGTTTTTTTAATTATTATTTTTATTCACAATTTGATTTTCAGTATGAAATTAAAATAGCTATAAATTTAATTTTTAGGACCATATGATAGACATCAGATCCCAACCTACCCTTGAGGGCTCGATCGCATTCACAGATGACGAGATTTGTGATCAGATGCTTGGTACGAGACACTATTATATTAGGGGTCTAGGGTATGGGATCAGTGCTCTCTCATCCTCATGCTCATCCAGGGTTGACGTCCATGCTGCCTGGATGCTCGACTGGTGGAGGTACAGAGGCAGACTAAACAGCAAGCTGATGAGTTGACTGCATGCATCGACAAGTACCAGTGGCTTCAGATCCAGATGATGGAGCAGATAGCACAGATAGAGTAGATGATGCAACTGATGAGGCAGCAGTAGACCGGTCTGAGCTCTTTGAGTGCTCTCCTTCCTCAGTCCATTTTTTTTTTGCTGATGCCGACACTTGACGGCTTATTTATGTAGCTTTTTATTTTTATTTTAGACCTCTTATAATTTTAATGTAATATAATAAAATGATGAATTCATTTATGGGTTTATTGTATGAATTTTTTTATTTTTAATTTATAAAAAATATTATAAATATAAATTAAATATATATATTCATAAATTATTTTTTAAAAAAAATATGTATAAATTATTAGTGATGGAATTATTTTTGATAAAATATTGGTCACCAAAAAATATATTAGTGATAAAAATTGATCGTAAATAATTTTTTAATAAATTTAAAAATATTAAAATTTTATATTACATTAATAATGATGAAAATATTTTCATCATGAATAATTAAAAATTTATTAGTGATAAAAATATACATAAAAAATTATAATATTTATGACATAAAATGTATGTCATTAATATTTTTTTAAATTTGATTTTTATAAAAAATTTTAATTAAATTAATAGTGATAAATATATTTTTATTATAAATAATTGATAATTTATTAATGATGAAAATGGGTATTGAAAATTATCATATTTGTAATAAAAAATTTATGTCACTAATATTTTTTTTAAATTTAATTTAAAAATTTTAAATTAAATTAATAGTGATAAAATATTTTTATTATAAATAATTAATATTTATTAGTGATAAAAATATACATAAAAAATTATCATATTTATGATGAAAAATTTATGTCATTAATATTTTTAAATTTAATTTTTATAAAAATTTTTAATTAAATTAATTATGATAAAAATATTTTCATCATAAATAATTGATAATTTATTAGTGATAAAAATTTACATTAGGAATTATCATATTTGTGATAAAAAATTTACATCACTAATATTTTTTTGATTTTTATAAAAATTTTTAATTAAATTAATAGTGTTGAATATGATTTGTCACAAATAATTATTTTTTTATTAGTGATGTAATATTTTGTCACAAATTATCTTTTTTATGACTAAAATTTTTTATCATAAATAGTTTTCAAAAAAAAAATTTAATAATGAAAATTTTTGATCGATAATATCGATTATTAGTGATGAAATTTTTTTTTTATCATAAAAAATTATCAACAACATCATTATTTGCGATGAAATATTAGCGATAATAATTTCATCGCTAATAACTATTATCAATGAAAATTCATTATTAGCGATGAATTTTTTTCATCGCTAATATCCTATTCTATTGTAGTGAGTACTCTGATTGGGTTGGTCACCAGGTTTGTCTGATCATAAGAGCAAGTAGAGTTTAAAAACTCTCTCTTTTCATTCGATGGGATACCCTTTTGGCATGTAGGGGTGCTATATGATTATATCCCATAACGAAGAATGTGAAAAAAAAAATTTATTTTTTTACAAAATCTAAGATCTAAAAATCTTAGATTTTATTGTATATGATATAAATTGTATGAATAGTAAAACATCCAATTTTTATGGTTAAAATTATTTTAATCATGAAAAATAAAATTTGGAATCATAAAAAGTTTAGATTAGATCTAAAAGTTAGTTTATGATTAATTTTATGTTTGTTTTATGAATTTTTTAAAATTAAAACTTTGTAAAAGTTGCTGGCATGTCTGTCGAGCTGACTTAATTTTGAACTGAGTCGATCAATCCCCTGGTTTAGTTGACTCAGTTTGTAACTAAGCCGATCCATTTGCAACAGGTGAATGGAACAAGTTACTGTTCACTTACCGTACTGAGCCGGCTCAGTCCAGGGGTGAGCCGATTAAGTTTTAAAATAAAAAATTTTTATATAAAATGATGTAAAATATTTATAAATTGAAATTATTTCAAACCCAACATAAACCCATGTTGATTACACACTTAATTATGAATTAAGGGTTGAATTATTTAGATCTAGAATTGTAAATTAAAGATCTAATGATATTACATAAAATATGAGGGTACGGGTTAGCTCAAATCTGGTCTTCTTAATTGGATTAGACCTAAGGATAGAATCAAATAGACTAAATAGAGAAATTGATTAAATCTAACTAAAAGTTGAATTATATTAAATCAGAATTTCTCTAGAACTAATATAATAGTTGTAGTTGGTCAAGTCCATGTCTTTGATTAGACTATATGGACTTTGATTATGGCTCAGTGGTCGAGCTTGAGCTATTATGCTGATCAAATCAAAACTAATTAATCAGTTAGTGTCTAAAGTAAGTTTAGCAGTCTTGATTGATGGTTATTAATTAAAATCTACTCAGCTAGATTGAGTCTATGGCGAGTTAATGGCATATTCCTCTCACTGATCTCACTTATCTAGCTAACATGATGAATTATATTTTGATTAGATTGCTAAATGATTTGAGTTGACCCATGTCATTAAGAAAATTAGAATGACTGATTTAGGTGCCCCTAGACTAGCTTGTATCAGTCTTCTTTGATCTGACTTG
The DNA here is from genome assembly GCF_000442705.2 of Elaeis guineensis. Classification (NCBI taxonomy): domain Eukaryota; kingdom Viridiplantae; phylum Streptophyta; class Magnoliopsida; order Arecales; family Arecaceae; genus Elaeis; species Elaeis guineensis. Next base: position 58,185,979 of record NC_025996.2, read on the forward strand.
ATGAAATCAATGGAAGGATTATGATTAGCTGGTCAATCTCTTCTCTCCTCTTAAAATATGTTAACCAAATTCTCTAAATTATTAGGTCTATAAAATGAATTAGTTATAGAGATAACTAGATTATAGCTTCCCATTAAGTTGGGTGATAATGGATCCATCAGTTTGATAATCGTTAGAGGCCCAAAGACCTAGTGCTTATCTACTAATTAGAATTATTATTCATAATATGATAACTCAATCATATCTCTTTGATGGATGGTCAAGTTGGTCTATCAAAATCGGGTCTAATCATTCGTTAGTTAGATGCATTGAGTATGGTCATGTTAATGGTTGGACCTAATCAGAACTTGCAGAGAGGGTCAAAGCCTATTGAAAAGTAATCTGAGATAAAATTAATTAATAGAAATTATTTAGAGAAACAATCAGTTAAGAACTTACCCATTGATGTTCATGGGTTGGTCAGCCAAAGTTGGGCCTATATGCAATCTGTGTGGATTCTAGTACCTGCTAAGGAATTAAGTAATTTTTTGAATCGGAGATACAAGCTACTAATTCATATAAAATAGTGAAAGAACCTTTAGACTAAAGTCTAAGTCTTTAGACTTAATAATTCATATACTAATTAGATTTTTTATTTTCTTTTTATGCAGTTATGGTCACCACCTTGTTGCTCTAATTACTATTGGATAGTGATAAATTGATGGGATCCAATTTTGATAGCTGGTATCGAAAGTTGAAGATTGTCCTAGAGCACGAGCGGATCTTATACATACTGACAGATCCGATACCAGAAGAGCCTACCTTGATCACATGCGGTGTGGTACGAGATACTTATAAGAAGTGGCTTAATGACCGCACCACCGTGCATTGCATTATGCAAGCTGTGATGAACGATAAGTTCAGTCATAAGTTTGAGGATGCTCAGTTGGAGGAGATGTTACAAGTATTGAATGAATCTTTTGGCACTCTTAATGATGTTGACCAGTATAAGACTAGTTGTGCTATCTTCAATGTTAAAAATAAGGGAGGAGACATCGATCATCGATCATGTATTGTACATGATCGAATAGATCAAATACCTAAGCAAATTTGGCTTTCTCTTATATGAACAGCTTGAAAGAGATGCAATTCTAAAGTCTCTACCAAAGTCTTATTTCTCCTTTCTCAATCATTATAGAATGACAAAGCCTACAATATGCCACGGTTTGCTGGGATTGCTGCAGACTTTTGAGAAGGATCACCAACTCCATAAGGAGATGGTGAATTTAGTAGGAGGATCTTCTTCGGTGGGGCATGTCCCTTTAAGAAAGAAAAAAAATAAAAATAAAAAGATACAGCATGCTAGGGGTTAGATCAAGAAGTCTAAGTCTGATCAGAGTCAGGCAGAGTACTTCTACTATAAAAAATAGGGTCACTAGAAGAGGAACTGTTCTCAGTATATTTCTTTTCTTAATCCAAACAGGCCGAAGAAGAAGAAGCAAGTGATTACTGGATAAGGTAATTATATGATAACACCTTATAACTTCTCTATTTGTAATACTTTGACCTAGATAATTAGATACTGGTAGTCCTATTAATATTTGTAATTCATTGTAAGGACTTCAAGTTAGTAGGAGATTTGGAGATGATGAGAGATTCTTGAATCTTGGAGATGAAAGATCTATTTTCGTTCTAGCTTTAGAAATTATTAATCTTATATTCAATTCTCATATCGTTGATCTTAGTGATTGCCACTTTTATCCTATTTTCTTAATGAATGTAATTTCTATAGACTTTTTGGCCAAGAACAGTTATAAAATTTCAATAAAGAAAGATTCTTATGATATCATTTTGAATGGTATTACTGTGATGAATGTACATTAAACAATAGCATTTATATTATATCATGGCCTAGTGTAATGTACACATCAAATAAATACCCTAGGATAGATCATGTCTTGGATGCCTACTTTTGGCATTATAGGTTAGATCATATTAACAAAAACAGGATAAACAGATTGATCCAAGAGGGAATCCTCAAAGTCAATGACTATGAATCATTACCAACCTGTGGGTTTTGTCTTCTTGAAAAGATGATCAAGTCACCTTTTATTGGAAAAGGTGAACGAGCCTGCAAAATTCTAAATCTCGTACATACTAATGTATGTGGACTCATGAACACAAGTGTCAGAGGCAGGTATTATTACTTCATTACGTTCACTGATGATCTATCTAGGTATGGGTACATCTACTTGATGAAACACAAGTCTGAATCATTTGAAATATTCAAAAAATTTCATAATAAGGTAGAGAAATAAATTGAAAAGCATATTAAAACTCTTCAATCTAATCGAGAAGATGAATACCTCTCCAGTGAATTTCTAATATATCTAGGAGAGGATGAGATTCTCTCACAATGGATCCCTCTTAGGACACCACAACATAATGATGTGTCTGAAAGAAGGAATCGAGCTCTGTTGGATATGGTTCAATCCATGATGGGCTTTGCTAGTCTACCGATCTCTTTTTGGAGATATGCACTCGAGTAGGCTTGTTATTATTTAATAGGATTTTGAGTAGATTTGTAAGTAAAACACCATATGAGATGTGGATTGGACATAAGCCAGTGCTCTCACACCTTAGGGTCTAGGGATGTTTGACTTATATCAAGCATTTGAAAATAGACAAGCTCGAACCTAGGTCTGACAAATATTTTTTATTGGATATCTAAAAAAAATTAAGGGATATTATTTCTATCTTACTGATGAGCAAAAGGTTTTCATTAGCCTTAGGGCTCTTTCTTGGGGAAGGAACTAACGCCACTAAGATTGAATTTGATAAAGTTTGACAGGTAGAAGAACCGACACAATTTAATGAACTTACAGAACTAAAGTTGATTAGATTAAACTCTGAGCTCGTTGTAGATGCACCATTGAAGAGATTCGGTAGAGTACCATGTCAACCGGATAGATACTATAATTTTTTGGTCTAGAATGGTGACCCTGTTGAACCAACGAAAACAACAAAGATCCGATCATCTACATGGATGCAATGCAGAGATCTGATTCTGATAAGTGGCTTGAGGCCATGAAATCCAAAATGCAATCCATGAAGGTTAATGATGTATGGACATTAGTTGATCCACCTGAAGGGATAAAATTCATAGGGTATAAGTAGATCTTCAAAAAGAAGAGGGGCCTAGATAGGAAGATGGAGACCTATAAAGCCCATCTGGTTGTCAAGAGATATCATCAACGTTATGGTATTGACTATGATGAGATGTTTTCTCTTGTAGCAATGCTCAAGTTCATTCAGATTATGCTTGCAATAGCAGCATATCTGGACTATAAAATCTGACAAATGGATGTAAAAACTATTTTTCTAAATAAAAAATTGAAAGAAGAGGTGTATATGATACAACCTGAAGGATTCACATTCATAGATGAATCTAAGGTGTGTAGGCTTCAAAGATCCATTTATGGATTGAAGTAGGTATCTCAGAGTTGGAATATGTATTTTAATAAAGTGATCAGAACTTATGGCTTCGTTAAGAATGGAGAAGAACCCTACATTTACAAGTGGACAAATAATTATGTAGTTATATTTTTTATTTTATATGTGGATGACATTCTCTTAATCAGGAATGACATCCCTATATTATAGGGAATAAAGATTTGACTGTCATCTCAGCTCTCTATGAAGGATTTAGGAGAAGCATCCAATATCCTAGGAACGAAGATCTATAGAGATAGATCGAAGAGGTTGCTTGGATTATCCTAATCCACGTACATCGATATTGTGCTGAAGTGATTCGACATAGAGAATTTTAAGAAAGACTAACTTTCGATAGACTATAAAAATTTTTTTTCGAAGAGGGATTGTCTGACAACTCCTCAAGAGAAAGAATGTATGAGCAGAATCCCATATACTTCGGTAGTGGGATCTATTATATACGCCATGATATATACGAGATCGGATGTTGCCTACTCATTAGGGATAGTGAGCAGGTATCGGTCTGATCCAGATGAGATATTAGATGAGTGCCCTAGAAGCTAATTGTTGGCAGACACATTTTGTAATTCTAAAATTTAATTTTATACTTATAATATTTTTATATTAATAAAAGTTTTTTTTTAATTATGTTTATGTGTCCATGATTTATCCTAAAAATTAATAAAGATGATTTTTTTATATTCTCAAGGTGTTGAGAATTAGAGATATGCATTAATTAGTGGTTAGTTTCTAAATGCTCCGGATCAAAAAATCATTACAGACGAAAGTAATCAATCTATTTAAGATCGGGGCACTACTCACATTTTTTATGGGCAGATGAGTTTCGGATTTGCAGTATAGGGACACTAGGATGAGAGTGTAGATAGTTATTAGAGAATAATTTGTACTGAGCGTGACCAACATGAGAAATCACTTGAATGTCTATTCATTCATTAGTGGTTATCTCAATGCTGCAGTAGTTTGAGTGATCTTTGGACCTATAGTATCATCAGCTATTCGCAGTAAGGCTACTGAGTTTGATTGCATATTCTCTTAATCTCTAGCGATTCAGATCATTGCTGTATATGTTGGCTACAGTAGGTTCTGATTCACTATTAGAAGTAGGATGCACTAGAAAAAATCTATCGATCTTGATAGAAAAAGAGAAGTGCTATGCGATTTGCGAGACTGAGTTCAGAAAAGTCTTTGGCTAAAGTAAGTATGAATACTGAAAATGAGTTTTCACAGGATTCATAAGTGAACTTGAGTCGAGCCAATCTAGCATATGACTGACGATGGAGTCTGACGAGTCCTCCATAACCTTCATCAAGTCGAGACTCATGATAGAAAGACTAAATTATATGATAACTATACCTAAGAGTTCACACTTTTATTCTACTGGGTTGCCATTACATACTGCTGGTGTCACTGGTGGACTATGGAATTCATCGGACGTCATCTTGATGATCGATGACTCTCGAAGGGTAGAGCTGGAATTATTTCAATCCATCAAAAAGAGTGTCGATGATATTATGATGGAGATCACAATATATCTCACTACCAGATAGAATGGAACCTATGGGATCACATATTAAGAGATTTAATCTTGAATTAATCAATTGGGCTTATAAAGTTCTAATTGGATTAGGATTTAGAGAAATTCTATTGGATTTAAGAGAACCATACTTGCACATGGTTAAACCTAATTCTTCTTTAGACTTCGATTCCTTATTAGATAAGGATTGAATCAAGTCCATAGCCTTGAACCTAATCTAAATCTATTTTAATTTGGATTTAGTAGGATACCTATTTGAGGACCTAAAAAGATTGGATTAAGTCAATGAGTTGGCAAACTAATCTCCTCATTTTCTCTCTTATTTTTTTTTGTGGTAAGGATTAATTGAAAAGAAGAGTTGGCGCCCCAACTACTTGTCTTAAATATCAAGTGGCCTCCTCCCATCTTGCCTTATAAGATGAGGGTGCCACATCCACTTGACTTTTGAGGTAAGTGTCTTTCCAATTAGATTTGATTTTCTTAAAAAAAAATTAGATTAAAAGGTAAGAGACCTTATGAGATAAGATCTAATCTTTTTAGCCTGATTGAATAACGATTTGGAATCAAAAAAGGCTTATTTATGGAGATGGTCTCCTAGGATTTGAAAAATTAAATTTTGAGAATTCAAAACACATTTTCTTCTCCTTCTCCATGCCATCTCTCGTTCTTCCTCTCTTTCCCATGCCCAAAGATTGGGCGTCCCATTCTTCCACATGCCCAAGTTGTTGGGTGGCTTCTTCTACATCAAGCAAAAGGGAGAAAGGATGCAGTTCAAGTGTTGGCATTGCAGTCAGAGATCAACATGTGATCAAAAGTTTAAAAGACTGAGATCCTATTTGGAGAAGAAAGATCTACAATGAGAAAAAAAATATAAAATTGATCCCAATGGATATCTGTAGAGGCTGGACATGTGTGCGGCTTAAGAATCTTCAGATCTAAGATCATCGGTTATGATGTATTTCAATCTGCGTAAGGTATTAAGATCTAATCTTAATTTTATTTTAATTTTTAGATTATTTACATATCTTAGATCTCGAGCTCGGATAGATATAGATTAGATCTATTGCATGTGGAGTTAAAGGGTTTAACCTAGATCATTTCTGCTGCTACTTCAAAAAGATTTTGAAATCTATGCATGCAACCCTACCCGATCTTCTAACAGTGGTATCAGAGCCACTGAATTTTAAGACATGTATAATCTGATTTTTAGTTTTAGATATAAAAGTTTAGATGATTTAAAATTGATCTTGTGCTGGTATAAGATTGTCAGGGTATAGGGTTTACTCCCTATATTGTAAAGATTGTCCTAGCACAAGATTGATCGATTTTGAGAATTATTTTTGAAATATTTAAATCAATCTTTTAGATCTAAAAATTGATGTATATGATATATTTTTATTCATGTTAGATCTAAAATTAGAATGATTAAAAGTTTGCATCAAACTGGTATAAGGTTGTCCTGGTATAGGGTTCACCCCCTATATTGAAAAAGCTATCCTAGTTTGATGCTATTCGATTTTTTGAAAAACTATTTGTAAGGAATTTTAATCATTATTTTATATCTAATTTTAGATGTATTTGATATGTGTAATTTTTATTTTAGATTTATAATTTAATATATATGTGATATATGTTTAAAGTCTAGATCTAAAACTTGATATATGTGATGTATAACATTAGGTTTAGATCTGAAACTATTTTAAGACCATAAGCCACTAATGCATGCAATAAAATATAATCTATAAAATATTTTTAAAATCTAAAAATTATGTTATTGCTTGTGGGTATGGGTTGAACAAATTAGGTCTTGTGATCAAACTACAATTAGGGTCAATTGATTAGATCAGGCTAGAATCCGTTATCGATTTTGAGCAGTTGATTAAACCTAATCAATGGTTAATTAGGATTAGGTCAAAAAGACTCAAAGTCAAATTTAGTTGTAGTTGGTCGCATCGATTCACATTTTGATATGAATTGATTGACTTAAGATCAAATTTTGCTCAATGGTTCAGGTTCGTTTCAATAGATTAACCTGATTGATTCTAATCAACTAATTTGATGTCTAAGATAAGTATCTAGATGGTGGTTATTTAATTGATTTCATTGTCTGACTTGGCCAATTCGTAGGTGTCTAAGAAAAGCAATGAAAGGACCCCCACTCATCTTACTGGCCATTTTGAGAGATTCAGTTTCATGTTAGATTACTTGTTGACTCGTGTTCACCCATACCGACTAGGTAGGTCGGACATATGGATGTGCTGACCTGAACTTGATCAGTCGGATATCATATCTACTGATTTAGAAGAGGCTTAAACCTAAATCTCCTCACTAAATATTAAGTCTAGATATCTTCCATTGTTGTAGAGATGCGGGTGTCTTCCTGACGTTGATCGTTCTCGACTGGTTACAGTGATTTGGTTATATCAGAAAGGTACAACCACTCTATTGGTATTTGATATCCTAAGGTGGAGATAGAGTTGGGTCTAATAACTGTTAGGTGAGGATCCCAATAATGGCTTTGCACCCATTGGTGAACGATGGGTCTAACTTAATTAAGAAATATGCCAATAACTGTTAGGTGAGGCCATGGAATCTAGAGACCAAACCTGCTGCATCTTGCTTGGTGAAGCAATGGACAAGGTGTTGTCTACTCATTGGTCTATGCTCACTAATAATTATTAGATGAGGTGTGTATGGATCAGTGGGACCATAATACTTACTAGAAACCAAACGCCTATAGGTTTTCATTTTTTCCACTCGAGGAGTATGAGAGATTCGAAAAAATAGTGAAAGTTTTTAATTATTTTTAAAATTTTTGAAATAAATATTTAATAAATATAAATATCTAACTAGAAACTGTTCTCTCTATAAATAATCATGTCGAGTTCCAACCTCTTAACTTGTATCTTTGACATATATAGGTTGACCAAAACGAACTACATAGACTGACTCTAAAATTTAAAAATTATTCTCAGTTTTAAGAAACTAACCCATAACCTAGACCAGAATGCGCCTGTGTTACCAACTCGTCGATCTCCTCATCAACGAGCCACACTTGAAAAGTGGATGAATAAGGACAATAAGATGAAGTGTTACATTCTAGCGTCTATGTCTAATGATCTTCAATGACAACATGAAGATATGAGGACTGTCAAGAAGATGTTAACTCATCTACAAGAGTTATACGATGAGCAGAATCACACAGCTGGCTTTGAGGCCTCTCGAAGACTATTCAGAGCAAAAATATGTGATGGGCAGTCCATCAATAATGATTGTTTGACAATGATCAAGGACATCGAAGAGCTTCAAAAGCTCAGGATGAACATGGACAAAGAATTGCAAATGGATTTGATCCTCCAGTCTCTTTTTAATTTGTATGCACAGTTCATTATGAACTACCATGTGAATAAGATTTATAGCACTTTGCTCGAATTACTGAATATGTTGGTGACTGCTGAGGGTACCTTAAAAAATTCAAAGGGTACAGTTCTGACTATAGAGCGGACTTCCTCTAAGAGAAAGTCTTCTTTCAAGAAAAAGATGAAGCCTGTGAAGAAGCAAAAGAATGAGGTCAAGCCTAAGAAGCAAGTTTCGAAGAAGGCTGATGACAAAAAAAAGTATTTCCATTGTAATGTCAAAGGCCGCTGGAGAAGGAACTATCCGACGTACCTGGCGACTATGAAGAATAGGAAGAAGGATGGGCCTTCTAAAAGTACATCTGACTTGCTCATAATTAAAACTAATCTAACGATTTTTTCTTCTTCTAGTTGGGTTCTAGATTTTGATTTAGGTGCTCATCTGTGCACTTATATGTAGGATCTTGAAGAAGTTAGAGGACTAAGAGAAGGTGAGATCATTCTCTGAGTTGGCAATAGAGTAAGAGTTACTGTTGTAGCCGTCGGGACCTCCCCTCTGTGATTACCATTAGGGATTAGTTTAATTTTGAAAGACTGCTATTATGTACCTATAGTCAGTAAGAATTTAATTTTTATATCTATGCTGGTATAAGATAACTATAATTTTTATTTCAATAAAGATATGTATGTAATTTATTTTGAAAATAAAGTTGTTGCATGTGCTTTCTTGATTGATGGTCTTTATCATTTGCATATGGATGCAAATGTTAAAATTAAAGAGCAAACTGTGAATACTATAGGATTTAAGATAGGACTAGCCAAAAGTATCTATGGCACCTTAGGCTAAGCCATATAGGAGAGGACAGACTCAACAAATCAGAGAAAGATGGTATTCTCGGACCATTGAATTTCGAGTCTTATCCGATTTGTCAGTCCTGTCTTTAAGAAAAAATGGCTAAGTTGCCCTTTATGGGCCAAGGGGAAAGGACCACTGAGATATGAGCCCTGGTATACACTGACGTATGTGATCCATTTGATGTACAAGCTAGAGGTGTTTATGTCTACTTCATAACTTTTATCAATGATTATTCACGATATGGTTTTGCATATTTGATGCATCGAAAGTTTGAAGCCTTTAAAAAGTTCATAAAATTCAGACATGAAGTAGAAAAATAAATCGAAAAACTCATAAAGGTTCTTCGATCAGATCGAAGAGAAGAATACCTTAGTGAAGAATTTCAGACTTATCTCAAGGATAATGGCATAGTCTCACAGTGGACACCTTTAGGAATGCCTCAACTCAATAGAGTATCTGAAAAAAGGAATAGGATCCTATTAGATATGGTCTAGTTTATGATGAGCTTCACAGATCTTTCTGTATTTCTCTAAAAATACGCATTACTTTCTATAATTCATCTTTTGAATCAGGTTTTCTCTAAATCCATTTTTACCACTCCATACAAGTTATGGCATGATAAGAAGCCAGCTCTTGGGTATATTAAGATTTGGAGATGCTCGGTCTATATCAAGTGACAGCAAGTGGATAAGTTAGAGGCTAGATCTTTTAAGAATCATTTTTTTGGATATCTTAAGAAAACTATGGGATACTACTTCTATCTTCTTGAGGATCATAATGTAATTGTGAGCCATCATGCCATCTTCTTAGAAAAAGAGTTTATCCAAGATAAAGGTAGTGGGAGAAAGATTGAGCTCGAAGAGAAGGTCTCTGAAGAGCATCAAGTCCAAGAACCTGAACCCAGTAGTGAGCCAGTAGAGGTGGTACCTCCTCCACCTCGTAGATCAAGCAGGATCTTCTATCTTCCTGAAAGGTACTTAAGTATTCTTACAAAAGATTTAGAGGAAGCATTCCTTACGAGAGATGAGGACATTAGGAATAATTCCAAGACCTATGATGAGGCAATATTAGATATTTACTCCAAAAAATAGATGGAAGCGATGAAGTCAGAAATTGACTCCATGCATTTCAATTAGATTTGGTCCTTAGTAGATCCATTGAAAAATATTATACCTATTAGGTGTAAATAAATTTATAAAAAAAAATTGGGTCAGATGATAAGGTAGAGACCTACAAGGCAAGGCAAGTTGTGAAAGTTACAGTCAACATGAAGGCATTGACTATAATGAAACTTTTTCACCTGTAGCCATATAGAAATCCATCCATACTCTGCTTGTGATTGCAGCTTTTCATAATTATAAAATTTGATAGATGGATATGAAAATTACCTTCCTAAATGAATATCTTGAGGAAGATATCTATATGGAGTAGCCTTTGGATTTCACATTCGATGATAGTGATCACATGGTCTGCAAGCTGCAAAGGTCTATATATGGACTCAAGCAAACATCTCGAAGTTGGAACACTCATTTTAATGATGTGATCAAAATGTTTGATTTTATCAAAAATAAGAAAAAGCTATGTGTGTATAAAAAGATCAGTGGGAGCACTATTACATTCCTCATATTATACGTAGATAACATCCTCTTGATTGAAAATGATATTCTCATGCTGACATCGATCAAAGTATGGTTGTCAAAAAATTTCAATATAAAAGATCTAGGAGAAGCTTCATACATTCTTGATATAAAGATCTATAGAGATAGATCTAAGAGAATGATAGGACTCTCACAGTGAATGTACATAAAGGAGGTGCTGAACAAGCTCAGCATAAAAAACTCCAAGAGGGGTCTTTTGCCCATTAGACATGGCATTCAACTCTCCAAAAAGATGTGCCCTGACATATCTAAGGAGATCCAATGCATGAGCAAGATCTCTTATGCTTCGGCAATAGAAAGTCTCATGTATACCATATTATATACACGACCTGATATAGCCCTTGCCGTGAATGTCATGAGCAGATATTAGGTGAATCCAGATGAAGAATACTGGATTGCTGTGAAAAATATCCTTAAGTACTTAAGAAGGACTAAGGATCTATTTTTGATCTTTGATGGAGGATCAGAGCTAAAAATGGAGGGATACATCAATTCAGACTTCATGATTGATATTGATGATAAAAAGTCTACATCAGAGTGTATTTTCTTGTGTAATGGTGGTGCGGTTAGCTAGAAAAGTTTCAAACAGTTGATCATTGCAGATTTGACCATGGAAGCCAAGTACATTTCCATCTTTGAAGCTACTAAGGAATTCTTTTGGTTCAAAAAATTCATTGCGGAGCTAGGTGTGATGCCATCAGATGCCATTGCACTACATTGCAACAACAATATCTCCATAGCCCTCGTTAAGGAGCCTAGGTCTCACCAAAAGTCCAAATATATAGAGGGCCTTAGAAACCAATTGTTGGCTGACATATTTTATAATTTTAGGGCTTAATTTTATACTTATAATATTTTTATATTAATAAAGGGCTTTCTTTTTTCAATCATGTTTATATATCCTTGATTTATCCTAGAAATTAACAAAGATGATTTTTGTATATTCTTAAGGTGTTGAGAATTTGAGACATATATTAATTAGTGGTTAGTTTCTAAATGCTCCCGATCAAAGGATTATCACAGAGAAAAGTGATCAATCCATTTAAGATTGGGGCACTACTCACCTCTCTTATGGGCAGATGAGTTTCGGATCTGCAATGTAGGGACACTAGGATGAGAGTGTGGATGGTTGTTAGAAGAATAATTTATACTGAGCGTGACCAACATAAGAAATTACTTGGATATCTTTTCACTCATTAGTGGTTATCTCGATGCTGCAGTGGTGTGAGTGATCTTTTGACCTGTAGTATCATCAACTATTCGCAGCAAGGCTACTGAGTTTGACTGCATATTTTCTTAATCTCTAGCCATTCAGATCATTGCTGTGTATGTTGGCTACAGTAGGTTCTGATTTGCTATTAGGAGTAGGATGCACTAGAAGAAATCTATCGATCTTGAAAGAAAAAGAGAAGTCCTATGCGATTTGTGAGACTGAGTTCAGAAAGTCTTTGGCTAAAGTAAGTATGAATACTGAAAAAAAATTTCACAAGATTCATAAGTAAACTCGAGTCGAGCCAATCTAGCATATGACTGATGATGGAGTCTGATGAGTCTTCCATAACCTTCATCAAGTCGAGACTCATGATAGAAGGACTAAATTATATGATAACTGCATCTAGGAGTTCACACTTTTATTCTACTGGGTTGCCACTACATACTGCTAGGTGTCACTGATAGATTATGAGACTCATTGGACGTCATCTTGATGATCGATGACTCTCAAAGGGTAGAGCTAGAATTGTTTCAATCCATCAAAAAGAGTTTCAATGATATTATGATGGAGATCATAATATATCTCACTACCAGATAGAATTACACCAATGGGGTCACACATTAAGGGATTTAATCTTGAATTAACTAATTGGGCTTATAAAGTTCTAATTGGATTAGGATTTAGTGAAATCTTATTGTGTTTAAGAGAACCATGCTAGCACATGGTTAAACCTAATTCTTCTCTAGACTTCGATTCCTTATTAGATAAGGATTGGATCAAGTCCATAGCCTTGAACCTAATCTAAATCTATTTTGATTTGAATTTAGTGGGGTACCTATTTGAGGACCTAAAAGGATTGGATTAAATCAATGAGTTGGAAAACTAATCTCCTCATTTTCTCTCTTGTTTCTTCCTTTTGTGATAAGGATTAATTGAAAAGAAGAGTTGGCACCCCAACTACTTGTCTTAAATATCAAGTGGCCTCCTCTTATCTTGCCTTATAAGATGAGGGTGCCACATCCACTTGACTTTTGAGGTAAGCACCTTTCCAATTAGATCTGATTTTCTTAGAAAAAAAATCAGATTAAAAGGTAAGAGACCTTATGAGATAAGATCTAACATTTTTAGCCTGATTGGATAATGATTTGGAATCAAAAAAGGCCTATTTATGGAGATGGTCTCCTAGGGTTTGAAAAATTAAATTTTAAGAATTCAAAACACATTCTCCTCTCCTTCTCCATGCCATCTCTCCTTCTTCCTCTCTTTCCCATGCCCAAGGATTGGGCGTCCCATTCTTCCACATGCCTAAGTTGTTGGGTGGCTTCTTCTACATTAAGCAAAAGGGAGAAAGGATGCAGTTCAAGTGTTGGCACCGCAGTCAGAGATCAACATGTGATCAAAAGTTCAAAAGACTGAGATCCTATTTGGAGAAAAAAGATCTACAATGAGAAGAAAAGTGCAAAATTGATCCGATGGATATCTATAGAGGCTGGACACGTGTGCGGCTTAAGACCTTCAGATCGAAGATCATTCGTTACGGTGTATTTCAACCTGCATAAGGTATTGAGATATGATCTTAATTTTATTTTAATTTTAGATTATTTGTATATCTTAGATCTAGAGCTCGAGTAGATATAGATTAGATCTATCGCATGTGGGGTTAAAGAGTTTAACCTAGATCATTTTTGCTGCTACTTTAAAAAGATTTTGAAATCTATGCATGCAACCCTACCCGATCTTTTAACAGTGGTATCAGAGCCACTGATTTTTAAGACATGTATAATCTAATTTTTAGTCTTAGATCTAAAAGTTTAGATGATTTAAAATTGATCTTGTGCTGGTATAAGGTTGTCCGAGTATAGGGTTTATCTCTTATATTGCAAAGATTATTCTAGCACAAGATTGATCGATTTTGAGAACTATTTTTAAAATATTTAAATCAATCTTTTAGATCTAAAAATTAATATATATGATATATTTTTATTCATTTAGATCTAAAATTAGAATAATTAAAAGTTTGCATCAAACTGGTATAAGGTTGTCCTGGTATAGGGTTTACCCCCTATATTGTAAAGGTTGTCCTAATTTCATGCGATCCAATTTTTTGAAAAACTATTTGCAAGGTATTTTAATCATTATTTTATATCTAATTATATATATATATTTGTTATATATAATTTTTATTTTAGATTTATAATTTAATATATATGTGATATATGTTTAAAGTTTAGATCTAAAACTTGATATATGTGATGCATAACATTAGGTTTAGATTTGAAATTATTTCAAGATCATAAGCCACTAATGCATGCAATGAAACATAATCTAAAAATATTTTTAAAATCTAAAAATTATGTTATTGCTTGTGGGTATGGGTTGAACATATTAGGTCTTGTGATCAAACTACAATTAGGGTCAATTGATTAGATTAGGCTAGAACCCATTATCGATTTTGAGTAGTTGATTAAACCTAATCAATGGTTAATTAGGATTAGGTCAAAAGGACTCAAATTCGAGTTTAGTTGTAGTTGATCGCATCGATTCATATTTTGATATAAATTGATTGACTTAAGATCAAATCTAGCTCAATGGTTCGAATCTGTTTCAATAGATTAACCTGATTGATTCTAATCAACCAATTTAATGTCTAAGATAAGTATCTAGATAGTGGTTATTTAATTAATTTTATTATCTGACTTGGCCAATTCATTGGTGTCTAAGAAAAGTAACAGAAGGACCCCCACTCATCTTACTGGCCATTTTGAGAGATTCAGTTTTATGTTAGATTACTTGTTGACTCGTGTTCACCCATACCGACTAGATAGGTCGGACATATGGATGTGCTGACCTGAACTTGATCAGTCAGATATCATATCTATTGATTTAGAAAAGACCTAAACCTAAATCTCCTCACTAAATTTAAGTCTAGAGATCTTCCATCATTGTAGAGATGCGGGTGTCTTCCTGACGTTGATCGTTCTCGACTGGTTACAGTGATTTGATTGCATCAGAAAAGTATAACTACTCTATTGATATTTGATGTCCTGAGGTAGAGATGGGATTGGGTCTAATAACTATTCGATGAGGATCTCAATAATGGCTTTGCACCCATTGGTGAACGATGGGTCTAACTTAATTAAAAAATATACCAATAACTGTTAGGTGAGGCCATAGAATCTAGAGACCAATCCCACTGCATCTTGCTTAGTGAAGCAATGGACAAGGTGTTGTCCACTCATTGGTCTATGCTCATCAATAACTATTTGATGAGGTGTGTATGGATCAGTGGGACCATAGTACCCACTAGAAATCGATTGCATATAGGTTTCCATTTTCTCACTTGAGGAGTGTGAGAGATTCAAAAAAATAGTAAAATCTTTATTTATTTTTAAAACCCCTGAAATAAATATTTAATAAATATAAATATTTAACTAAAAACTATTCTCTCTACAAATAACCATGTCGAGTTCCAACCTCTTGGCTCGTATCCTTGACACATGTAGGTTGACCGAAACGAACTACATAGACTGACTCCAAAATTTAAAAATTATTCTCAGTTTTAAGAAATAACCCATATCCTAGACCAGAATGTGCCTGTGTTACCAGCTCGTCCATCCCCTGATCAACGAGCCACACTTGAAAAGTGGATGAATGAGGACAATAAGATGAAGTGTTACATTCTAGCATCTATGTCTAATGATCTTCAGCGACAGCATGAAGATATGAGGACTGTCAAGGAGATGCTAACTTATCTGCAAGAATTATATGATGAGCAGAATCGTACAACTGGCTTTGAGGTCTCTCGAAGACTATTCAGAGTGAAAATGCATGATAGATAGTTCATCAATAATCATTGTTTGATAATGATCAAAGACATTGAAGAGCTTCAAAAGCTCAGGATGAACATGGATAAAGAATTGTAAATGGATTTGATCCTCCAGTCTCTTTTTAATTTGTATGTGTAGTTCATTATGAACTACCATGTGAATAAGATAGATAGCACTTTGCTTGAATTACTGAATATGTTGGTGATAGCTGAGGATACCTTAAAAAGTTAAGGGGTACAGTTCTGACAGTGGAGCGGACTTCCTCTAAGAGAAAGTTTTCTTTCAAGAAAAAGATGAAGCCTGCGAAGAAGCAAAAGAATGAGGTCAAGCCCAAGAAGCAGGTTTCAAAGAAGGTTGATGACTAGAAAAAGTATTTTCATTGCAATATCGAAGGCCGCTAGAGAAGGAACTGTCTAGCCTATTTGGCGACTGTGAAGAATAGAAAGAAGGATGGACCTTCTGAAGGTACATCTGACTTGCTCATAATTAAAACTAATCTAATAATTTTTTTTCTTCTAGTTGGGTTCTAGATTCTGATTCAAGTGCTCATCTGTGCACTTATATCTAGGATCTTGAAGAAGTTAGAGGACTAAGAGAAGATAAGATCACTCTCCGAGTTGGTAATAGAGTAAGAGTTATTGTTGTAGCCGTCGGGACCTACCCTCTGTGATTATCATTAGAAATTAGTTTAATTTTGAAAGACTGCTATCATGTACCTATAGCCAGTAGAAATTTAATTTTTATATCTATGCTGGTACAAGATAATTATAATTTTTATTTCAATAAAGATATATGTGTAATTTATTTGAAAATAAAGTTGTTGCATGTACTTTCTTGATTGACGATCTTTATCATTTGCATATGGATGCAAATGTTAACATTAACGAGCAAACTATGAATGCTGTAGGATCTAAGATAGGACTAGCCAAAAGTATCTATGGTACCTTAGGCTAGGCCATATAGGAGAGGATAGACTCAACAAATCAGAGAAAGATGGTATTCTCGGACCATTGAGTTTCGAGTCTTATCCGATTTATGAGACCTATCTTCAAGAAAAAATAGCTAAGTTGCCCTTTATGGGACAAGGGGAGAGGGCCACTGAGATATTTGCTCTGTACACACTGAGTGTGTGATCCATTCGATGTACAAGCTAGGGTGGTTATGTCTACTTCATAACTTTTATCGATGATTATTCATGATATGATTTTGCATATTTAATGCATCGAAAGTCTGAAGTCTTTGAAAAGTTCATAGAATTTAGATATGAAGTAGAAAAATAAATCAAAAAACTCATAGAGGTTCTTCAATCATATCGAGGAGGAGAATACCTTAGTGAAAAATTTTGGACCTATCTTAATGATAATGGCATAGTCTCACAGTGGATACTTTTAGGAATGCCTCCACTTAATGGGATATCCGAAAAAAGGAATAGGATCCTATTAGATATGGTCTGATCTATGATGAGCTTCACAGGTCTTTTTGTATTTCTCTAAAAATATGCATTACTTTTTGTAATTCATCTGTTGAATTAGATTTTTTCTAAATTTATTTTTACCACTCCATACGAGTTATGGCATGATAAGAAGCCAGCTCTTGGGTATATTAAGATTTGGAGATGTCCGATCTATACCAAGCAACAGTAGGCGGACAAGTTAGAAGTTAGATCTTTTAAAGATCGTTTTATTGGGTATCTTAAGAAAACTATGGGATACTAATTCTATCTTCTGAGGATCATAATGTAATTGTGAGCCATCATGCCATCTTCTTAAAAAAAGTTTATCCAAGATAAAGCTAGTGGGAGGAAGATTGAGCTCGAAGAGAAGATCTTTGAAGAGCATCAAGTCCAAGAACCTGAACCCAATAGTGAGCCAGTAGAGATGGTACCTCCTCTGCCTTATAGATCAAGCAGGATCTTCCATCCTCTGAAAGATACTTAGGTATTCTTACAAAGGATTTAGAGGAAGCATTCCTTATGAGAGATAGGGACATTAGGAATAATTCTATGACCTACGATGTGGCAATGTTAGATATTTACTTCAAAAAATGGATGAAGCGATGAAGTCAGAATTGACCCAATGCATTTCAATTAGATTTGTCCTTAGTAGATTCATCTGAAGGTATTGTACCTATTAGGTGTAAATGAATTTATAAAAAAAAAATTAGGTCAGATGATAAGGTAGAGACTTATAAGGTAAGGTAAGTTGCGAAAGGTTACAGTCAACATGAAGACATTGACTATAATAAAATTTTTTCATCTGTAGCCATGCTGAAATTCATCCACACTCTGCTTGCGATTGCAACTTTTCATGATTATAAAATTTGACAGATGGATATGAAAACTATCTTCCTAAATGAATATCTTGAGGAAGATATCTATATGGAATAGCCTTTGGTTTTACATTCGATGATATGATCACATAGTCTGCAAGCTGCAAAGGTCCATATATGGACTCAACAAGCATCTCGAAGTTGAAACACTCATTTTAATGATGTGATCAAAATATTTGATTTTATCAAAAATGAAAAAAATCATGTGTGTACAGAAAGGTCAGTGGGATCACAGTTATATTTCTCGTATTGTACGTAGATAACATCCTCTTGATTGAAAATGACATTCTCATGCTGACATCGATCAAAGTATGGTTGTCAAAAAAAATCACCATGAAAGATCTAAGTGAAGCTTCATACATTCTTGGTATAAAGATCTATAGAGATAGATCTAAGAGAATGATAGGACTCTTACAGTGATGTACATAGAGGAGGTGCTGAACAAGTTCAGCATGAAAAACTCTAAGAGAGGTCTTTTACCCATTAGACATGGCATTCAACTCTCCAAGAAGATGTGCCCTGACATACCTGAGGAGATCCAACACATGAGCAAGATCCTTTATGCTTCGGTAATAGAATGTCTCATACATGCCATATTATGTACACAACCTGATATAGCCCTTGCCATGAGTGTCATGAGCAGAAATCAAGCGAATCCAGGTGAAGAATACTGGATTGCTGTGAAAAATATCCTTAAGTACTTAAGAAGGACTAAGGATCTGTTTTTGATCTTTGATGGAGGATCAGAACTAAAAATGGAGAGATACATCAATTCAGACTTCATGATTGATGTTGATGATAAAAAGTCTACATTGGAGTGTATTTTTTTATGTAATGATGGTGCACTTAGTTGGAAGAGTTTCGAACAGTCAATCATTACAGATTCGACCATGAAAGTCAAGTACATTGCCACCTCTAAAGCTACTAAGGAATCCTTTTGGTTCAAGAAATTCATTGTGGAGCTAGGTGTGATGCCATCAGATGCCATTGCACTACACTGTGATAACAATATCTCCATAGCCCTCATTAAGGAGCACAGGTCTCACCAAAAGTCCAAGTATTTAGAGCAATAGTTCTACATCATATGCGAATATCTCGAGAAAAAGTTCGTTAAGGTGTAGAGAGTTGACTCCATGAAAACATGATGGACTTGCTAACCAAACCTCTCAGTCAGTAGAAGATCGAAGCTCACCTTGAGAAGATAGGCCTTAGGTATATGGCCAATTGATTTTAGGTCAAGTGAGAGTTTGTTAGATGAGTGTCCTAAAATTCAATTGTTGGCTGACACATTTTGCAATTTTAGGACTTAATTTTGTACTTATAATATTTTTATATTTATAAATAGCTTTTTTTTTCCGATCATATTTATGTATCCATGATTTGTCCTAAAAATTAACATAGATGATTTTTGTATATTCTTAAAGTATTGAAAATTTGAGATATATATTAATTAGTGGTTAGTTTTTAAATACTTTCGATCAAAGGATTATCATGGAGGAAAGTGATCCCTCCATTTAAGATCGATGCACTGTTCATCTCTTTTATGGATAGATGAGTCTTGGGTCTATAGTGTAAGGTTGAAAATATGTCCCAAAGTCAATCGTCAGTCTGTTGACGATTGTGCTCATCTTGTAAATTATATATAAATTTTTATTAATAAAAGTTATGTGTCATTTTCATTACAAATTGATTATCTTTAAACTTCTATGTTGTAATGAAGTCCTTAGGACTATAATTTATCGATAAAAAAAGATTTATCGTTAAGTCCTTAAAATATTCGCAATCAAATGATACGCTATTACGAGGATGATAGCGATATCAAGTGTAGATCATTTTGTGCCATATGAGTTGATTGTCCTCTTAACCAAGGAGTGTGGAGATACTGTTATGGTATGCAGATGGAATGTAGGAGTACATTTGCATCAAATATGATCATATGCCGAGCACTCTGCTATCAAGAATAGCTCGTGAAGGGTATGGATATAAGTATCCCTCAATCTGAGACCACCACATGACTTGTAAGCAACTCACTGTACTTTAGTATCAGACCATCTAAGTTTCTAACTCAATGATGGAAGGATACTAGGTATAGTCAAGTACTTATCAAGTTGGTGTATGAGTCAAGAAGAAATTGATCCCTTTGAATTAGCAGGAGATATGCATCAGTGTATTTCAATTTAGTAAAATTTTGATCAGAGTAATCCATGAGATAGATTTGAAAGATGAAATATAATGTGGTTGACTAAATTAGGATTGATAGTTAAACCTTAGGTCACCTTGAGTATTTGGGTCAAAAAGATGAATTATATGATTAACCATACGTTAGTAGGTTCTTGAAGGTTGCTTTGGAATACTTCGACCTATCCGACCGTCGGGTCACCATTGCAAGATGGTTATATCGATTGGTATAGAAAGTTATTTCTATACTATCAACTTAGGTTCAAACCTATAGAGTTATACTCACTAGAAGATTTGGTCAGATCAGATAGTTGAAGAGTCCAATTGGATTGTGACTCTGGTGAAGAGTCCTACTCGAACTAAGACTCTGGGGAGAGTCCCACTAGAATTGGAATTCTACTATTTATGAAAAATTAATTAGTAATTAAATTAATAATTAACTCAATTTGATTGAGCAAAGAGCTTTGGATCAAGTCTAATTAAATTGGATTTAGTTCGACTCTGATTAGGTTTGATATGATCGAGCCCGATTACAAAAAAATTTGATCCTGATTTAATCAAATTTTTGACTTAGTTAATTTCTAATTGGGTTAGAAATTTGATGAGATATTTAAGTTTTTAATTAGATTAAGTTTATTTCTATAAGTGGGTTCAATCTAAATTTGATTTGAATTAGAATCAGAATTGAAAATGAAGAGTCCTTGTCAACTTGGACTCTATCCTTATCTCTTGCACCACTCCTGAACCCATGCCAATTTCTCCATGCTTAATTGGATTTGGATTGTGATTTTTGGTGTCATGATAGAGGGTACAATAAGAGTTGGTTGCAATATTTGATGAGTTATAATCTTATCTCTTGCCTAATTCGAATGCGATCCGAATTAGAGATAAGATGTAAACTAGAAAAAAGATTTTTCTTACATAGAATATGTTTGATGCCATATTATTTTTTTTCGTATTTTTCTTGGAGATTTATTTAGCATGTGAGACTCCAAAATCCTTCTCCCCATCCTTATGATTTTTTTGGAATTTTTTGGATGCCAAAAGGTGGTTTTGGTGTGGACTATTGGCATCCTTCCTTGAAAAAACCCTAATTCCTAGTCTATAAAAAGGGGTCCTCTCTCTTGGACATCCCATGATCAATTTTCTTGCTATTTTTTGATTTTCTAGAGCTCTTCTCCTTCTTCTCTCTTCCTCCTCCAGACTCTTTACTACTTTGGAGTGTCCAAAGTGCTTGAAGAAGAAAGAAGTGATCAGCTGTCGAAGTTGCTTGCAGACTAGCATCTCCGAGCTCCTGATCTGTGCCAGTCTTCATGTGGATTTTTTCGTAGAGGCTAGATGACTCCGTGTGACTGTGAGTGACCTAAGGAACACCTTCTCTAATCATTAGACTACAAAAAATCAAGATCAAAATTTATTTAGTAATGATCTCTAACTTGTTTTGATTGCTATGGTAGATCTAATAGTTAGATCTAGGTTTTCAGTATCGATGAGATCGATGCGTGTTTTTATTTTCAGATCTAAAGTATATCTTTTTTAGATAATTAATTATGATGTAGTAGTTTAAGATTATATTTTATACATATAATTAATATTAAATTATTTAATTTTTTATTTTCACTACATAAAAATTTAAAAATCACATATACTGCACTATCATATATTTTCTTCAATTAATATAAGAGCCAGGTTATTTTGATATGAATTAATGTGACTTTAGATCTAAATTTTTGATATTAGATCTAATTATTTTTGATTTAGATTAAATTTAAATAAGTTTATTTTCAGATCTGATTATCATCTATTTGATTAGATATTCTGAGTAGCAAAGTACTCGGATTGGATAATCACCAGACCATCTGATTATAGAAGCAAGTAGGATTTCATGATCTTCTCTTCTCATTCAATGGGGTGCTCTTCATGGCATGTAGGGGTGCCACTGTGAGATCCCATGAAGAAGAAAGTGAAAAGAAAGAACTTACTTTCTTGCAAAATTCTAGATCTTGAAACTCTTGGTGTTGTTGTATGTGATGCAAATTACAAAAAAATTAGTTACATCTAATCTAGTTTAATCAAAATTATTTTGATTTAAAATTATAAAAAAGTTTAGATTTGATCTAAAAAATTTATGATTTGATGTAAAAATTATACATAAAAAATTATTTTCAAAATCTTAACCATATTGATGCAAAACTTAATTAAAAATTAAGTGTTAAACTCAATAGATCTAGAATTATGATTTAGATCTAATGGCATTGCATAAAACATGAGGCATGTGTTAGCTCAAATCAGGTCTTCTCTTTAATTGGATTAGACCTAAGATTAAAATCAAAGAATTGATTGATCATGTAAAAAAATTGATTAAGTCTAACCAAATATTAAATTAGATTAATCAGGATTTCTCTAATACAATAGTTGTAGATAGTAAGGTCCATGTCTTTGATTAGACAATGGACTTGATTGTGGCTCAGTGGTTACCTAATCATTAGTGGTCAATCAAAATTAGTTACCAATTATATTAGATAGTTTGCATTTTGATCAGTGTTTTTAGTTGGGGTGGCTTACCTAGCTATTTCGATGGTGTCTAAGATAAGCTTGACAGACCGTCCCACCAATCTTACTTACTTGGCCAATTTAGTGAACTAGATTTTGATTAGATTGCTAAGTAATTCGAGTTAGCCCAGGCCATTAAGGTTGATCAGTGTGACTGATCTAGGTGCCAGTTCAATCAGCATGACCTAACCCTATTCAATGACTTGATAAAGTCAGTGGGAAGATTATGATCTACTAATTGATCTTCTCTTCTCTTTTTCTCTAAATCGATTAAATCTTTTAAATTATTAGGTCTCTAAAATGAGTTAGTTATGGTGATAACTGGATCATAGCTTCTCATTAAGGTGAGTGATAATGGGTCCATTATTTTTGATTGACATTGCAGGCACCATCCGTTTGGTGTTCTTTCTGAATGAAAAAATTATCATTTATTATATGATGACTCTATTGAACTATCTGATGATGGTTGAGTTGACTGAGCCATCCTCGAGCCTGATCACTTATTAGTTAGAATCATTGAGTAGGTTTATGTTATTGATTTGACTTAACTGAAACTTTCAATGGAGGCCCATCGCCTACTGAAATAAAATCTGGGGTCAAATTAAATATTAAAAATTATTTAAAGAAATAATTGGTTGAGACCCTACCCATAGATGCATATAAATTGATCGAGCCATCCTCGGACCTATATGTAGTCTGTGTGGATTTTAGTACCTATTAAGGAATTAAGATAATTCTTCAAATTGGAGGTAGATGCTACCAATTCATATAAAATAGTGAAAGTATCTTTAGACTAAAGTTCATATCTTTAGGATCGATAAATTCATATACTAATTAGATTTTGTATTTTTCTTGTGTGTTCAGATATAGTCTCAAACTTGTCACTTCGATCACTGTTGGACTGTGAGAAGCTTATCGGACTGAATTTTGATAATTGATATCACAAGTTAAAGATTGTCCTGAAGCATGAGTGGATCATTTATGATAATGGATCTGGCACCTAAGGAGCCTAGTCCTAATGCCCGAGGAGCGATTCGAGATATTTATTTGAAGTGGCTTAACGATCGCACCATAGTTCATTGCATCATGCAGGCCTCCATGAACGACGAGTTCAATCAAAGTTTGAAGAGGCTCAGTTAGAGGAAATACTTTAAGTGTTGAGAGATTCTTTAGTACTCCTGATGAGTTAAGCGATACAAGACTAGTTGCACCATTTTCAATGCCTGAATGAGGGAGGGTGCATCTGTTATCGATCATGTATTGTACATGATTGAGTAGATTGAAAAACTGAGCAAACTGAACTTTTTCTTGCACAAACAGTGGGGGAAGGATGCGATCCTGAACTCTTTACCCAAGTCTTACCTGTCGTTCCTCAATCATGTCAAAATGATGAAGCCTGTAGTCAACTACCACAGTTTGTTTGGATTGCTATAGATTCTTGAGAAAGATTACCAGCTCCATAAGGAGATGGTGAATTTAGTGGGAGGATCTTTTTTGGATAGTCGTTATCCCTTTAAGAAAGAAAAAAAAAGAAGAATAAGAAGGTGCCTGGTGCTGGGAGTCAGTCCTAGAAATCCAAGTTCAAGGCTGATCAAAGTCAGGTAGAGTACTTTTTTTATAAGAAGCAGGATCACTGGAAGAAAAATTATCCTCATTATATCGCTTCTCTTGATCCGAACAGGTCAAAGAAGAATAAGCAATCAATTGCTGGATAAGGTACTTATGTGATAACACCTTATAACTTCTCTCTTTTTGAGACAATGACCTGGGTATTGGATACCGATAGCCCTATTCACATTTGTAATTCATTGCAGGATCTTCAGATCACTAAGAGATTTGGAGATGGTGAGAGATTTTTGAATATTGGAGATGGAAGATCAGTTCTAGCTTTAGAAATCATCAAGCTTGTATTCGAGTCTCGTTATATTATTTTTAATGAGTATCATTACTGTCTTAGTTTTCTTTTAAATATTATTTCTATAGGCCTTTTGGCCAATTCTAATTATGAAATATCAATAAAAAATTTTTTGTGATATCATTTTGAATAGTATTACAATTTTGCATGAACAGTTGAACAATGATATCTATATTGTATCTAGGTCTAAGGTAATATTTCAAATAAACATCCTAGAATAGATGATATCACGGATGCCTACCTTTGGCATGGTAGGTTAGGTCATATCAACAAGAACAGGATGAACAGATTAGCTCAAAAAAGAATTCTTGATAAAGACGATTATGAATCATTACCTACCTATGAGTCTTGTTTGCTTAGAATGATGACCAAGTCATCTTTTATTAAAAAAGGTGAATAAGCCCGTGATGTGATGGGTCTGATACATACTGGTATATATGGACCCATGAGCACATATGTCAGATATGGATATAACTATTTCGTTACATTCACAGATGATCTATCTAGGTATGGGTATATCTACTTAATGAAACACAAGTTCAAATCGTTTGAAATTTTCAAACGGTTCCATAATGAAGTAGAGAAACAAACTAAAAAAAATATTAAAACTCTTTGGTCAGAATGAGGAGGTGAATACCTCTTCAGTGAATTTCTAACATATTTAGGAGAGAATAGGATTCTCTCCCAATGGACCCCTCCAAGGACACCACAGCATAATGGCATCTCAGAAAAGAAGAATCAAACTTTGTTGGACATAGTTTGGTCCATGATGGGGTTTGCAACTCTGCCGATCTTCTTTTAGAGATATGCACTTGAAACAGCATGTCTTGTGCTCAATAATGTTCAGAGCAAGTCAGTTAGTAAGATACCATATGAGATATGGTCAAGGTGTAGGCCAAATCTCTCTTGTTTTAGAGTCTGGGGGTTTCTGGCTTATGTTAAATGATTACAAATTGACAAGCTCAGTTCTAGATTCGATAAATATAACTTCATAGGGTACCCTAAGGAAACAAGGTGATATTATTTTTACCTGCCTGCTGAACAAAAAGTGTTTGTCAGTAGTAAGGCATACTTTTTAGAAAAGAAATTTTTTAGTGAAGGAATAAGTGCCTTTAAAATCGAGCTTGACAAAATTTGATAGTTTGAAGAACCGACACCAATGATTGAATCTGAACTGGATTTGATAAGATCAAACCTAAAGCCTAATGAACAAATATCCTTAAGGTGATCTGGTAGAGTACCGCATCAACCGGACAGATACTTAGATTTCTTAGTCTGAGATGGGGATCCTATCGAACTCGATGAGAATGATGAGGATCCGATCACCTATATGGATGCGATGCAGAGGTCCAACTCTAATAAATGGCTTAAAGCCATAAAATCTGAAATAAAGTCCATAAAGGTTAACGATGTACGGACATTGGTTGACCCACCTGAAGGGGTTAAGCCCATCGGATGTCAGTGGGTTTTCAAGAGGAAGAGGGGTGCAGATGGGAAGGTTGAGACCTATAAAGCTTGTTTGGTTGCCAAAGGCTATCGTCAGGGTTATGATATTGATTATGATAAGATATTTTCTTCTGTGGCAATGCTCAAGTTCATTTGGATTATGCTTGCGATAGCAGCATACCTGGACTATGAAGTCTGACAAATGGATGTGAAGACAGCTTTCCTAAATGGAGAGCTGAATGAAGAGGTGTATATGATACAACATGAAGATTTCACATCCACAGATGAGTCCAAGGTGTGCTAGCTTCAGAGATCTATTTATGGATTGAAGCAAACATCTCGGAGTTGGAATATATATTTTGATAAGGTGATCAGAACATATGGCTTTGTTAGGAACGAAGAGGAACCCTACATATATAAGTGGGCAATGATTCAATAATTATATTTCTTGTGTTGTATATGGATGATATTCTCTTAATCAAAAATGATATCCCTATATTATAGGGAATAAAAGTGTGGCTGCCATCATAATTCTCCATAAAGGATCTGGAAGAAGCACCTACATCCTAGAGATGAAGATCTATAGGGATAGATCTAAGAAGCTACTCGGACTCTCTCAATCCACATACATGGATATCATACTGAAACGGTTCAGCATGAAGAATTCTAAGAAAGGCTATCTTCTGATAGGCCATAAAATTTTTCTTTCGAAAAGAGATTGTCCGACAACTCTTCTAGAGAGAGAGCGTATGAGTAGAATTTCATATGGTTCGACAGTGGATTCTATTATGTAGACCATGATATGTACGAGATCAGACATGGCATACTCATTAGGAGTAATGAGTAAATACCAGTCTGATTCAAGAGAAAATCACTGGAAGGTCGTAAAGATCATTCTTAAGTATTTGAAAAATACTAAGGATCAGTGACTTGTGTATGGTGAAACTGACTTGAAACTTATGGGGTTCACCGACTTCTGCTTTCAGTCTGACGATGATGATAGCAAGAGTATGTCGGGTTATATTTTTATCCTAAATGGTAGAACGATCTGCTGAAAAAGTTTCAAACAGCATATTGTGGCAGACTCCATTTGCCAAGCGGAGTATGTCACAGCATTTGATGCTATGAAGAAAGCTGTATGGTTGTGAAAGTTCATCGACGAGCTCAGAGTGGCACCCTCCATTGATGTCCTTGTCTTGTTATACTGTGATAATGCTGGAGCTATTGCTCAAGTCAAGGAGCCGAGATCCCATCAGTGCACCAAGCATATTCTACGCCGCTATCATCTTATTCGAAAGATCGTGGATCGAGGTGACGTCGACCTTCAGAAGATTGATGGAAAAAAAAACTAACCGACCCATTTACTAAAGCTTTCAAAATCAAAGAGTTTGATGACCACAAGTCAAAGATGGGTATTCAATACTGTACCGATTGGCTTTAGTCCAAATGAGAGTTATTGAAAAATATGTCCCAAAGTCAATCGTCAGCTTATTAATGATTGTGTTCATTTTATAAATTATGTATGAATTTTTATTAATAAAAATTATTTGATATTTTCATTATAAATTGATCATTTTTGAACTCCTATGTTGTAATGAAGTCTTTAGGACTATAATTTATTGACAAAGGAGAATTTGTCGTTAAGTCCTTAAAATGTTCGTGATCAAATGATACACTATTACTAGGATGATAGCGATATCAAGTGTAGATCATTGTGTGCCATATAAGTTGATTGTCCTCTTAACTAAGGAGTGTGAAGACACTATTATGGCATGCAGATGGAATGTAGGAATATATTTGCATCAAACTTGACCATGTGCTGAGCACTCTGCTGTCAAAAGTAGTTCGTGAAGGGTATGGATATAAGTATCCCTCTGATCTGAGACCACCACGGTGACTTGTAAGAAACTCACTATACTTTAGTATCAGACCATCTGATTTTCTAACTCAGTGATAGAAGGATACTAGGTGCAGTCAAGTACTTATCAAGTCGGTGTGTGAGTCAAGAAGGAATTGATCCCTCTGAATTAGTAAGAGATATGCATCAGTGTATTTCAATTTAAAAAAATCTTGGTCTGCATAATCCATGAGATGGATTTGAAAGGTAAAAATATAATGTGGTTGACTAAATTAGGGTTGATAGTTAAACCCTAGGTCACCTTCAGCATTTGGGTCAAAAGGATGAATTATACGGTAACCACACGCCAGTAGATTCTTGAAGGTTATTTTGCAATACTTCGATCTATCCGATCATCGGATCATCATTGCTAGATGATTATATCGATTGGTATAGAAAGTTATTCCTATACTACCAGTTTAAGTTCGAACCTATGGGGTCACATGCATTAAAAAATTTGATTAGATCAGATGGCTGAAGAGTCCAATTGGATTGTGACTCTGGTGAAGAGTCCTACTTGGACTAAGACTCTAGGAGAGAGTCCCACTAGGACTGAGACTCTATTATCTATATAGAATTAATTAGTAATTAGATTACTAATTGACTCAATTTGATTGAGCAAAGAGCTTTGGATCAAGTCTAATTGAATTGGATTCAGTTCGACTCTGATTGGGTTTAATATGATCGAGCCTGATTACAAGAAGAATTTGATCCTGATTCGATCAGATTTTTGACTCAGTTAATTCTTAATTGGGTTAAAAATTTGATGAGATAGAGTTTCTAATTAGATTAGATTTATTTCTATTAGTGGATTCAATCCAAATTTGATTTGGATTAGAATCAGAATTGGAAATGAAGAGACCTTGTCAACTTGGACTCTATCCTTATCTCTTGCACCACTCCTGAACCCATGTCAATTTCTTCACACCTAATTGGATTTGGGTTGTGATTTTTAGCATCATGATAGAGGGTTCAATAAGAGTGGGCAGCAATATTTGATTAGTTATAATCTTATCTTCTGCCTAATTCGAATGCAATTCGAATTAGAGATAAGATGTAAACTAGGAAAGAAATTTTTTATACATGGAATATTGTTGGTATTATATTTTTTTTTAATTTTTTATAAAGATTTTTTTGGCATGTGAGACTCCAAAATCCTTCTCCATATCTTAGTAATTTTTTCAGAATTTTTTGGGATGCCAAAAGATGGTTTTGGCATAGACTATTGGCACCCTTCCTTGAAAAAACCCTAATTCCTAGTCTACAAAAATGGGTCCTCTCTCTTGGATGTCCCATGATCAATTTTCTTACTATTTTTTGATTTTCCAGAGCTCTTCTTCTCCTCCTCTCTTCCTTCTCTAGATCTTCTACTACTTTAGAGTGTTCAAGGTACTTGAAGAAGAAGAAAGAGATCAACTGTCGAAGTTGCTTACAGACTAGTATCTCCGAGCCCCTGATCTACACCAGTCTTTGTGTCGATTTTTTTGTAGAGACTAGATGACTCTGTGTGGCTGTGAGTGATCTGAGGAACATCTTCTCTAACTATTAGATTAGAAAAAATCAAGATCAAAATTTATTTGATAACAATCTCTAACTTATTTTGATCGCTATGGTAGATCTAATAGTTAGATCTAGGTTTTCAGCATCGATGGGATCGATGCGTGTTTTTATTTTCAGATCTAAAGTATATATTTTTCATATCATTGATTATGATATGGTAGTTTAATATTAGTCTTATGCATATGATTAGAATTAAATTATTTAATTTTTTATTTTCACAGCATAAAAATTTTAAAATCGCATGTACTGCACTATCACATATTTTCTTCAGTAAGGATACTAGGATGAGAGTGTGGGTGGTTGTTAGATAATAACTTGCACTGAGCATGATCAACATTAGAAATTACTTAGATGTCTACTCACTCGTTAGTGATTTTTTGATGTTGCAATGTGTGAGTGGTCTTTTGACCTGTGGTGTCATCGGCTATTTGTAGTGAGGCTACTGAGTGTGACTGCACGTTCCCTTGATTTCTAGCTATTCAGGTTCTTGCTATGTATATTGGCTATAGTAAATTTAGATTCACTGTTAGGAATAAGATACACTAGAAGAAATCTATCGATCTTGATAAAAAAGAAGAAGTTCTATGTGATTTGCGAGACTGAGTTTAGAAAGTCTTTAGCCAAAGTAAGTGTGAATACTGAAAAAGAGTTTTCACGAGATTTACAAGTGAACTCGAGTCGAGCCAATCTAGTATATGACTGATGATGGGATCTGACAAGTTCTTTATGACCTCTATCAAATCAGAACTCATGATAGAATGATTGAATCATACGATAACTGCATCTAAGGGTTTATACTTTCATTCTATTGGATTGCCATTACATACTGCTAGGTGTCACTGATGGATTATGAGACTCATCGGGCGTCATCTTGATAATCAATGACTCTTGAAGGATAGAGCTAGAATTATTTCAATCTATTGAAAGAAGTTTCAATAATATTGTGATGGAGATCAAAATATATCTCACTACCAGATAGAATGAAATCTATAGAGTCACATTTTAAGAGATTTAATCTTAAATTAACCAAGTGGGCTTATAAAATTCTAATTGAATTAGGATTTAATAAAATCTTATTAGATTTAAGAGAACCATATTAGCACATGGTTAAATCTAATTTTTCTCTGGACTTTGATTCCTTATTAGATAAGAATTGGATCAAGTCCATAGCCTTGAACCTAATTTAAGTCATTTTTTATTTGGATTTAGTAGGGTATCTATTTGAGGGCCCAAAAGGATTGGATTAAGTCAATGAGTTGGCAAACTAGTCTCCTCATTTTCTCTCTTATTTTTTCCTTTTGTGGTGAGAATTAATTGGAAAGAAGAGCTAGCACCCCAACTACTTGCCTTAAATATCAAGTGGCACCCTCTCATCTTGCCTTATAAGATGAGGGTGCCACATCTACTTGATTTTTAAGGTAAGGGCCTTTCTAATTAGGTCTGATTTTCTCAGAAAAAAATCAGATTAAAAGGTAAGAGACCTTATGAGATAAGATCTAACCTTTTTAGCCTAATTGGATAACGATTTGGAATCAAGAAAGGCCTATTTAAGGAGATGGTCTCCTAGGGTTTGAAAAGTTGAATTTTGAGAATTCAAAACACCTTGTCTTCTCCTTCTTCATGCCATCTCTCCTTCTTCCTCTCTTTCCCATGCCTAAGGGTTGGACATCCTGATAAGTTGTATATTTTGATATTTATTTTAAATATTTTTGATAATTTATGGTGCTAATATCTTCTAAAAAATCTAATTTCATAAATAAATTAATTTTTTTTAAAAAAATAAATAATTTTAAAAAAATAAAATTAGAGCATATTTATGAAAAATAAACATCAAGCTAATTGAGCAAATTAAGCACCAAAATAATAAAAAATTAATGAGCAATTTAATTCATATTTTTTATTTTTCAAGCACAAAATCAAAGCAAAATCAAGCCAAAATATCTAAAAAAATCATTTAAAATAACCTTCGGTGCATGGTGGACTGGCCGATCGGTCCACAAAAGCAGGGGTGCGGTCCATAGCATTGTTTGTGGTCCACGACTCGATCTACAAGTGGTGACTCATTTTTATGCAATTGGATGGCAGAGATTGTTCCAAACACATGATCAGATAGTCCAGAATGCATTATCCCATGTCCAACAGTGGTGGCCTACTCCTAGTGCAAGATCCGATGGTCCAAAGTGATTCTGAGTGAGATACAATGGTTCAAATTCATTATCGGCTCAAAACTAACCAGATGAATGATTTTTTATGCGATCCGATAGCCAAAAATTGATTTAAAGCCTGATCCGACAGCTGACAGTGTTCTCGACTAAGAATAAGAAGATCTGTGCACTGATCGATGGCCCAAAATTGATCCAATGAAAGATTGGATGGCTAGCATTGTTCCCGATCAAGAGAAGGATTTAAATGGTGATTTTTGATGTGATCTGGGTGGTCCAAACAAGATGTAATGGCCAAAAAATTAAGACACGAATTTAACACGATTTTGAGAGGTTTTAGGACTCCTTTTGCTACTAGAAAAAGTGAAAAATTCACCTATAAACAAGGGGTCCGAGAATAAGAGAAAAACCAAAGAAAATCAGTGAAAAAAAATAAAAAAAATTTAGAAGAGATTTAGGGATCCAAGGAGAAGAAGAAGAAAAGCCAGTTTACTTTAGGGAGTATGAAGGAAGAAGGAGAGGTCGTCAACCATCTTTTTGATGAGACTGCATCGATTAACTTCAGATCTTTATTATAGTTTTATTTTATTTTATTTTTAAATTTTTTATAAGTAAATTTTAATTTAAATTAATATAAAATTTATTTTATTATACTTTAAATTATTATCTCTTATTTTTATTGCAAGTAGATACTAGGATTTAGTTAGTAGATCTTAGTATCAATTTATTTTTTTATACTTTAAATTTTTATTATTTATTTTTATTACAAGTAGAAGCTAGGATCTAAATAGTACATCTTAGTATCTGATTTATTTTTTATACTTTTAATTTTTATTTTCTGACTTAAATTGCCTTCCTCAAAATTTTATTTTTTTTATAAAATCAGAGATTTCAAATCAAAGTACCATCTTTCCTGTGGATTCGATCTGACTCGCTACCCTCTATGTATTTTTAATTTTTATTGAAATCAAAATTAATTTGATTGTTGCCCAGCTATGCAACCCAAGAGGGGGAGGGGATGAATTGGGTTTCTAAAAATTTTAAGCTTAACTTATGACTTGTGAGAAGTGTTTGACAAAGCTAAATAAATAGGGAGAGTAGAATTAATTCAAGGCTAATAGCAAGAGCAAGAATGCAAGAGAATAATGAAGAGATAATGAAGAGCAATTAGACACACACCAAACAAAAGGATTTATAGTGGTTCGGTGCCAACCTTGTACCTACATCCACTCCCCAAGCTCCTACTTGGAAATTCCAATCCACTAATCTTGTATTCAACCTGAATACAAACGTCGGAAACTTCGACTCTAGCTATCCCAAGCTAGTCCACTTATTTTTTGGGTACAAGCCAACACAATACACTCTGATTCTAGGTTCGGATAAATCTTCCCTTATTTTGGAACCCCTCCAAAATAAAACCAATCACTCAAACTGAGTATAACAATTTATAGCACAAATAAGCACAAAGAAAGCTCCTTCAATGAGTGAATATAACTTTAAATACACTTTACTTAAGAGAAGAAGACCCTTTTTGAATTTTCTCAAGGTGGATGGAGACTTGAAAGTGCACTTGAGGAGTTGGTGAGCTTGGATTAGAGGCTTCTTGAAAGCTTTGAATGAGCTCTTGCTTAGGGCTGAAACGTTGACTTGAAATCTCTTTTTCAAAATCTCTCTCTTTGAATCCTCTTTTTTTCTTCTTTTTATTCTCCTTGTGTTCTCCTTGTTGATTTCCACATTTTTGTCCCTTTTATAGCTT
This sequence comes from Elaeis guineensis, assembly GCF_000442705.2. Classification (NCBI taxonomy): domain Eukaryota; kingdom Viridiplantae; phylum Streptophyta; class Magnoliopsida; order Arecales; family Arecaceae; genus Elaeis; species Elaeis guineensis. Next base: position 58,219,710 of record NC_025996.2, read on the forward strand.
TAAGAAATAGTGGAAAACATTCTAGGCTGAAAAAGAGCCGTTAGACCATAATAAATGAGCATTAAAAGCACTTAAAATGGTTAAAAACTAGCCGTTGCGGAAAAATCCCATCACAGGGGTCGACTCATGAGTCGACTCATATCTGGGGTTCGACTCATGGGTCGACCTCTATGGAAAAACAACAGAAAACAACCAGAAGACAAGGTTCTGTAATTTTTGGCCTAAAAACAGCAGGGGTCGACTCATAGGGTCGACTCATGCCTGGGGGTCGACTCATTGAGTCGACTCACAGGAAGTGCCAAGACAGTGCCGGTCAGGATTTTCAGCGTGCCAGTCATCTCATGTGCCATGAGTCGACTCATGAGTCGACTCATGATTTTCAATCATGCATATCTTTCAAAATACAAGTCCAAAATCAATAAAATTTTCACCATTAGATCACAAATCTTTTATTCTATCATTTGATACAATCAAATCAGGGTTTTGATAAAATTATAATTTTGCCCCTGAAGAGCAATAAGGCTTTTTCAAGTGAGAAAACATTGGTACCCCTTCAACTGCTTTGTAATCATCAAAATCAATCTAAGGAGCAACAATCTCCCCCTTTTTGATGATGACAAAATATTTGAACAAAAGTATTTATATGAATCAATGATCATGAATTTTAATGAAATGCATTATAGGTATTTTGAAGATAAATAGAAAATTTACTTCCAACTTATAAGTGCATTTACTTGAAAAGAAGATTGATTCTTTTGGCATGTGATACATGTACCCATTTGCATAAATAATTTGCCCATTGCTTAATGATTTGAAAATTTGCTCATTTGATTATGTGATTTTGGTATCAGAATAGAAAATTTGTTATTGTTATCAGAGCAAAGCAGAATTTATATTAGGATTTGAAAATTGCGTGTTTGAAAATATCTCATTTGCTCATTTGCTTGTTTTTCAAATTTCTTAGCATCTTGAAAAATTTGCTCATTCTTATTTGATTATTTAGTTTTGGTATCAGAGCAAGTTGCATCTTGAAAATTTGCTCATTCTCATTTGATTATTTAGTTTTAGTATCAGAGCAAGTTTAACAATTAAGTATATCAATGCATGTCAAAGAATTAATTTTAAAGCATGTCAGAGCATGTCAAATTTTAAGATGTATCAGAGTATGTCTAATTTTAAACATATCAGAGCATGTCTAAGAAGTAATTTTATAGGTTGCTCATTTGCTTTGTGCTTAGCAATTCATTCATTTTGTTAGCAATCGTGTTTTTGATATTTTAATTTCTCCCAATTCACTCATTTTATTATTAAGTTTTGTATTTATCTCTCTTATTTATCTCTCTTTTGATACTTTTGCTTAGCAATTCACTCATTGTATTTTTAAGTCATTTAATAATCTTGCTTTTGATACTTTTCTTTAATTTCTTCCCCTTTTTGACATCATCAAACATTGTTAACTCCCCCTCTTTTTTTGAATATATTTTCTCTTTAGTGTTTCTTCAAACTTCTTGTGCTAACCATTATTGTTTACTCCCCCTGAATACAGCAATCATAAAATAAAATATGCCATTGAGTACCATAGATATGAATTAGCAACAAAGAGAAGATATATAATCAAAAGATGATTGACACCATTACAAAGAGTAGATATATAATCAAAAGGTGATTGATACCATAGTTGTTTCAATACATATTTCATAATATAAAAGTCAACTAGTTAACATCATTACATGGCCCAAATGACAGATCCTAGAAAGAACAACAGACAAGGCTAGCTACAAGGATCTAGTGGAGCTCATGACTAGATGGATCAGAATCAGATGTATCAGAGATGGGGTGGAGAGATGATGGATCATGACCAGAAACTCGTCCTCTACCCCGTCTGCCTCTGCCACGAGTGGAGGTGCAGGCACGAGTAGGTGGGTGAGATGATCCTGAAGGCTGAGAGGCCATAGACTGGACTGCAAGAGAGAGCCTGATGGAATCAAGAACGTTCAGAGCTCTCGAAACAGACTGAAGCAGTGTAGTGAACTATGTAGAAGCATGCTCACTTGAGCCTCTGATCTCTCTCCTCAAGAAATCAAAACCACCCTCCAAAACACCTCTGAGTCTGCCAGCCTCCGCAGTTAGGTCTGTGACCTCAATAGTGCTCTCCTGTGGCTGAGGATGGGCCAAAGCTAAGACTTGCACCTGCAAGTTAAGTACTCTTCCAGTCAGTCTCAAAATGTAATCCTCGAGCTGCTGAATCCGAACTGACTGATCTGTGATCATCTGAAATATAGTGGAGATATGGAGGATCAAGGTCTGATCAGATGTATCTAATGATGTGGATCCCGGTGCAAATGTAGAAGTGCTCCACTGACGAGAAAGCAAGAAAGCCACACATTGAGAAATCTGCTCAATCTGATCATCAGCCAATCTGTACTCTGAGGGAGGTGCTCTGCTGTCTGGCTGCTGAACTGGTGTGTGCCTCCTGGTGGACTCTGAGGGGCCAGCCTCTGGATCTGAAACAAACTGGATATCTGGAGATGCTGCCTTGAAGTCATGGAGAGGTGATGGGGGACCTTGTTCCTCAGCTCTATCCTCAATTCTATCCTCAGCTCTCTCCTCAACTCTTTCTTCTGTACCTTTTATCCAACCACCATCAATCTTAGTGAATCCCATGCGGTGCAGAGTGTGTTGGTTGATGGTGTCTGCGTGAGAAAGCCTAGCAGTTGCCTCCCCCTCAAAACTGACTCCAAACCTCCTGAATACTAGTGTGAGGGCCATACCAAAAGGCAGATGTGCCTTGGATCTATTCAGTGTTTCTCTCATGACCTCAATCATTAAAGCAGGGAGGTTTAAGGGGGTTTGAGTGATCACATGAAACATTATACAAATGTCTCGGCCAGAAAGGAGGTCATGCCTACCACTTCTCGGGAGGAAAAGCTTTGTCACTAATTGATGTAGAATTCTCATTTCAATTGACAAGATTTTGGCTTCTAATTTACTTAGACTTCCCGAGTAAGCTCCTCCTAAAATTACATTGATCCCCTCTTCCTTCACTGGAAGTTTCATGTTAGAATATCCCTCACAGGGCAAATGTAGAATCTCTCTCAAAATAATAGGATCTAAGCAGATATCAATTCCCTTAACAGTAGAAGTTACTGTTCCATTGCCATAGTGCAGATTTAGATAAAACTCTCTAACCAAGTCTACATATGTAACTTCCTTGAGAGAACAGTAAAATTTCCAATCTTGGTTTTTGATCTTTGACCCAAAGGAGAAACCCTCTATTTCAAAAAACCTGAAGTCCACATTTTTGCCGGTTTCTACCTTTTTGTCAGAGAGAGGGATTTTGCTAGGGCTAAGGGGAGACTGAGAGGGACCTGGTGCAGACACTGAAGCCAGAATGGGAGCAGAGGTGGTCTGAGAAGCTTGCCTTTTTCTGCGGATGCCTTCTTCCAGCGTACGGACTGATTTTCTTCTTTGAGGGAGTTTCATCTTTGGGGCCATTCTCACCACAAGAGCAGGCAGGGAGACTCGGAAGATCAAATGGGTGAGGAGAAGGAAGGTTACTAGAGGATGGAAAGGGATTTTGGCGGAGAGAAATGACGATTTGAGAAGAACGGTGGAAGCTAGGGCACGCTCCAACCGCTTCAATCAAGGGAGAAAGATGCGAGAAGCTCCTTTCCCAAGGGGTGATTTGAGGTGGAGATGAGAAGGGAGAATGATCTTGGGCTAAATCTTTGGTTTTGGAGAGAACGAAGATAAGGACGAAGAGTCTTGGAGGGAGAAAGACGAGGAAGAAGAATGAGTCGGCTCATGAACGGGCTTTAAGTTAAAAAGAAAAGAACCCGTGGGAAGTTGGCAAAGAATTTCAAGTATGCCATTGGGTCGACCCTAGGGGGTCGACTCATGAATCACAAAAATTCAGAAAAAATATGAATAAATTCTGGAAAAATTTAAAATTTTGGGAGAAAAAATTTTGCTCAATGACAAGTTGTGAGAATGATAATCTTGAGCTTTTAGATCCAAGAGAGATGATGAAAATTGAGCTCAAAGAAATTTTGACATCGATTTTTTGAATTTGGAGAACATTTAGGCAAAATGATCAAGAATTCCTAGATTTCTCCTAATTTCACAGAATCTATCCTCACTAAGGGCTTTTGTAAAGATATCAGCTAATTGATTTTCAGTGCAAACATATTCAAGAATTATATTTTTATTTTGAACATGTTTTCTTATAAAATGATGTCTTATTTCAATATGTTTAGACCTTGAATGTTGAATTGGATTTTTAGATAGATTTATGGCGCTAGTGTTGTCACATCTTATGGGTGTTTCATTAAGTTTGATACCAAAGTCTTTGAGTTGTTGCTTAATCCACAAGATTTGAGCACAACAACTTCCGGCTGCAATGTATTCGGCCTCAGCCGTAGATAGTGCTACCGAATTTTGTTTCTTGCTAAACCAGGAGATTAGGTTAACTACAAGAAATTGGCAAGTTCCACTAGTGCTCTTTCTGTCTAATCTACATCCAGCAAAATCAGCATCTGAATATCCTAATAAATCAATTTATGAGTCCTTAGAGTACCATAATCCTAGAGTTTGAGTACCATTTAAATATCTAAGGATTCTTTTAACAACATTCAAGTGAGATTCTTTAGGATTAGATTGAAATCTAGCACATAAACAAACACTAAACATGATATCAGGCCTACTTGTAGTTAAATATAATAGAGAGCCAATCATACTTCTATAATATTTTAAGTCTACACATTTACCTTCATCATCCTTGTCAAGCTTACATGAGGGGCTCATGGGTGTGCCAATTGGTTTGGAGTTCTCCATTCCAAATCTTTTGAGTAATTCCTTGGTGTACTTGCTTTGGGTGATGGAGATTCCCTCTTTTGTTTGTTTGATTTGGAGTCCGAGGAAGAAAGTAAGTTCTCCCATCATGCTCATCTCGAACTTCCCCTGCATGAGCTTAGCAAAGTCTTGACAAAGAGATTCATTAGTAGACCCAAAAATTATGTCATCAACATAAATTGTATAACTAACATATCATTTTGATTTCTTTTAATAAAGAGGGTTGTGTCTACATTACCTCTTGAAAAACCATTATTTAGTAAGAATTTGCTTAGCCTATCATACCAAGCCCTAGGTGCTTGTTTTAATCCATATAAAGCTTTATTTAATTTAAAAACATGATTAGGAAAAGCATAATTTTCAAATCCTGGAGGTTGTTCTACATAGACTTCTTCAGCAATATATCCATTCAAAAATGCACTTTTGACATCCATTTGAAATAATTTAAATTTTATAAAGCAAGCATATGCAAGTAGAAGTCTAATGGCCTCTAATCTAGCAACAGATGCAAAGGTCTTATCAAAATCAATTCCTTCTTCTTGATTATAACCTTTAGCAACCAATCTTGCTTTATTTCTTATTACATTTCTATGTTCATCTAATTTGTTCCTAAAGACCCATTTTGTGTCAATTATTGAATGATTTTTAGGTCTTGATACTAAGGTCCATACATTATTTCTTTCAAATTGATTAAGTTCCTCTTGCATTGCATTAATCCAATTATAATCATTTTCAGCTTCTTCAATAGTTTTTGGTTCAAGATGAGATACAAAAGCATAATGATTAAATACTTCTCTAAGTGAAGAACGAGTTTTTACCCCATGCATAGGATCACCAATAATTAGCTCCTTAGGGTGATTGTGAACATACCTCCATTCTTTGAGTAGGTCATTTGTACCTTAAGGTTGTTCTTGATGTTCTTCACCTCCCTCATCCTGTTTGTCTTCATGTTTCTTATCCTCTTGAATTGTTGAATCCTTCAGAGTGATCTCCTTCATTCCTTCTATAAGAGGATCTGCATCATCAACACTCTCATTCTTCCTTGAAAGAAGATTATTAGATTCATCAAAGATAACATGTATGGACTCCTCTACTACTAAGGTTCTTTTGTTAAAAACTCTAAAAGCTTTACTAGTGGAGGAGTAACCAAGAAAGATTGCTTCATCTGATTTTGCATCAAATTTTTCAAGTCTTTCTTTACCATTATTTAATACAAAACATCGGCAACTAAAAATATGAAAATATGCAATATTAGGTTTTTTTTCTTTCCAAAGCTCATAGGGGGTTTTCTTTAAAATTTGTCTAATCAAAGCACGATTTAAAATGTAACATGCTGTGTTAATTACTTCCGCCCAAAAATATCTTGGAAGGTTGCTTTCACAAAGTATGGTACGGGCCATTTCTTCTAAGGTTCTATTTTTTCTTTCTACTACCCTATTTTGTTGGGGTGTCCTAGGAGCAGAGAAGTTATGGCCAATTCCTTTTTCATCACAAAAGTTTTCAAAGTCTTGATTTTCAAATTCAGTTCCATGATCACTTCGAATATTTTGAATTGAAAATCCTTTCTCATTAGTAACTTTTCGGTAAAATTTAGTGAAAATATGAAAAGTTTCATCTTTGTGTGCCAAAAAAAAAACCCAAGTAAAACGAGAGTAATCATCTATAATTACAAAACCATATCATTTTCCTCCTAGACGAGTGGTTCTAGTAGGTCCAAATAAGTCCATATGCAAAAGCTCCAAAGGTCTAGAGGTTGAAACAATATTTTTGGATTTAAATGAAACTCTTGTTTGTTTACCTAGTTGGCATGCATCACAAATTCTATCCTTTTCAAAATTTAGTTTTGGCAAACCAAGAACTAATTCTTTCTTAATTAATTTTGAAAGAGAATGCATGCTAATGTGTGCAAGTCTGCGATGCCAAAGCCAACTAGTCTCATTAACTTTAGCATTCAAGGATACTAGGCATTGCATGTTTATTTTGGTTAAATCATTTAAATCTACCATATAAACATTACCATGTCTATGTCCAATAAATTTAATACCATCATTAATAGGACTAGTTACAATGCAAATAGACGATTCAAAAATAACTTTATATCCTTTATCACAAAATTGACTAATGCTTAGTAAGTTATGCTTTAAACCATCTACTAACAAAATATTTTCAATGTATTTGGAGGGAGTGATACCAATGTTACCTATACCGATGATCTTTCCTTTGTCATTGTCTCCAAAGGTGACCATCCCTCCATCCTTAGTATCAAGAGTGATGAATTGGGATTCATCACCAGTCATGTGTCTCGAGCATCCACTGTCAAGATATCATTTCCTGTTTCCTCCTTGGGATGCTAGACACACCTGCAAGCAAAAGTCAAGTTTTTGTTTTAGGTACCCAAGCTTTCTTGGGTCCTTTTTGGTTAGTCATAATGGTTCCTTTTGGAACCCATATTTTCTTTATAGTTGAGTTTGCAGACTTGTTAGAGAAGCAAGTGTATGACTTATGTCCTACTCTACCACATTTGAAGCAAGTAATATTAGAAGACTTGTTACTTAAAGAGTTTACATAAATATTTTTCAGATATTTTTGTTTCTTCAAGGGGTTATAGCCAAGTCCAGCCTTATCATACACGGCTTTTTGATTATCAAGAATCATATTGAGTTTATTTGAACTCAAGGTGAACTTTTCTACTATTGGTTTTAGCTTGGCAATTTCATTCTTTAAGCTTTGATTTTCTTGAAGCAGGGTGGATTTCTCAATTGAAATATTTTCAGTTTATTTCAATAAAGATTGATTTTTCAATTTTAGCTCTTTGTTCTTCATTTCTAGTTTCTTTAATTCATCAACTAAATCATAGAAAGCTTCATGTAATTCTTCAAATGTAAAGTCACTAGGAGTTTCAAAAATTATCTCATTTTCGTGTGCCATAAGGCACAGGTTGGCTTGCTCGGTTGAGTTTTCCTCATCGGAGCTTGAGTCATCACTCGCACTCCAAGTGGCCATCATGGCCTTCTTCTTGTACTTCTTGGGACCTTTCTTCAGTTGTGGGCATTCGGATTTGAAGTGTCCCGGCTTCTTGCATTCGTAGCAGATAAGGGGTTGGTCTTTCTCTTTTTCTTTGCTCTGTTCCTCTTTTGTGAATGGCCTCTTCCTCATCCCCTGTTTCCTTTTTCTCAAAAATTTCTTGAATCTTTGGGTAATGAGTGCCATCTCTTCATCCTGTTCTTCCTCTTCAGTATCATCAGTTTCTTCATCTGGTGGAGCTGTGGATTTGAGGGCAACGATTCTTTTCTTTTTGACTTCTTCCTCTTTGCTTCATGCTCAGCTCATGAGTCATCAATGATCCTAGAAGCTCTTCCAAGGGTAGAATGTTCAAGTCCTTAGCTTCTTGAATGGCAGTCACTTTGGCTTCCCAAGTTCTTGGTAAGGACCTGAGAATTTTTCTTACAAGCTCACTGTTAGTATAAGACTTGCCAATACTCTTTAAACCATTAATAATATCAGCAAAGCGAGTAAACATTCCAGTTATAGACTCATCATGCTCCATTTTAAACAATTCATATTTATGCACAAGCATGTTGATTTTAGACTCCTTTACTTGATTGGTTTTCTCATGGATTACTTCTAACCTATCCCATATTTCTTTAGCAGATGAGCAAGTAGAAATACGATTAAATTCGTTAGCATCAAGAGCACAATAAAGAACATTCATTGCTTTAGCATTTAATTGGGCCATCTTCTTATCAACCTCATCCCATTCTTTCTCGAATTTGGTTGATTCCTCACCATCTATAATTTTAGTGGGTGTGTGAGGACCGTTTACTATGATACTCCACATATCATAGTCGAGTGCTTGAATGAATATTTTTATCTGAGCTTTTCAATAGGTGTAATTAGACCCATTGAAAAGTGGAGGTCGGTTGGTGGATTGCCCCTCGACTTGAGAAGTGCCGACTTGAGTTGCCATAGATCTTTGGCTCTTTGATTGTTTAGATCAAAGTAGGGCTAGAGCACCGGACTCTGATACCACTTGTTGCCCAGCTATGCAACCCAAGAGGGGGGGGGGTGAATTGGGTTTCTAAAAATTTTAAGCTTAACTTATGACTTGTGAGAAGTGTTTGACAAAGCTAAATAAATAGGGAGAGTAGAATTAATTCAAGGCTAATAGCAAGAGCAAGAATGCAAGAGAATAATGAAGAGATAACGAAGAGCAATTAGACACACACCAAATAAAAGGATTTATAGTGGTTCGGTGCCAAACTTGCACCTACATCCACTCCCCAAGCTCCTACTTGAGAATTCCAATCCACTAATCTTGTATTCAACCCGAATACAAACGTCGGAAACTCTGACTCTAACTATCCCAAGCTAGTCCACTTATTTTTCGGGTACAAGCCAACACAATACACTCTGATTTTAGATTCGGATCAACCTTCCCTTGTTTTGGAATCCCGCCAAAACAAAACCAATCACTCAAACTGAGTATAACAATTTATAGCACAAATAAGCACAAAGAAAGCTCCTTCAATGAGTGAATATAACTTTAAATATACTTTACTTAAGAGAAGAAGACCCTTTTTGGATTTCCTCAAGGTGGATGGAGATTTGAAAGTGCACTTGAGGAGTTGGTGAGCTTGGATTAGAGGCTTCTTGAAAGCTTTGAATGAGCTCTTGCTTAGGGCTGAAACATTGGCTTGAAATTCCTTTTTCAAAATCTCTCTCTTTGAATCCTCTCTTTTTCTTCTTTTTGTTCTCCTTGTGTTCTCCTTGTTGATTTCTACGTTTTTGTCCCTTTTATAGCTTTAAGAAATAGTGGAAAATATTCTAGGCTGAAAAAGAGCCGTTAGACCACAATAAATGAGCATTAAAAGCACTTAAAATGATTAAAAACTAGTCATTGCAGAAAAATCCCATCACAGGGGTCGACTCATGAGTCGACTCATGCCTGGGGGTCGACTCATGGGTCGACCTCTGTGGAGAAACAACAGAAAACAACCAGAAGATAAGGTTCTGCAATTTTTGGCCTAAAAACAGCAGGGGTCGACTCATAGGGTCGACTCATGCCTGGGGGTCGACTCATTGAGTCGACTCACAGAAAGTGCCAAGATAGTGCCGGTCAGGATTTTCAATGTGCCAGTCATCTCATGTGCCATGAGTCGACTCATGAGTCGACTCATGATTTTCAATCATGCATATCTTTCAAAATACAAGTCCAAAATCAATAAAATTTTCACCATTGGATCACAAATCTTTTGTTCTATCATTTGATACAATCAAATCAGAGTTTTGATAAAATTATAATTTTGCCCCTGAAGAGCAATAAGGCTTTTTCAAGTGAGAAAATATTGGTACCCCTTCAACTGCTTTGCAATCATCAAAATCAATCTAAGGAGCAACATTGATAATCATAGTGTTCTAACGATAACATCGCGATACTATCAATTTTTGACGTCGTTGTCGGAGAAGGCATCAATTTTAATATTTTATTTTTTTGATTTTTTTGTGAATATAACTTACTAATTTATTTTGATTTCTTATCTTTTTGTAGAAAAAAAGAGAAAAAAAAGAGAAAGATGAAACACTTTAATTTGATGAGATCAATCCTAATCCTAATCCTAAACTACTTTTTTTTTAAGTATTAATTACTATTTTTTTTCCAATTAACCAAAAATTCACCCATGTAAACCTAATAAAAATCACATGATAATAGTAGAAACTTAATTGTTTAGAAATATTCATCATCTTAGATTTACTTTTCGTGATTGCTGAAGACAAGGTAAGCTTTCAAGTTTGATTAATTTCATACATCTAATTTAGTTGTATAGAACCTCTTGTTTGAAATTGCTTGTGCATATTCATCTCAAATCAATTTAAAGACAACATCCATAATAAGATAAGATGAAGATTTCATCATCCTTAGTCCAAAAATAATCAACCAATATCCCGCATTAACCCAAGCCTAATTAAAATTAAGTAAACATTGGCCTCTAGGATCAATCGAGTTTAGTTTGAGTATTATGGTGAAGTCGAGTGCAAAGTAAGTTTGAACTCATCCTTAAAACTGATGTCTAAGGCAAGAAATTACAAAAGCTAAGCTTAAGTAGATTTGTGGTTATTTAATTAGTTCCGTTAGCTTATCTGGCCAATCTAATAGGTGTCTAAGGCAAGCAACGGGAGGACCCCCATGACCCCATCTCTTATCTGGCTAGTTGAAGGAAGTGAGAATAGATCTAACTTGCATCTAGGCCTAGCCACTCTACATCAAACTATTAGATCTAAGAAATCTGTAGGTGTCTAGGTTTAATTGGTTGCTAACTTGATTGCAATTAACACTTAACCATAACTAAATTTTCTCATCTATCGTGTTTAGGTCTAGGGCTTTCTTAAGGTTCTCACCTTTAGAACCTCTCTTCCTCTTCTCTTTCCTTTCTTCCTCTTCTTAAAAAAAAATCTGAACCACCCACATTAGGGTTTGCACTGGTACATGCACAGTAGGAGATCTCTTTATCCTGACCTAGTTGAATCTAATCCTGAGATTGAACGGCTGATCCACGTTAAACCTAAAGATCAAATGGCTAGAAATCCTAAAGAACCACCTAGGTAGATGAAAGAATATTTTATTCCTTCTATCTATAATCCATCGACTTGTATCTACTTACCTGATATCCCTGCAAGCCATTATGAGATCAAGTCGACCATAATCTAGATGCTCCCATCTTTCTATGGGAACACCAATGAAGATCCTTACAAGTATCTATATGAATTTTTAAAAATCTGTTCCATGGTGAAGATTCAAAATTTTATTGATAATGCACTTAGACTGATCCTATTCCCCTTCTCACTTAAAGACAAAGCCAAGTACTGGCTTAGCATAATAAGGAAATCAATCCGAACTTGGGCTGAAATGCAACATGAGTTTTTTAAGAAATTCTATCTCATAGGTCGAACCAACACTATGAGGCGAGCCATCACTAGATTTGTTCAGCTTTTCAGGGGAACAAATTCATGAGTCATAGGAGAGACTCAAGAAACTTCTTAGAAAATGCCCACACCATAGTCTATCTAAGTGACAAATTGTTCAAGCTTTCTATGAGAGTTTAGGTGATCAGTATAGATTGATGGTAGATGCATCTTGTAGAGGTGCATTCATGAGTAAGAGTGAGGATGAAGCCTATACTTTGTTTGAAACTTTGAGTGAAAACTCGATCAACCATACTTCATTATCTTCCTATGAAAGATCGATCCCTCACTAAAAGTGAGCAGAAATTTTTGAGATCAAACAAACAGACTCTAGTTCTAAGACTGACTTGAACTTAATAGCTCAAAAATTAGATAAAGTCATCCTTCTTGTCCAAAAATTAGATCAGTTCCTAACTCTAGGTCAATAATCTCCTGTGCAATGCATACCATCTCCCAATTATCAAAAGATTTATTCTATCTGTGCTAGCCCAGCCCATCATGTGAGTGAATTTTTTACGACTGCATAGTTTTTATCTTTCATCCAAAAACAAGTTCAAGCTGTCCAAGATTACTCCAAGCCTGTCAATGATCTATTTTCAAACACATATAATCTAGGTTGGAGGAACCACTCCAATTTTTCTTAGAGATCCCAACAGACTCAGGCTTCGACCCAAATTTTTTCTATATAAAATTTTCAAAATAGACTCCAATACCAAAATTATGCCTATAATAGAGGTCAGCCTAATCATCCTACCCAGCTATCATATCACAATCAGCCATCATACCTACCTCCTCAACAGACCAATCTAGCCGATGATAGATTTAATCAACTTCAATAATTGATTATGATCTAATAATAATCTATCACTAGACTAGAAGCACAAATAAGACAGTTAGCTGAGTCTACCATGAGGAGAGAACAGGTCAATTGCCAAGCCAACCGATACCAAATCCTAGGAACAATCCATCCACCCACCAACCACCTAAACCTAGTCATCAATCCAATGTCCCACCTAAGAATCTCCTATTTGAGAATGCCAAAGCAATTTCTGAGCTTAGAAGTGGTAGGATTCGTAAGGACTTATATCAAGACCAGGTGAGAAATACTAGTACTGATGCTAGCCAAAATGAGAACTTGAAAGAAGAGGTTAGTACTGAGACTAACCCAATAAAAGAATCTGAGCCTGAAATTGGTACTGATCTGAGTGAAAATGATAAAAAAAAGAAGAGAGCAGATGAGTTACCCAAGATATATAAACCAAAAGTTCTGTTCCCTTCAGCCCTAGAAGTCAGTTCTTCCCACAAAAAGCAAGGAACACGCAATGAGGAACTAATGGAGTTGTTTAAGCAAGTTCACATTAATCTATCCCTCTTTGATGTGATTCAACATGTCCCGACTTACGCTAAATTTTTTAAAAAAATTTGCACCCAAAAGTATGAGTCACGAACCATAAAGAAAATTATGCTGTCTAAGGATATTAGTATAGTCCTATTGAATCTATTACCTCAGAAAATGAAAGATCCTGATTCTCCTTTGATTTCATGTGTTATGGGAGGCATTACCTTTGATCGAGCCTTGTTAGACTTAGGAGCTAGTGTCAACCTACTTCCAACCTCGGTCTATAAAAAATTTGAGATAGGAGAACTGAAACCCACGTCGGTTATTTTGCAACTAGCTAATAGATCTGTGAAGATGCCACATGGTCTGATCAAGGATACTATAGTCAAATTAAACACATGCTATTTTTTAGTAGACTTCCTCATACTTGATATGGAACCATCCCAAGAGCTAAATCAAAATCTCATAATTTTAGGATGTCCATTCTTCGGCACTGCGAATGCCAATATCAATTGTAAAACCTAAGCTATGGATATTTCTTTTGAAGATCAAAAGGTGAGAATTAACATTTTTAATACCTCAAAGTATGCTCAAAAGGAGAAAAGCTATTCGGTAATTGATCTAATAGATGAGATAGTTGAAATCGATTTCTCCTTAGATTTAATGGAAGATGATTTTCTGGGTGAACCCATTGAAGAAATCCAAAATCAGGAGGTGAATGCCTTGCTTGATTCACCTCACCCAGCACATTCACTACCTTGGTCAATAAAAATTAAGCCCTTACCTAAGCTAGAAACTGAACCACTATGTCCTTCAATTTAGGCCCCACCATAACTTGAACTAAAATATTTGCTTGAATCACTTAAGTATGTATTTTTAGGATCTGAGAAAACCCTGTCAGTAATCATTGCTTTTGACCTAACCCCTGAGTAGGAAGATCAATTATTGAAAGTATTGAAAACACATAGAGAGACCATAGGTTGGATTGTTGCTGATTTAAAAAGTATTAGTCTATCAATATGTATGCACCATATTTACACAGAGAATAATGCCAAACCATTCGAGAAATGCAAAGATAGCTTAACCTGAATATGCAGGATATAATCAAGAAAGATGTAATTAAATGGCTAGATGCTGATATCATTTATCCTATTTCTGACAGTCACTGGATGAGTCCCACTCAAGTTATTCCAAAAAAATCTAGACTCACGATTGTTTGCACTGATCATGTGGATCTAGTGCCAACATGACTTTTCACTGGATGGCGTATCTGTATAGATGATAGAAAACTCAATGCAACTATCCGTAAAGATTATTTCTCCTTACCCTATATTGACCAAATCCTAGAGAGACTTGCTAGCCAATAATATTTTTACTTTTTAGATGGATATTCAGGATACAATCAGATAGCAATCTACCCAAGAGATCAGAAAAAGACTACCTTCACATGTCCCTATGGAACCTTTGCTTTTCATAGAATGCCTTTTAGACTGTGTAATGCATCCACGACCTTTTAAAGGTACATGATGTCATTATTTTTAGATATGGTAGAAGATTTTCTAGAGATATTTATAGATAATTTTTTAGTCTTTGGAGAATCTTTTGAGAGTTGCCTCAACAATTTGAAGAGAATGTTAAAATGATGCATTAAGGCCAATCTAGTTTTAAGTTGGAAAAAGAGCCATTTTATAGTTCAAGAGGAGATCGTATTAGGGCATATTATGTTAAAGAGAGGGATTGAGGTTGATAGAGCAAAGGTTGAACTAATTTCTAAACTCCCTCCACCCACTTCTGTCAAACAAACCCGATCTTTCCTTGGCCTTATAGGATTCTACCATCGCTTCATCAAAAGTTTTTCTAAAACATCCTATCCTTTGTGTAATCTGCTCACTAAGAATGTTTCTTTTAATTTTGATGAAGAATGTCTTAAGGCTTATGAATATTTGAGAGAAGCTATGATCAAAGCTCCAATCATCGAACTTTTAGACTGGTCACTATCTTTTGAGATCATGTGCGATGCTTCTAATTTTGTCATAGGAGCTATCTTGGGCCAAAAGATAAATAAATGTCATGTAGTGATTTATTATGCCAGCAAAATTTTGAATGAAGCTCAAATGAATTATACCATAATTGAGAAAGAGTTACCGCTGTATTATTTGCCCTAGAGAAGTTTCGATTATACCTATTAAGATAAAAAATCATGATTTATTCAGATCATGCGGCCTTGATATATCTACTCTCAAAGAAAGATGCTAAATCATGATTGATTAGATAGATCTTACTGCTATAAGAATTTGATATTAAAATTTGAGATAAGAAGAGATCTAAAAATGTAGTACCAGATCACCTATCGATGGTCCTAGTTGAAGATTGTGAACCTATATCAATTGAAGAATCTTTTTTGGATGAGCAACTTCTAGTAGTTTCACACACAAAGACCTCTTGGTTCACAGATATTGTGAATTACTTAGCAGTTGGATAAATTTTAATGGCTGGTCTAAGAATGAAAAGGATCGATTCTTTGCTAAATCAATATTATTTTTGAGAAGATCCTAAACTTTTTCGAATATGTGCAGATCAGATCATTCGTAGATGTATTTCTAAAACTGAACAATTGAGTATTTTGAAATTCTGTAATATTCTTGCTTGTGGAGGATATTTTTCTGAAAGAAAAATTGGCCAAAGTATTGCAAAGTAGTTTTTACGAGCCCATATTGTTTCAGGATGCTTATACTTTTGGTCAGGAATGTCTTAGGTGTCAAGCTTTAGAAAATATTTCAAAGAAAGATATGACGCCTTTGAACCCCATCTTAGTAGTTTAAATTTTTGATGTTTGAAAAATTAATTTTATGGGATCTTTTCCACCCTCCAATGGTTTTGAATATATTTTGGTGGCCATTGATTATGTTTCTAAATGGATTGAGGCAATTGCAACATGAACCAGTAATCATAAGGTAGTCATAAAATTTGTTCAAAAGAATATCTTTTCTAGATTCAAATTTTCACGTGCTATCATTAGCAATGGAGGAACCCACTTCACGAACTATTAGTTTCAAACACTATTGTAAAATATGGGGTCACACATAAGATAGTTACACCATACTACCCACAAACAAGTGGCCAAGTTGAAGTATCCAATACGGAGATCAAGAACATCCTGCAAAAGACTATTAGGCCTGATCACAGAGATTGATCAGATCGATTAGATGATGCATTATGGGTCTATAGGATAGCTTATAAAAATTCTATTAGAATGTCTCCCTATAGATTGATCTTTGAAAAAGTATGTCATCTTTCAGTAGAACTTGAACACAAAGTATATTGGGCAATCAAGCAATTGAATTTTGATTTGAAATGAGCTGGTTCCAACTGGATGTTACAACTGAATGAATTAGATGAATTGAGATGAGAGGCTTATAAAAATTCATGAATTTATAAAGAAAAAATAAAAGCCTTTTATGACAAACACATTTCAAGAAAAACTTTTGAGCCAAATCAATAAGTCTGGTTATTTAATTCAAGGCTAAAATTATTTTCAAAAAATATTGAGATCTAGATGGGATGGACCTTACATTATAAATCAAGTATTCTCACATAGTGCAATCAAACTTTATGATCCTAAATCTAAAAATTTTTTAAGATAAATGGTCAAAGTTTGAAATCATATATTAAAGAGATGTCACTAAATCGAACTATTGATCAAGTAGCATTAACAGACCCACACTAAACTAAGCTGTATTGTGTTTGACTGAAGATGATAAACTTAGCATTTTTTGAGAGGCAATCCAGCTTTTGCTTTTTGATATCTTTTATATTTTGTTTAGGTTAATCGAATCTTACTTTGTGTCCTTTGTAGGCAATATTGGCTAAGTCGGAGAGAGAACAAATTTTGAAAAGACTTCTGGATCAGGTGATATCTTTCTTTTTCTTTCTTTTTGTATGCACCTTTCATTTTTTCTACTCCATTGAGGACAATATCGATTAAGTTGGGGAGAAGGGATATAATAAAAATTTTTAAAGTTCTCAAGTAAGTTAGTATTTAGCATTTAAGCAACTGATTATACTTAAGAATTGAGTTAAACCAAGTATTTTTAAAAGAAAATTGATGTACAGACCAGAGAATTTATGAGATATCGAGAAATCAAGTATTAAGAAAACTCAATAAAGAGTTAAGTTTAGAACTTAAATAATTTTTCTTGAGCATTTTTAAATTTTTCTACCAACATCAAAGAGTTTACTTCCTATGGGGTTGTGTAGGATAACTATATATTTTTTATATAAAAATAAAGAAAAAAAAATTTCAAGTATTTCATGCCGAGTAATCGAGTTTTTTTGCCTAAGCAAGTATTGAGTTTCAAGTCACAAGGAATGAAGGACAAAGAAGCTTTGTTATAAAACTAATTTTAACTCATAGCCTATTTAATTCGAGTAAGTAAGTCCGAGGGGTATTCTATACCTCGTGCCCTAAAGCCATATGGTTCGAAAGTCAGTGGCTGAAAACTCACTACATAGGTTAAACAGAAAGCTTAAGGGGTTAAGACACTCAATAGCGGTACAAAATTAAAAAAAATTAAAAAAATAAAAAAATTAATAAATAAAGGATAGAAGTAATAATATACTTGTCCATACGAAGGTTAATGATTTGAAGATAAAGGTAGGGGCAATTTAGAAAAAATTTAGAAAAAATTTAATGTTCTTAGCTTAACTCTCACATTGATTAGTATTAATACTCCAATGACATATCTCACTCATGCTCTACTAAACATCAGTGGCCCTTTTGAAAATTGCCTGATAAAATTTGAAACTCTAAATTAAATAGTACTTAATTCTAAATCTTTTCTTTACTCGAGGATGAGTAGAGTTCAAGTTGGAGATTGTGATAAGTCGTATATTTTTATATTTATTTTAAATATTTTTGATAATTTATAATGCTAACATCTTCTAAAAAATCTAATTTCATAAATAAATTAATTTTTTTATAAAAATAAATAATTTTTAAAAATATAAAATTAGAGTATATTTATAAAAAATAAATGTCAAGCTAATTGAGTAATTTAAGTACCAAAATAATGAAAAATTAATGAGTAATTTAATTTATATTTTTTTTTATTTTTCAGGCATAAAATCGAAGCAAAATCAAGCTAAAATATTCAAAAAAATTATTTAAAATAGCCTTCAGTGTACGGTGGACCAGCAGCTCGATCCACAAAAGTAGGGGTGCAGTCCACAACATAGTTCATGGTCCACTACGTGGTCTACATGCAGTGACTCATTTTTGCACGATCGAATGGTGGAGATCATTCCAAACACGTGATCGGACGGTCCAAAATGTATTATCCCATATCCAACTATGGTGGCCCACTCCTGATGCGCGATTCCACAGTCCGAAGTGATTTTGAGCGAGATCTGGTCTGTATTCATTGCCGACTGAGAACTAACTGGATGAAGGATTCTTTGCATGATCTGATGGCCGAAAATTGATCTGAAGCTTGATCTGACAGCTAACAGTATTCCTGTTTGAGAATAGGAAGATCTGTGCATTGATTGACGACCCAAAATCGATCTAGCGAAAGATCGAATGGCCAGCATTGTTTCCAATCGAGAGAAGGATTTAAACGATGATTTTTTATGCGATTTGGGTGGTCCAAACAAGATCTAACGACCAAAAAAATTAAGACACAGGTTTAACACGATTTTGAGGAGTTTCAGGACTCCTTTTGCTACCAAAAAAAGGTGAAAAATTCACCTATAAATAAAGGATCTGAGAATTAAAAAAAAATAGAGAAAATTAGTGAAAAAAATAAGAAAAAAATAGAAAAAATTTATGAGAGATTTAAAGATCTAAAGAGAAGAAGAGGAAAAGTCAGTTCGCTCTATAGAGTATGAAGGAAGAAGGAGAGGTCGTTAACCATCTTTTCGATGAGGTTGCATCGATCAACTTCAGATTCTTGTTATGATTTTATTTTATTTTATTTTTAAAATTTTTATAAGTAAATTTTTATTTCAATTAATATAAAATTTATTTTATTATACTTTAAATTTCTATCTTTTATTTTTATTGCAAGTAGATGCTAAGATCTAGTTAATAGATCTTAGTACCAATTTATTTTTTTATACTTTAAATTTTTATTATTTATTTTTATTGTAAGTAGAAGCTAAGATTTAAATAGTAGATCTTAGTATCTGATTTATTTTTTATACTTTTAATTTTTATTTTCTGACTTAAATTATTTTTCTTAAAATTTTATTTTATTTTTATAAAATCAAAGATTTTAAATCAAGGTACTGCCTTCTCTGTGGATTCGACCTGACTCGCTACTCTCTACGTATTTTTAATTTTTATTGAAGTCAAAATTAATTTGATAATCACGATGTCCTAATGACAACATCGTGATTCTATCACATCCCATTTTTCCACACGCCTAACTTGTTGGGTGGCTTCTTCTACATCAAGTAAAAAAGAGAGAGGCTACAGTTCAAATGTTGGCACCATAGTCAAAGATCAACACGTGATCAAAGGTTTAGAAAGCTAAGATCCTACTAGGCGATGAAGGATCTACAATGAGAAGAAAAGTTCAAGATTGATCCCGATGGATGCCTATAGAGGCTGGACATGTATGTGGCTCAAGAATCTTCAGATCTAAAGTTATCGATTGTAGTGTATTTCAACCCGCACAAGGTACTGAGATCTAATCTCAATTTTATTTTAATTTTTAGATTATATGCATGTCTTAGATCTAGGACTCGGATAGATATTGATTAGATCTATTGCATATGGGGTTAAAAGATTTAACCTAGATCATTTCTGCTGCTACTTCAAAAAGATTTTGAAATATATGCATGCAACCCTACCCGATCTTCTAACATGAGAACCATTGAAAGGTCATAAAAACTATCTTTAAGTATTTGAGAAATACTAAGGATCAGTATCTCATTTACGAAGAATTTGACTTGAAACTTATGAAATTTATAGATTTTAGCTTTCAGTCAAATCATGATGATAGCAAAAACATGTCGCGATACATCTTTATCCTAAACGATGGAGCGATCTACTGAAAATATTTCAAGCAGCATAACATGGCCAACTCAATTTGCGAGGTGGAATATATCGCGGCATCTAATGCTGTGAAAGAAACTATATGGTTGTGAAAGTTCATCGACGAGCTTGGAGTGGCACCCTCCATCGATGGCTAGGTCTTGCTGTACTGTGATAGCACTGGTGCTATTGCTCAAGTGAAGGAATCGAAGTCCTATCAGCGCACCAAACATATTCTACATCACTACCACCTAGTTCAAAAGATCATGGATTGAGATGATATCAAGCTTCAGAAGATTACAGAAAGAAAAATCTGACTGACCCATTTACTAAAGATCTTGAAATTAGCAAGTTTGATGATCATAAGTCAAAGATGGATATACGATACTGTATCGATTGACTTTAGTCCAAGTGAAAATTATTGAAAATTATGTTCCAAAGTCAATCATCAGCTTGTTGATGCTTGAGCCTATATTTGTAATTGTATATAAATTTTAATTAATAAATTTTTTTTTATATTTTCATCATAAATTGTATATCTTCTTTTATGAACTCTTATATTATGATGAAGTCCTTAAGACTATTCTAAATCGATAAAGGAAGAGTTTTACTATTAGATATGGTCCGATCCATGATAAGCTTCACTCACTTATCCTTAAATCTTTAGGGATATGTCCTACTAGCCACAATTGATTTATTAAATAGGATTTTCTCTAAATCCATTTTTACTATACTATATGAGATATGATATGGTAACAAATCGAGTCTTGATCATCTCAAGATTTGAGAATGTCCAGCCTATATCAAAAGACAAATGGCAAACAAGTTAGAGGCTAGGTTCATAAAAGCTCGCTTCATAGGGTATCCTAAGGAGTCAATAGGATACTACTTTTAATTTTCAGATGATCAAAATATAATTGTGAGTTGACACATAACATTTTGAGTAAAATATTTTATCTAGAATGGTGGCAATGGGAGGTTGATTGAGCATAAAAAAAAAAATCTCTGAAGAGCAACGAGCTGTAGGATCCATCGAACCCATTAATACCAAGCTAGTAGTGAAAGAATAATACCCTACAAGCCAATCACATACGAGATGCGATAGGGTATTTTCTGTAATTTATCTTCTAGACTCATGTAATTGATATTAATATATTAATAAAAAAGATATTTTTTATTCATTATATACTGCATCTTTTTGTTTTTAAGATTATAATGAACCCCATAGGTCCAGACAATGATTTTAGGGCCGTGATGAGATCATGCCAGTGAGACCTAAATCTTTGATAGCCATGATCAAAAATATTTCTAGTCATTGGTTCATTGAGTCAGGGATCAATGATATCGATAAGACTGGCATATCCCATGTATGCTCAGAAATGAGGATGGTTGATATCATAACCACTTATATGATGACACTAATATAAGGATATGCGTACTCATTAGAGAATGAGTTTACTAAATAGATCTATGAAAGAATATCAGATGGAGTCTTATTTATATGTCAACTGATGATTCTCTAGTGGGAGTTGTGTAAGTGATCCTTTGACCTGAGAACATCATGGTATCTTATGTACATGAATTTATATTTTGGTTCACTTCCTAACTTGATTCTTTGATCCTTGTATAGGATGTTCTGGATGTGATGAAATATGCATGAAGGTTGTGAGTGATCAATAAGGGATCAGTCACTCCTAATAAAGAGAGCAAACATCCTATGTGATCTCATAGGTCGATGATTCTGAAAATCTTTGGCCAAAGCAGGATGATAATTAAAAAAAAAAATTTAATATATCATCAATTGAATCATTACCTTCTGATTGAGATATATAAAGATAAGTAATTAGGTTTGACATATTTTTATGCCCACAGCTCATCTGAGATATTGTTTGACTGAAAGATTGAATTACACGGTAACTTGCCACTGAAGGATATTTTGATAATTTTTCATCAAAATTTTAAATCTTTTGATAGTCATGACATATTGCTAGATATCAATCTTAACTTATGGACTCATCAGAATTGAAAGATTTTAATTCAGAAATCAATTAAGAAGAGTCCTAGTTGATTGGAACACATTGGGTGATCTAATCTGATCGGATTAGGATTACATCAAAAATTTGGATCTACCACTAGCTAGATTTGGAACTCAATGGATCACACACTTTGAGATTTGATCTTGATTTAATTTAATTAAGATCTAATATAAATTTTAAGGGTTAATTTTATATGCTAGCACATTGCATTAACCCAAGTTCCTAAATTTATTTAGATCAAAGTATTTGAGCTAACCTAGACCAGTTATCTTTGACCTAATGGGATTGGGTCTATTTTGATTGGATTCTTATCCAACTTGAAATAATTTCAAGTGAAGAAGGACTCCTCTACACCCACCAGATGCTAGGCCAAAAATAAGTTGGTATCCCTTGGTCCTTCTTACGTCCCTTGGTCCGTTATTTAAATGGGACGTCCTATATGGCCTAAGTGCTAGGTTTTTGGATGGAAACCAGAGATAAGTGGTGTGTAAATCAGAAAAAAAATTTTAAAAAAAATTTGAGAAAAAGATAAGAAAAAATTGAGTAGCAAAAGTTATAAGAAGGGTGGTGAGAGAATTAGCAAGTGTTACTAGTGTGCTCTAGGGTTTAGTTTTTCTATATGTTGGAGCCTAAAATCAAATCCTAAGTTGTAAGACATCTGAAGAGTATCTTCTTGACATGATTCTGGTGGTAAGATTGAAACCAATTGGGCTTTGGTGTGTTCGTTCCTCGAGTTTAAAGCCGGTAGTGTTCTTGAAAAGACAAGGCTGTGGCAGCGCACCGGTTAGGAAAGATCTTGGCCAACTTTTGTATGGATCATTATTGGAGAGCTTCTACTTTGGAGTCTCATAGAGATCATTAACATGCCACATTATTTTTTTGATGAAAGTAAAAATTCTATCCCTTTTTGCTTGCTTGTTTTGTTTTGATTGACATCGACAAGGTCATTCTAGGATTTGAATTTTGGCTCGATAGTTTTAACTGTTAAAGTTATTGACTTGTATAATTTTAAAATTTTTAAAAATTACTTTCTACTGCGTGGTCAAAATTCAATAGTGGTATCAGAGCCATCCTTGTCTGATTCAATCAAACAAGTACAAAGTAGTAGTTTAGAATTATTCTTGTTCATATATTGCCAAAAAATAATGCTTTGATTTTTAGCATCGATCTTTAAAATCAAAAATTATTTTTGACTTTATAAAAACTATGGATTTAAATTTTAGTTATTAAATTATAAATTTATGATAATTTGAAATTTATATTTTCATGGTAGTTTGATTCTTAAATCAATTTATAGTTAAGGATGTTATAAATGCCTAATTTGATTAGGGTTTGCTTGATTATTTTCATATGCTTGACATATGTTATATCTTTTATAGCACCCTTATGTATTTTTTGACATGATTATATGATTGCTATTATGACTTGTAAAAGTATATCGAATTACATAATATATTTAGTACATTTTATGTAGTTGTAGTTAGGATATGCCGAGACTAGTTCAAAGATCCTCTTTAAAAATTATATTAACTTGTAATGCTAGGATTTACTTTCAATTCAAATATCAAATTTATTATATCAATTGGTGTCGAAAAAAGTATGAAAGGTGATATTCTAATTATGTCTATATGCTGGCCTAGTCAACTTTATTGGTGTCTAAGAAAAGCTACGGAAAGCCTCCCACCTACTGATCTGACCAACTTGGTCTTATTGAATTTCAAACTTAGATTGATTAGTGATGTAGATATTACAAAGGCCTTCCTTCAAACTTGATCAATAGAGTATGTTAAGATCTTAGTGAGTTTGTTGTGCTATCCACAAGGCTTATTATAAAAATTGATTGATATTGACCAAGTGCATATTGATGCTTATGGCATATTTGAATAATATTGCTTTGTTGTGCTATCCATAAGGGCAGCATTGTTTAAGTATGACCATATGAGATTGAAGGGTTAACTTAACTAGAATACTATAGTTTGTTGTGCTATCCACAAGACTATATATGATCTAGAGGTGTTGCCCAGCTATGCAACCCAAGAGGGGGGGGTGAATTGGGTTTCTAAAAAATTTTAAGCCCAACAGATTACTTATGAAGATCAAAACAAAGACTTTAATTCAATATTAATTACCTAAAGCCGGAATGCAAGAATATAATAAAGAAATAAAGTGAAGAGATAAAGCACACCACAAACACAAGGATTTATAGTGGTTCGGTGCTAACCTTGCACCTACATCCACTCCCCAAGATCCTACTTGGGAATTTCAATCCACTATCCTTTGTATTCAACCCGAATATAAAACGTCGGAAACTCCGACACTAGCTATCCCAAGCTAGATCACTTGTTTCTCGGGTACAAGTAAACCCAAAACACTCTGATTTTAGGTTCGGATCAACCTTTCTTTGTTTTGGAAATCCTCCAAAAACAAGAACAAAAACTCACAAAGAGTTAGAAAATTTAGAGCACAGATTAATACAATAACAGCTCCTTTAAATGAGCGAATATAACAATAAAAGCTTTACTCAAATGAAGAACCTCTTTTTCGGATTTTCTCAAAGTGGATGAACGCTTGAATGCTTGAGAAGAGGTTGATTGTTGATTGAAGATCTCTTGAAAGCTTTGAACGATCTCTAGATCAAGGTTGAAACAATAGGCGTGAAGAATTCTCTCCTTGAAAGATCTTGCTTTTCTCTTTCACAATCTCTCTGGTATATTGTGGATCCTCTCTCTTTTTCTTTTTGGATTTTTCGTTGATCTCAGGCTTTTTCTTGCAAATTTTGGATCCTTTCTTCTGTTCTTCTCTCTTTTTCTCTGCTCATTTGATTTCACGTTTGATCCGCTATTTAATCTGCAATTTCTTTCACCATTTAAAGCATTTTGTAGCATTAGAAGCAAGAGAAAACAATTTAGGTAGATAAAGAGCCGTTAGAGGATTTTTAGGAAGCATAAATGGCAATTAAAATGGGCAAAAAAATAGCCGTTGCTGACATTTCCCGTCGCAGGGGTCGACTCATGAGTCGACTCATGCTTCAGGGGTCGACTCATGAGTCGACCTCTGTTGCAAAAACCAGAGAATGCGTTTTTGGAAATTCTTGGCTCAAATTAGCAGGGGTCGACTCATGAGTCAACTCATGCCTTGTGGGTCGACTCATGAGTCGACTCACAGGTCGTGCCAAGCCAGAAAACTAGCGTGCCAAGGAGAATTTTTGCGTGCCAATCAGCTCACAGTGCCATGAGTTGACTCATGAGTCGACTCATGCACTTCAAACCTTCATAACTTCAAAAATATAAGTCCAAACATAATGAAATTTTCACCAATAGATTTCAAATCATTTGTTCTACCAAATGGTACTATCAAATCAGGATTTTAGTGAAATTATGATTTTGCCCTTGAAGAGCATAAGGACTTTTTCATTTTAAAATTATTTGTATCCCTTCAATCTGCTTTGTAATCATCAAAATCAATCTAGGAGCAACAATCTCCCCCTTTTTGATGATGACAAAATATTTGAACAAAAATATTTATGTTAATGCATTAATTTCAAAAGAATCCATTATAGGTGTATATGCTTGAAAAGAGTATGATTCTTTTGGCATGTAATATAAATGCAAAAATAGTTTGTCCATTTTCTTAAAGATTTGAAAAGGGTATTAGATCATTTTGAGTTCAAGATATATCAGAGCAAGAGAAGAGAAATAAATTTTGCAATATATCAGAGCAAGAAAAATAATTAATTTTTTTTTTTTTTTTACAATGTTATCATAAAAGATTTTACAATGTATCAGAGCAAAAAAAAATTTTATAATATATCAGAGAAAATTTCACACTGTATTAGAGCAAATGTCAGAGAAAATTTCACACTGTATTAGAGCAAATGTTATAATATATCAGAGAAACTTTCTCACTGTATCAGATCAAATGTTATAATTTATCAGAGAAACCTTCACACTGTATCGGATTAAATTTTATCATGTATCAGAGCAAGTTAAAAGAAATTGTAGGGTGTATCAGAGTAAAACAAATTTCTTAAGATGTATCAAGGTGAATAAAATTTCAAAAGATGTATCAGAGCAAGTTTGAATTTTGAAATATATCAGAGCATATAAAAAAATACTTATTTGCATTGTACTTATGATTTTGCTTTTGATGGATGGCTTTATGTTTAAGTTCTGTCTGATACCAAATTTCGATACTAAATTTCTCAAAGTTTTGTTTAATCTTTCAATCCTTGTATTTGTTTAATTTCTCCAATATTTATTTAAATCTTCCAATATTTATTTTTGTTTAATTTTTCCAATATTTATTTAATTTCTCCAATATTTGTTTAAATCTTCCAATATTTGTTTTTGTTTAATTTTTTCAATATTTGTTTTAATCTTTCAATCTTTGTTTTTGTTTAATTTCTCCAATATTTGTTTTAATCTTCCAATCTTTGTTTTTGTTTAATTTCTCCAATATTTGTTTAAATCTTCTAATATTTGTTTTTGTTTAATTTTTCCAATATTTGTTTTAATCTTTCAATCTTTGTTTTTGTTTAATTTCTTCAATATTTGTTTTAATCTTCCAATCTTTGTTTTTGTTTAATTTCTCTCCCTTTTTCTCATAATTTAGGGTTTTGCTTTTTATCTAATTTCAATTTTTGTTTTTGTTTAATTTCTCCTCCTTTTTGACATCATCAAACATAGTTAACTCTTCCTTTTTCTGAAACATTCTTTAATTTCTTCCTCTTTAGAGTTTTTCACAGATGTTTGCTCCCCCTTAATATAGCAATTATCAACAGCAAACAACAACAAGGAGAAGACAATATTTCAACAAGAAGAAAATATATAACCAAAATATGATTCCATTAATATCATAATTGTTTCAATACATAGTTCTTAAAAATAAAATTCAACCAGCTAATTGTCAATACATGACCTCAAGGTATAGATCCTAGAACAAGATACTAACTCCTAGGACCTAGTAAAGATCAAGATAAGTTAATGATCGGAGTCATCAGATATAGGGTGAGGAGATGATGGATCAGAAGTGCGTCCTCTACCCCGTCTGCCTCTGCCACGAGTAGGAGAGCGAGATGAACTGGGTGGCTGAGAACGCTGAGATGCTAGGGACTGAACAGAAAGGGTGAGTCTAATAGAATCAAGTACGTTCAGTGCTCTGGAAACAGATTGAAGTAGAGCAGTGAACTGGGTGGTAGCATGCTCACTTGATCCTTGGATCTCTTTCCTCAGTAATTCATATCCACCTTCTAGAGCTCCTCTGAGCCTACCAGCCTCTGCAGTGAGGTCTGTGACCTCAATGATAGACTCCTGTGGCTGGGGATGGGCCAATGCAAGGACTTGCCCTTGCAAGTCAAGAACTCTGCCAGTCAGTCTCCAGACTGTGTCCTCAAGCTGCTGTATCCTGACGGACTGATCTGAAATCATCTGAAATACAGTGGAGATGTGGGGAGTAATGGTCTGATCAGAAGAGGTAGCTCCAGGTGCAAAAGAAGTACTACTCCATTGGTTAGACAGCAAAGAAGCCACACGCTGAGATATATGCTCGATCTGATCATCAGCCAGTCTGAACTCTGAATGAGGTGCTCTGCTCTCTGGCTAATACACTGGTGTGGGCATCCTAGTAAACTCAGAAGGGCCAGCCTCAGTATCAGGAATGAACTGGGTGTCTGGTGAAGCTGCCCTGAAGTCATGTACAGGAGAAGATGGACCTTCTTCTTTTACTCTGCCTTCAGTTCTGTCTTCAGCTCTTTCCTCAACTCTCTCCTCAGCTCTTTCTTCAGAGCCCTTGATCCAACCACCAACAGTCTTTGTAATTCCCATTCGGTGCAGGCTGTGTTGGTTGAAAGTGTCCACATGTGAGAGCTTGGTAGCAGTCTCCCCCTCACAGGTAACTCCAAACCTCCTAAATACTCTAGTAAGGGCCATACCATAAGGCAAGTGTGCCTTGGATCTGTTCAAAGTTTCTCTCATGGCCTCTATCATAAGTGCAGGGAGGTTTAGGGGGGTCTGAGTGATGATATGAAACATGACACATACATCTCTGCCAGATAGTAGATCATGCCTACCACTCCTAGGAAAGAAGAGTTTTGTTACAATCTGATGCAGGACCGTCATCTCAATGGATAATAGCTTTGCTTCCAATTTGTTTAAACTTCCTGAAAAAGTTTCTCCTAAGATAATTCTGATCCCTTCTTCTTTAATTGAGAGTTTCATATATGAGTATCCTTCACTAGGCAACTGAAGTATTTCTCCCAATATCCTAGAATCCAGGCAGATATCAATTCCCTTGACTGTTGAAGTCACTGACCCGTTTCCATAATTTAGGTTCTGGTAGAACTCTCTAACTAGATCAACATAGATGACTTCCTTAAGGGAGCAGTAGAGTTCCCATCCTTGATTTTTGATCTTGGTAGCAAAAGTAAAGCCTTCTTTCTCAAAGAACCGAAAATCTATATTTTTCCCGATTTCTACTTTTCTATCAGAAAGAGGATTTACACTGGGGCTTATGGAGGATTGAGAGAGACCTTGAGCAGGTACTGAAACTGAAGTGGGAGCAGTTGAAGACTGAGCATGCCTTTTCTTTCGGACAATATCTTCAGGCTCACGGATTGATTTCCTTCTTTGAGGAAGCTTCATCTTTGGAGCCATATCCAATAAAGTAGCAGACAAGAAGACTTGAATTGAGAGGAGGAGGGATCACAAGAGAGTAAAGAGGAATTTTAGTGGAGAAAAGAAGTGGATTTTGGAAGTTCGGTGAAGTGCTAGGGCACGTTCAAACCGCGCCAAGCAAAGCGAGAAAGCACAGAAAATCCTTTTGAAGGAGGCGATTTTTGGTGGAGAGTAGGAGGGAGAATTGCCTCAGAATTGATCCTTGGATTTGGAGCAAGAAGAGTTGGAGATGACGGCTTTTGGAAGAAGAACGATGGGAAGATGAGTCGTCTCACAAACAGTAACCCTTATAAAAACAATGAACCCGTTGAAAGTTGGTGGGATTTACAAGTTTGCCATTGAGTCGACTCATGGGGGTCGACTCATGAAGTTCAAAAAATCAGAAAAAATGTGAATAAATTCCAGAAAAATTTGAAATTTTGAGTGAAGGAATTTTGCTCAATGATAAGTTTTTAGAGTGATAAATTTGAGCTTTTGGGACTAGGATAGATGTTAAAAATTGAGCTCTAAGAGTTTTTGACATCTATTCTTTGGAAATTGAGAAATTTCAGACAAATGGATCTAGAATTCCTAGATTTCTTCTAATTTCACAGAATCTATCCTCACTGAGGGCCTTTGTAAAGATATCAGCTAATTGATTTTCAGTGCAAACATATTCAAGAATTATATTTTTATTTTGAACATGTTCTCTTATGAAATGATGTCTTATTTCAATATGTTTAGATCTTGAGTGTTGAATTAGATTTTTAGATAGATTTATGGCACTTGTATTATCACATTTTATTGGTGTTTCATTAAGTTTGATTCCAAAATCTTTGAGTTGTTGCTTAATCCACAAGATTTGAGCACAACAACTTCCGGCTGCAATGTATTCGACCTCAGCCGTAGACAGTGCCACCGAATTTTGTTTCTTGCTAAACCATGAGATTAGGTTTACTCCAAGAAATTGGCAAGTTCCACTTGTGCTTTTTCTATCTAATTTACATCCAGCAAAATCAGCATCAGAATATCCTAACAAATTAATTTGTGAGTCCTTAGAGTACCATAACCCTATAGTTTGTGTACCATTTAAGTATCTAAGGATTCTTTTAACAGCATTCAAATGAGATTCCTTAGGATTAGATTGATATCTTGCACATAAGCAAACACTAAACATGATATCAGGCCTACTTGCAGTTAAATACAATAATGAACCAATTATACCTCTGTAGTATTTTAAGTCTACGCTTTTACCTTCATCATCCTTGTCAAGCTTACTTGAGGGACTCATTGGTGTGCCAATTGGTTTGCAGTTCTCCATTCCAAATCTTTTGAGTAGTTCCTTGGTGTACTTGCTTTGGGTGATGGAGATTCCCTCTTTTGATTGTTTGATTTGGAGTCCGAGAAAGAAGGTGAGTTCTCCCATCATGCTCATCTCGAACTCTCCCTGCATAAGCTTAGCAAAGTCTTGACAAAGAGATTCATTAGTAGACCCAAAAATTATGTCATCAACATAAATTTGTACAATTAGCATATCATTTTGATTTCTTTTAATAAATAGGGTTGTATCTACATTGTCTCTTGAGAAATCATTATTTAGTAGAAATTTGCTTAGCCTTTCATACCATGCTCTAGGTGCTTGTTTTAGACCATATAAAGCTTTATTTAATCTAAAGACATGATTGGGAAAAGCATGATTTTCAAATCCAGGGGGTTGTTCTACATATACTTCTTCAGAAATATATCCATTTAAAAATGCACTTTTAACATCCATTTGGAATAATTTGAATTTCATAAAGCAAGCATATGCAAGTAGAAGTCTAATAGCTTCTAATCTAGCAACGGGTGCAAAGGTTTCATCAAAATCAATTCCTTCTTCTTGATTATATCCCTTAGCAACCAGTCTTGCTTTATTTCTAATTACATTTCCATGCTCATCTAATTTGTTTCTAAAGACCCATTTTGTGCCAATTATTGAATAATCTTTAGGTCTTGATACTAAGGTCCAAACATTATTTCTTTCAAATTGATTAAGTTCCTCTTGCATAGCATTAATCCAATTATGATCATTTTCAGCTTCTTCAAAAGTTTTAGGTTCAAAATGAGATACAAAGGCACAATGATTAACTGCATCTTTTAGTGAAGAACGGGTTTTTACCCCATGCATAGGGTCACTAATAATTAACTCCTTAGGGTGGTTGTGAACATACCTCCATTCCTTGGGTAGGTCATTTGTACCTTGAGGTTGTTCTTGAATTTCTTCACCTTTCTCATTTTGTTTGACTTCTTGATCCTTGTCTTCTGGAGTTGCTGAGTCTTTCAGAGTGATCTCCTTCATACCTTTTATTAGTGGATCTGCATCATCAACACCCTCATTCTTTCTTGAAGGAAGATCGTTAGATTCATCAAAGACAACATGTATGGACTCCTCAACTACTAAAGTTCTTTTGTTGAAAACTCTAAATGCTTTACTAGTGGAGGAGTAACCTAGAAGGATTGCTTCATCTGATTTTGCATCAAATTTACCAAGTTTTTCTTTGTCATTATTTAATACAAAACATCGGCAACCAAAAATATGAAAATATGCAATATTTGGTTTTCTTCCTTTCCAAAGTTCATAGGGGGTTTTCTTTAAAACTTGTCTAATTAAAGCACGATTTAAAATGTAACATGCTGTGTTAATTGCTTCCGTCCAAAAATATTTTGGAAGGTTGCTTTCACAAAGCATGGTACGGGCCATTTCTTCTAAGGTTCTGTTTTTCCTTTCAACTACCCCATTCTGTTGGGGTGTCCTAGGAGCAAAGAAGTTATGGCCAATTCTATTTTCATCACAAAAATTTTCAAAGTCATGATTTTCAAATTCTGTTCCATGATCACTTCTAATATTTTGAATTGAAAACCCTTTTTCATTAGTGACTTTTCGATGAAATTTAGTGAAAATTTGAAAAGATTCATTTTTGTGAGCTAAAAAGAAAACCCAAGTAAAACGAGAGTAATCATCAATTATTACAAATCCATATCGTTTTCCTCCTAGACTAGTGGTTCTAGTTGGTCCAAATAAATCCATATGTAAGAGCTCTAAAGGTCTAGAAGTTGAAACAGTATTTTTGGATTTAAATGATACTCTAGTTTGTTTACCTAATTGGCATGCATCACAAATTCTATCCTTTTCAAAATTCAGTTTTGGCAAACCGAGAACTAAATCCTTTTTAATTAATTTTGAGAGAGAATGCATGCTAATGTGTGCAAGTCTACGATGCCACAGCCAACTAGTCTCATTTATTTTAGCACTTAAGGAAACTAGGCATTGCATGTCTAATTTAGTTAAATCATTCAAGTCTACCATATAAACATTGCCATGCCTATGTCCTATAAATTTAATACCATCATTAATAGGATTCGTCACAATGCAAACAGATGATTCAAAACTTACTTTATATCCTTTATCACAGAATTGACTAATGCTAAGTAAGTTATGCTTTAAACCTTTAACTAATAAAACATTCTCAATGTATTTAGAGGGAGTGATACCAATGTTACCTATCCCGATGATCTTTCCTTTGCCATTATCTCCAAAGATGACCATCCCTCCATCCTTAGCATCAAGCGTGATGAATTGTGATTCATCACCAGTCATGTGTCTCGAGCATCCGCTGTCAAGATACCATTTCCTGTTTCCTTCTTGGGATGCTAGACACACCTGCAAGCAAAGGTCACGTTTCTGTCTTAGGTACCCAAGCTTTCTTGGGTCCTTTCAGGTTAGTCAGAATGGTTCCTTTTGGAACCCATATTTTTTTTGTGTTTGCATATTTGTTAATAAGACATGTGTATGATTTATGTCCTATTCTTCCACATTTAAAATAAGTAATATTTATAGACTTGTTACTTGAATAATAAATATCCTTCAAAAATTTTTATTTCTTCAGGGGTTTATAACCAAGTCCAGCCTTATCATATATAGCTTTCTGATTTTCAAGGATCATATTTAGTTTGTTTGAACTTAAGGTGAACTTATCTACTATAGATTTCAGCTTGTTCATTTCATCCTTTAAGTTTTGATTTTCTTGAATCAAGGTAAATTTTTCAATTGAAAGATTTTCAGCTTGTTTCACTAAGGACTGATTTTCCAATTTCAGCTCTTTGTTTTTCTTCCCTAGTTTCTTTAATTCATCAATTGAATCATAGAATGCTTCATGCAATTCTTCAAAAGTAAATTCACTAGTGGATTCAGAAGTTACCTCATTTTTATGTGCCATCAGGCACAGCTTGGCTTGTTCTGTTGAGGTTTCCTCGTCGGAGCTTGAGTCATCACTCGCACTCCAGGTCGCCATCATTGCCTTCTTTTTGAACTTCTTTGGACCTTTCTTCAATTGTGGACATTCGGATCTGAAATGTCCTGGCTTCTTGCACTCGTAGCATATAGGGGGTTGATCTTTCTCCTTTTCTTTGCTTTGATCTCCTTTTGTGAATTTCTTTCTCATCCCTTGTTTCCTTTTTCTTAGAAACTTCTTAAATTTCTGGGTGATGAGAGCCATCTCTTCATCCTGTTCTTCATCTTCAGATTCATCCGTTTCATAATCAGGCGAAGTTGTGGATTTGAGGGCAATGGTTCTTTTCTTTTTGATTTCATCCTCTTGATGTTGCTTCATGCTAAGTTCATGAGTCATCAAGGATCCAAGAAGCTCTTCTAGAGGTAGAGTGTTCAAGTCCTTTGCTTCTTGGATGGCAGTCACCTTGGCTTCCCAAGTTCTTGGCAGTGATCTGAGAATCTTCCTTATAAGTTCACTGTTAGTATAAGATTTGCCAAGACTCTTTAAACCATTGATTATATCAGTAAAATGAGTAAACATAGCAGTTATGGACTCATCATGCTCTATTTTGAACAATTCATATTTATGTACAAGCATGTTTATTTTAGACTCTTTTACTTGATTTGTTCCCTCATGGGTTACTTCTAACCTATTCCATATTTCTTTAGCAGATGCACAAGTAGAAATGCGATTAAATTCACTAGCATCTAGTGCACAATAAAGAACATTCATGGCTTTGGCATTTAATTGTGCCAATTTCTTGTCAACCTCATCCCATTCTTTCTCGGGTTTGGTTGACTCCTCACCATCTATAATCTTGGTGGGTGTGTGAGGACCATTCACTATGATACTTCACATATCATAGTCGAGTGCTTGTATGAATATCTTCATCCGAGCTTTCCAATAGGTATAATTAGACCCATTGAAAAGTGGAGGTCGGTTTGTTGATTGCCCCTCGGCTAGAGAAATACCGACATGGGTTGCCATAGATCTTTGGCTCTTTGATTGTTAGATCAAAGAAGGGCTAGAGCACCGGCTCTGATACCACTTGTTGCCCAGCTATGCAACCCAAGAGGGGGGGGTGAATTGGGTTTCTAAAAAATTTTAAGCCCAACAGATTACTTATGAAGATCAAAACAAAGACTTTAATTAAATATTAATTACCTAAAGACGGAATGCAAGAATATAATAAAGAAATAAAGTGAAGAGATAAAGCACACCACAAACACAAAGATTTATAGTGGTTCGGTGCTAACCTTGCACCTACATCCACTCCCCAAGATCCTACTTGGGAATTTCAATCCACTATCCTTTGTATTCAACCCGAATATAAAACGTCGGAAACTCCGACACTAGCTATCCCAAGCTAGATCACTTGTTTCCTGGGTACAAGTAAACCCAAAACACTCCGATTTCAGGTTCGGATCAACCTTTCCTTGTTTTGGAAATCCTCCAAAAACAAGAACAAAAACTCACAAAGAGTTAGAAAATTTAGAGCACAGATTAATACAATAACAGCTCCTTTAAATGAGCGAATATAACAATAAAAGCTTTACTCAAATGAAGAACCCCTTTTTCGAATTTTCTCAAAGTGGATGAACATTTGAATGCTTGAGAAGAGGTTGATTGTTGATTGAAGATCTCTTGAAAGCTTTGAACGATCTCTAGATCAAGGTTGAAACAATAGGCGTGAAGAATTCTCTCCTTGAAAGATCTTGCTTTTCTCTTTCACAATCTCTCTGGTATATTGTGGATCCTCTCTCTTTTTCTTTTTGGATTTTTCGTTGATCTCAGGCTTTTTCTTGCAAATTTTGGATCCTTTCTTCTGTTCTTCTCTCTTTTTCTCTGCTCATTTGATTTCACGTTTGATCCGCTATTTAATCTGTAATTTCTTTCACCATTTAAAGCATTTTGTAGCATTAGAAGCAAGAGAAAACAATTTAGGTAGATAAAGAGCCGTTAGAGGATTTTTAGGAAGCATAAATGACAATTAAAATGGGCAAAAAAATAGCCGTTGCTGATATTTTCCATCGCAGGGGTCGACTCATGAGTCGACTCATGCTTCAGGGGTCGACTCATGAGTCGACCTCTGTTGCAAAAACCAGAGAATGCGTTTCTGGAAATTTTTGGCTCAAATTAGCTGGGGTCGACTCATGAGTCAACTCATGCCTTGTGGGTCGACTCATGAGTCGACTCACAGGTCGTGCCAAGCCAGAAAACTAGCGTGCCAAGAAGAATTTTTGCATGCCAATCAGCTCACAGTGCCATGAGTTGACTCATGAGTCGACTCATGCACTTCAAACCTTCATAACTTCAAAAATATAAGTCCAAACACAATAAAATTTTCACCAATAGATTTCAAATCATTTGTTCTACCAAATGGTACTATCAAATCAGGATTTTAGTAAAATTATGATTTTGCCCTTGAAGAGCATAAGGACTTTTTCATTTTAAAATTATTTGTATCCCTTCAATCTACTTTGTAATCATCAAAATCAATCTAGGAGCAACAAGAGGCAAGAGACAAAAATATTAAGAATTGTATAAGTACAATTGGTAAAGAGTTATCTACTCTTAAACTCATGAATACCTGTTGTGCTATCCATAAGGTGTTTGTGAGGAATAGAGATCTCAACCCCACTAAGAAATATTAGTATGTTTCTCGATTTTCATATTTGAGGACTATGAAGTTCGATAAAATAGTGAGAGACACAATTAGACAAAAATCTTAATCTAGTTATGCATGTCATCATGAGTTGTCTGCTTATATTATATTTTTATTATTATAGATTAACTATATATATTGCATCCTCACTATCACTTAGAGGCATACTAGATACAAATAAATTGATCGGATCTAACTACATCGACTGGTTAAGAAACTTGAGAATAGTTCTCATTCAGGAGAAGATCTATTACATTCTGGATACACTTACACCCGATATGATCGAGGAAGATGCTTTCGAGGAGAAAAAGATCACATACAAAATATGAAAAGAGGACAGTGTGACTATTAAATTTATCATGCTTGCTTCAATGAGTAACGAGCTTCAGAGGCAGCATGAGGATATGGATATTTCATCTATACTCCTTAATCTTAAAGAGTTATATGGAGAACAAAGTAAAACTGCTAGATTTGAGATATCTAAGTAGTTATTCCATACCCTTATGACTAAAGGCACCTCTGTGCAAATGCATATCTTGAAGATAATTGATTTGGTCACTCGTCTAGGACAACTGAGCTTTGCCATGGATGGTGAACTTAGTCAGGATTTGATTCTACAATCTCTTCCTGACTCCTCTTAGTTTGTTATAATATACCACATGAATAAACTAAACACTAGTCTGCCTGAGCTGTTGAACATGTTAAAGACAGCAGAGGGCCATTTCAAGAGTGAAAAGGCTCCGGCACTTCTTGTCGATAAGATCAACAAAAAGAAAAGCAAGAAGGATTCTAAGAAAAAGATGAACCATAAGGCTGGCATCTCTAAGAAGAAGGTGAAGAAGATCTCCACCAAAGGTACTTGCTATCACTGTGGCAAGGAGGGCCACTAGAAGAGAAATTACAAAGAATACCTTACAACTGTGAAATCGACAAATATTGCTAAAGGTTTGTATATGATACAAACTAACTTATCATTAAGTACTTCATTTTCAGATTCTTGGATATTAGGTACTGCCTGTGGTTCACACCTTTGCAAATCGTTGCAGGGTCTGCAGGAAATAAAAAGTCTGAATAAAGATGACTTCGAGCTATTCGACGCTAGTGGAGAGTCTATTCAGGTCGAAGCCATAGGAACCAGGATTTTGAAGTTGTCTTTGGGCAAAGTTTGAAACTGAAGATCTGTTATTATATCTCTAATATTGTTAGAAATATTATTTTTGTACCATTATTATTGGAATAAAATTTTGAAATAAAAGCAAAGAATAATGGTTGTTTTATATATTTTTCTAACAAATATTTTTCTAATGAATATTATATATTTTTATACCATTATTATACAAAGATAAACTCTTTGATCCTTATGATTATGAATCATATAAAACTTGTGAGTCTTGTCTCATAGAAAAAATGACCAAGACTCCATTTACTAGACATGGAGAAAGGATGAGTGACATATTGGACCTTATACATACTGATATTTGTGATCCAATGTCAACTCAAGCCAGAGATGGATACTCTTATTTCATCACATTTACTAATGATAGGTCTAGGTTTGGATATGTGTATTTAATGAAATATAAATTTAAAGTCTTTGATAAATTTAAAGAGTATCAAAAAATGGTTGAGAAACAAACTGATAAAAGTGTTAAAACTCTTCAATCTGATCGAGGAGAAGAATACTTATCTAGTGAGTTTTTTAATTATTTAAAATAAAATAAAATTTTCTCTCAATGGATACCTCCTTATACTTCATAATTAAATTGATTTATGAAAAAAAATTATACCTTATTAGATATGGTGCGGTCCATGATGTGTTTCACGGATCTTCTGATATCCTTCTGGGAATATGCTCTTAAGGCCGCAACGTATGTCTTAAATAAAGTGCCTTCTAAATCTGTTTCTAGCACTCTATATGAGATATGAAAAGGAAAAAGATCCAATCTTAAGCATCTTAAGATTTAGGGTTGCCCAGCTTATGTGAAAAATATTGATGGACATAAGTTGGATGCTAGATCAGAAAAATATAGATTTATGGGTTATCCTAAGGAGAGTATAAGATACTACTGCTACCATCCTACTCAACAAAAGGTATTTGTTGGTAGGCATGCTATTTTATTGGAGAAAGTGTTTATCTAAGAAGGAGGCAGTGGGAGGTCTGTTGAACTTATGGAAGTTCAAAACCTAGAACCCATTCAAGATTCACAAACTGATTCTCAACCAGATGTACCCATTGTTGAGGTACAGCCACTACATACATCTCTTCTCCGAAGGTCAAGTAGAGTGCGTAATGTACTACTCAGGTATGGATTTGTCATTGAGAATGATAATACATCCCACATCACTGAGAATGATGATCCCACGATCTATTCAGAAACTGTCATAAGTAGTAACTCTGACAAATAGCTCAATGCTATGAAATTCGAAATAGACTCCATATATACCAATCAAGTTTGGATTTTGATTGATGCGCTTGAGGGTATGACTCCAATACACTGCAAATGGATCTTCAAAAAGAAGATTGGAGTAGATGGCCAGGTGGAGACCTATAAGGCCAGGCTGGTGGCAAAAGGTTTCAGACAAAAATAAGGTGTTGATTATGAAGAAATCTTTTCATCGATAGTCATGCTCAAGTCTATTCGGATAATGCTTGCTATTACAGCATACCATGACTATGAGATCTAGCAGATGGATGTCAAGACTGTCTTCCTCAATGAAAATCTTGAGGAAGAAGTCTATATGACTCAGTCAGAGTGATTTATCTCTAATGGAAGAGTAAATTAGTTATGCAAGCTGAATAGATCCATTTATAGATTAAAACAAGCATCAAGGAGCTGGAACATCCATTTTGATGAGACAGTCAAATCGTTTGGCTTTATCAAAAATGTGGATGAGCCTTGTGTGTATAAGAGGACTAGTGAAAATACTGTTATCTTCTTGATCTTGTATGTAGATGACATACTGCTCATTGAGAATGATATCCTGATGTTGCAATCGATCAAGACTTGGCTATCACAAAAGTTTTTCATGAAAGACTTAGGTGAAACATCCTATATACTTGGTATAAAGATCTATAGGGATAGATCAAAAAAGATGCTAGGCTTGTCCCAGTCTAGGTACATTAACCTTGTGTTGAAGAGGTTCAATATGGAGGAAAGTAAAAGAGGTTACTTGCCTATAGGTCATGGCATACAACTCTCTAAGAAGATGTCTCCTAAGATATCGAAAGAGAGAAATAGAATGAGTTCTATTCCTTATGCTTCAGTTGTAGGATTAATTATGTATGTTATGTCATGTACTAGGCCTGATATGGCTTATGTCTTAGGCATTGTAAGCAGATTTCAGGCAGATCCTGGGGTGGATCATTGGAAAACTGTGAAAAACATACTCAAGTACTTGAGAATTGAAGAACTAGAGATATTTTTTTAATATATGATGGATCTGATTTAAAACTAAAAGATTATACTGATTCTAATTTTCAGTCTGATTTAGATGATAGCAAATCTACATCTGGATATGTATTCACTCTGTATGGTAGTGCAGTAAGTTGAAAAAATTTCAAACAACAAACTGTTGCTGACTCGATCACTGAGGTTGAGTATATTGCTGCTAGTGAGGCTGCTAAGGAGGCTATCTGGATGAAAAAATTTATCTCAAAATTAGATATGATTTCAGAGATTGAACAATCAGTGCCTTTTTATTATGATAATACTGGGACAGTTGCTCAAGCCAAAGAACCAAGGTCTCATCATAAATCTAAGCATATCCTAAGATGATTCCACCTCATTCGGAAGATAGTCGAAAGATACGTTGTGATCATGGAGCGAGTTAACATCAAGAATAATATGGTGGATCCATTCACTAAGATCTTGTCAATGCAGTAGTTTGACCGCCACCTTGATAGCATGGGCATCAAGTATAGGGGTGATTGGCTCTAGTGCAAGTGGGAGATTGAAAGAATAATGCCCTATAAGTCAATCGCATACGAGATGCGATAGGATATTTTCTATAATTTATCTTTCAGACTCATATAATTGACATTAATATACTAATAAAAAAGATATTTTGATTTATTATATGCTGCATCTTTTTATTTTTAAGATTATAATGAACCCCATAGGTCTGGACAATGATTTTAGGACCGTGATGAGATCACGTCAGTGAGACCTAAATCTTTGATAGCCATGACCTAAAATATTTTTAGTTATTGGTTCATTGAGTGGAGGATCAATGATACTGGTAAGACTGGCATATCTTACGTATGCTCAGAAATGAGGGTGGTTGATCTCACAACCACTTATATGGTGAGACTAATACAAGAATATGGGTGCTTATTAGAGAATGAGTTCACTGAATAGACCTATAAGAAAATATCAGATGGAGTCTTATTTACATATTAACTGATGATTCACTAGTAAGAGTTATGTAAGTGATTTTTTGACTTGAGATCGCTATGGTACCTTGTGTACATGAATCTATATGCTGTATCTTTTTATTTTTAAGATTATAATGAACCCCATAGGTCCGGACAATGATTTTAGGACTGTGATGAGATCACGTCAGTGAAACCTAAATCTTTGATAGCCATGACCTAAAATATTTTTAGTTATTGGTTCATTGAGTGGGAGATCAATGATACCGGTAAGACTGGCATGTCTTACGTATGCTCAAAAATGAGGGTGGTTGATCTCACAACCACTTATATGGTGAGACTAATACAAAGATATGGGTGCTTATTAGAGAATGAGTTCACTGAATAGATCTGTAAGAAAATATCAGATGGAGTCTTATTTACATATTAACTGATGATTCACTAGTAAAAGTTATGTAAGTGATTTTTTGACTTGAGATCACTATGGTACCTTATGTACATGAATCTATATTTTGGTTCACTTCCTAACTTGATTTTTTGATCCTTGTATGGGGTGTTCTAGATGTGGTGAAATATGCATGGAGATTGTGAGTGATCAATAAGGGATCAGTCACTCCTAATAAGGGGAGCGAACATCCTATGTGATCTCATAGGTCGATAATTTTGGAAGTCTTTGACCAAAGTAGGATGATAATTAGAAAAAATTTTTAATATATCATCAACTGAATCATTACCTTTTGATTGAGATACATAAAGATAAGTGATTCGGTTTGATATATTTTTATACCCACAACTCATTTGGGATGTTGTTTGATTGAAGAATTGAATTACATGGTAACTTGCTACTGAAAGATATTTTGATAATTTTTTATCAAAATTTTAAATTTTTTAAATAGTAATGACACATTGCTAGATGTCAATCTTAATTTGTGGATTCATCAGAATTGAAAGATTTTAATTCAAGAATCAATTAAAAAGAGTCTTGTTGATTGGGACTCTTTGGATGATCTAACTTATCAGATTAAAGTTACGTCGAAAGTCTGAATCCACTGCTGGTTAGATTTAAAACTCAATGGATTACACACTTTAGAATTTAGTCTTGATCTAATTTAATTAAGATTTAATATAAATTTTAAAAATTAATTTGATATGTTAGCACATTGTATTAACCCAAGTTCCTAAATTGATTTAGATCAAAGTGTTTGAGCTAACCTAGATCAGTTATCTTTGACCTAATGGGATTGAATCTATTTTAATTAGATTTTTATCCAACTTGAAATAGTTTCAAGTGAAGAAGGACTCCTCTGCATCCACTAGATGCCATGCCAAAAATAAGTTGGTGCTCCTTGGTCCTTCTCACGTCCCTTGGTCCCTTATTTAAATGGGACATCCCATATGGCCCAAATGCTGGGTTTTTGGGTGGAAACCAGAGATAAGTGGTGTGTAAATTAAAGAAAAAATTTAAAAAAAATTTGAGAAAAAGGCAAAAAAAAAAATTGAGTGGCAAAAGTTGTAAGAAGGGTGGTGAGAGAATTAGCAAGTGTTGCTAATGTGCCCTAAGATTTGGTTTTTTCATGTGTTGGAGCCCAAAATCAAATCCTAGGCTATGAGACAACTGAAGATTGTATTTTTGGCATGATTTTGGTGGCAAGATCGAAAGTAATTAGGCTTTGATATGTTTGTTTCTTGAGTTTGAAGCCGGCAATATTCTTGAGAAAACAAGGCTGTGGTGGCGCACCAATTAGGAAGGACCTTGGTCAACTTTCATGTGGATCATCATTGGAGGACTTTTACTTTGGAGTTTCATAGAGATTACCAATGTGCCACATTATCTTTTTGATGAAAGTAAAAATTCTATCCCTTTTTGCTTGCTTGTTTTGTTTTGATCGACATCGGTAAGGTGATTCTAGGATTTGGGTTTTGACTCGATAGTTTTAACTATTAAAGTTATTGGCTTGTATAGTTTTAAAACTTTTAAAAATCACTTTTTGCTGTATGGTCAAAACCCAACAAGTAGTTTCTCCTCCACTTTATAGATCAAATAGAGTCTTCCATCCTCCTGAAAGGTACTTAGGTATGCTTGTAGAGGATGTAGAAAAAATATTTTTCATTGAAGATAAGGGTCATGGAGATGATCCCAAAGCTTATGACGAGGTGATGTTAGACATTGACTCTGAAAAATGGTTGAATGCTATGAAGCCAAAAATTGACTCAATATATTTGAATCAAGTATAGACCTTAGTGGATCCATCAAAGGGTATATATCCATTTGTTATAAATGGATCTACAAAAAAAAAAAGGTACAGTTGATAAAGTAGAGACTATATAGCTAGGTTCATGGTGAAAAGTTATAGTCAGTGCGAAGGCATTGACTATCAGGATATCTTTTTGCTTGTGGCAATACTTAAATCCATCCACATAGTGCTTGCCATTGTAGCTATTGTGAGATATGGCAGATGGATATGAAAAATATATTTCTGAATGGATATCTTGAGGAAGGTATTTATATGGAACAACCTTTCGATTTCACTTTCAGTGATGGAGATCATAAAGTCTGTAAGCTACAAAGATCCATTTATGCATTAAAGCAAACTTCTCAGAGCTGAAACACTCATTTCAATGATGTGATCAAAATATTTGATTAAGTCAAAAATGAGGAGAAACCTTGTGTATGTAAAAGGTCAGTGGGAGTACTGTTACATTCCACATACTATATAAAGATGACATCCTCTTTTTTGGAAATGATATTTCTATGTTGATCTTGGTCAAAAGATGGTTGTCTAAGAAATTCTTCCTGAAAGATCTAGTGGAAGCATCCTATATTCTTAGAATAAAGGTCTATAGAGATAAATCTAAAAGGATGCTTGACCTATCATAAAAAATATATGTAGAGAAAGTACTGAAGAGGTTCAGTATAGAGAACTTTAAAAGGAGACTCCTGTTGGAAATTATGTTCCAAAACCAATTGTCAGCCTATTTTGACGGTTGAGCTCATATTTATAATTGCATATGAATTTTAATTAATAAAAGTTATTTGGCTTTCATCATAAGTTATACATCTTCATTTATGAACTCCTGTGTTATGATGAAGTCCTTAGGATTATTTTAAATTGATAAAAGAAAATTTATCATTTAGTTTTTAAAATTTGTTTGTGACCAAATGATATACTATTACTAGGATGATAGCTATATCAAGTACAAATCATTATGTATCATATGGGTTGGTTGTCCTCTTAATCAAAAAGTGTGAAGACACTCTTGGTGAGATGTATGAGTACATCTCACTAAATGTGATCTAACTGCAGAGCACTCTGTCGTTAAAAATTGCTCGTGAAGGATATCGGTATAAGTGTCCCTCGAACCTGAGATCACCATGGTGACTTATAAGCAACTCACTGTGCTTTGGTGTCGGACTATCTAAATTTTTAATTTAGTGATGAAAATTTTTGAGCATAGTCAAGTATATGTTAAGTTAGTGTGTGAGTCAAGATGGGATTGATCGCTCCTGGTTTCAGGAGTTAGTGCTATATTATATTTCAATTCAGCAAAATCTTATCTAGGATAGTCCTTGTGAGAGTCACAAGATTTATGAGATTGAGATACATTATAAATATACTAATTATGATTTAATAGTT
Organism: Elaeis guineensis; assembly: GCF_000442705.2. Taxonomy (NCBI): domain Eukaryota; kingdom Viridiplantae; phylum Streptophyta; class Magnoliopsida; order Arecales; family Arecaceae; genus Elaeis; species Elaeis guineensis. The sequence goes on from NC_025996.2 coordinate 58,263,561, forward strand.
TAACTCTGAATCATCCTAAGTACTAAGAGTCAAAGGGATAAATTATACGATAACCATAGTACAATATTTTTGAATGTTGCTTTGCAAACATTCGGTCTAGTCTATCCAAACGTTGGGCACCATTGCTAGATGGTCACATCAATTAGTATAAAAATTTATTTCAGTGCTACCGACATATGTTCGAACTTATAGGGTCACACTCAACAAAAGTTACTGTCAGAATAAATCCTTAGTCCTTCTTAAATACTTAAGGATGTTCTTCACAGCTATCTAGTGCTCCTCGTCTGGATTTGATTGATACTTTCTTGTCATACTCACAGAAAAGATAATATCAGGTTGAGTACATAGTATGCCATACGTGAGGCTCTTTATCACTGAAGCATAAGGGATCCTACTTATACGTTCGATCTCTACAGAAGTGATAGGACACATCATCTTAGAGAGTTGAATACCATACCTAAGGGGTAGCAAACTTCTTTTGGAGTTCTTCATGTTGAACCACTTCAGCATTTTCTTTATGTACAGCTTTTATGAAAGGCCAAGCATCCTGCTGTGTAGGATCCGTACCACACGGTGCAGCAAGAAGAAAAAAAATAAAATAAAAAACACAATATAAATATATGGATCGACCTCAAGCCTACCACTATAGGACATGCAAGCTTCACAATAAGAGAATAAAATAAAATTAATATAAGAGAAACTCATCACTCAACCCTTGTACAAGAGTCTCTCAATAAGAAGCTCCAAAATTCTTACAAAAACTCTCTAAAATCTCTCTTGAAGTTATTTTGCATCTTCAGAATGTCATCAACTATCTAACGTAACTGACGGCTTGTCAATCGAAGCTATATAAGCTTCAAAATCTCAAAAATAATGTTACAGTAGGAATATGGAGTCTCGATCAACCCTAGAACAATCTGTGATCGTCTGATCATGATCAGCTCGCACTAGAGCCGTCCGATCGCACAATACAGTCTCTGATCATGTCTGATCACATTGGAGATCATCCTTAGCCATTCGATCATGAACAGTTTACTCCAGAGTTGTCGGATCATGCAAAAATGAGTATAGACCACACGTGGCCTGCGTGATCGGTCCACATGGCCTCCATGGATAGCCCAGCACCCCGCAGTCCACGGTGGACCACGCAGGGTGCTGGGCCTGGGCACCTGCACGTGCATTGGGTTGGCTCGTGCGTGCCTGCATGCACCTGCATTAGGTCCGCCCATGCATGCCTGCGCACGCACGTTCGTCGGGCCTGACGGCTTGCCACCGGCTGCCGTCGGCCTCTGCTGCCTCGTGCACCATGCCATCTGCTCCAAGCTTCTTTCGCATGTGTTTTCACCATCTAAACTCTGTTTGGACTGTTTTTAGGTCGTTGGACTCTGTTGTCATCCTGGACCTCACTATGGGTTCAGTGTGGATCGAATCTTGAGGCATATTTTCTAACAATCTTCACCTCGACTCGATATTCGACCTCCATCCATCTCTAAGAGCCTATGATCCATCTCACCCCCATGCCCTAGGGCATGCTTGCTGTCTTATGATAGGCAAACATGGAGTCGAGCAGGCCGCTCGATCCCACTTCTGTTGTATGCTATGCTCCTCCTGACCTAAGATCTGCTCAAAATATCATCCTGCGGTAATAGGAGTCTCACCCTATGATATCGCCTCTCATCCTTTCGAGTCTCACGTCCTGTGCCCAATCTACCTCCACCTAGAGCTCCACCTCGCTCTGGGCTCCTCCAAGCTCCTGAAGCTCCACCTCGCACTGGGCTCCCTGTCAGATAGTAATATCCTCTCATCCTCTTCTTTTTCTCTAGAATAACTCTATCACCATGCAACACCTTCATGATTCCTCCACAGCTACCATCCTATAGCCTTTCAAATCCAGTTGCTCAGTAAGATAAGATTCTGTCTGAAATCGGATATGTATAGGACCTCTTCCAATCTCCTCACTGCACCATCATGTGTCCTCTAGCTGACCGTCCTGATACTTTTGATCGCATAGCTCAATCCATTCGATAGATAAACAATACCTCATTGCTCTCTATGGAGTCAAACTGCTCCTCTCTGCAACATACATGATAAGTGCATATAGAATCTAAAATCCACTATTGAGAAGAAGTAGATACTTCATCAGATATCTCCAGGATATCATCTTCTGACTCGCTACTAGCCATCGCTACAGTAGCCCTCGTCTGATCTCTGAGTTGAGGGTAATTTTGGCTAGGTGCCCCAATTCATTACATCGATAACATCTGGTCTTGCTCAGATCTCTCATCCTGGACTTGGACCATCTTCATCACGATCTCCTGTCACTCTGTCTGCCACCTTCTGCTCCTCCAAAAATTATCAAAGCTGAGCTACCACCTGAGCTCGAAGCTGGATTCTCCATCTTGAGAATCTCATTTTGGAGAATCACCATGATGATCTTGTCTATCTTGATGGTGCTCTACCCCACTAGAAGAGTAGTCACCAAAGACTCATACAAAGGAAGACGTGACGCTAGCAAAATCAGCATCCTGTCTTCTCCTCAACTTTTTCACCAATGCTGAGGAGATTGGTGAGGATCTTCCAAAGTAGCTGAGATGCTCCTGCATGCTTTGTCCCTCAGTCATCCACAGCGGTAGAGCTACCTCCAGAGAAAGAGGGTGCTGGTGAGAAACTTCATCATGTACAACTCCTCGAGCTTCGACCACAGCATCATCGAAAATATCTTGTCAAGCACATGGATCACCACTTCATTCATTAAGTACAAGCAGATCGTACTCACTACCTGCATCTAAAGCCACCTCCAATCCTATACCTCCATGATAGTCAGTTTCTTCTTACATAAGAGAGTATTGATCAACCCTTGCTGGATGAGCACGTCTTTCACCCTCGCCTGTCACAAGGAGAAATTACTTTTTTCATCAAACTTGTTGATCTCCACCTTGATTGTGCTTGTCTTCTCCATCATCTATCTCGATCATCACCATTGCAATCGATGCTCTCGTACCATCTTGCTCTGATATCAATTATTGTGTAGGATCTGGTACCATACGATACAGTAGGAAGAAAGAAGAAATAAAATAAGAAACACAATACAAATATATGGATCATCCTCAAGCCTACCTCCACGGGGCATGCAAGCTTCACTATGAGAGAATAAACAAAATCAATATAAGAGGAACTCACTATCCACCCTTGTATAAGAGTCTCTTAACAAGAAGCCCCAAAACTCTCATAAAAGCTCTCTGAAATCTCTCTTGAAGCTATTCTGCACTTTCAAGATGTCACTAGCTACCCAACATAGCTAACGGCTTGTCAATCAAAGCTATATAGGCTTCAGAATCTCTAAAATACTAATATAGTATGAATACAGAGTTCCAATCAATCTTAGAACAATCTGTGATCGTCCGATTGTGACCAACTCGCACTAGAGCTATCCGATCATGCAATACAGCCTCTGATCACACCTGATCATGCCTGGAATCATCTTCAACTGTTCGATCATGAAGGCTCACTCCAGAGCTATCAGATCATGCAAAAATGAGCATGGACGTGCGTGGACCGCATGATCGATCCACGTGGCCTCCATGGACCACCCAGCACCCTGCGATCCACCATGCTAAGCCTAGGCACCCGTGCGTGCGCCTGCGCATGCCCACACTAGGCCGGTCCATGCACACCTACGCACGTGCCCGCATCCTCGGGCCCAGCCATGCCGTCGACCCACCGTCAACCTCTGCTGCCTCGTGCACCGTGCCATCTGCTTCGAGCTTCTTTCACGCATATCTTCGCCTTCTGGACTCATTTGGGCTGTTCTTAAGCTGTTGGACTCCGTTCATCATCCTAAATCTCACTGTGGGTTCAGTGTGGATCAAATTTTGAGACATATTTTTAACACATCCTTTTATATCTATCTTTAGAGACCTTTATCTCAAAGATGTAGGATATTTCTCATAGATCTTTCATGGAGAATTTTTTAGACAACAAAGTTTTGATCGAGGTTACCATGAAAATATCATTTCCAATAACGAGGATATCATCCATATACAGTACGAGAAAAATAAGCGAGATCCCACTGATCCTTTTATAAGCACAATGTTCTCTTCATTTTTGATAAAACCAAACGATTTGAATACATCATCAAAATAAAAATTCTAACTTTGAGAAGCCTACTTTAGTCCATCAATGGATCTTTACAACTTACATATTTGTTGATCACTATTATTAGATGTGGAACCCAAAGCCCAGTCCATATAGATATCTTTCTCAAGATATCCATTCAGAAAAGTAGTTTTCACATCCATCTGTCAAATTTTATAATCATAGTAAACTACAATAGCAAGTAATGTGTGAATGGATTTTAGCATGGCTACAAAAAAAAATATCATGATAGTCAATGCTTCGCACTGACTATAATCCTTCGCCACCAGTTTTTTCTTATAGGTCTCTATCTTACCATAGCACCTATTTTTCTTTTGTAGATCCATTTATATCCAATAAAAATAATTTTCTCAGATGGATCTATTAAGGTCCATACTTGGTTTGAGTGCATCGAGTCAATTTTTGACTTCATTGCATCTAACTATTTTTTGAAATCGATGTCAGATATTACCTCATCAAAGGTACTAGGATCATCATCATGACCTCCATCTCCTATAGGAATGCTTCCTCTACATCCTCTTTCAGTATATCCATATATCTTTAAAAGGATGGAGATTCTACTTGATCTATGAGATAGAAGTAAAACATTAACTACTAGCTCGTCATGGATGGATTTTTAGGATCTATAGCTCGTTACTCTTCAGAGACATTCTCATCGAGCTCAATTAACCTCCCACTGCCACCATCTTGGATAAATTATTTTTTTAAAAATATGGCATTGTGACTCATAATCACATTATGATCATGTGGAAAGTAAAAGTAGTACCCCATAGATTCTTTGGGATACTCTATGAAGTGACCTATAACAGATCTATTTTCTAACTCATCAGCCTTCTATCTCTTAACGTAGGCTGGACATCCTCAAGTTTTAAGATAAGTCAGACTTGACTTCTTACCATGCCATATCTCATATGGTGTGGTAGGAATAGATTTAGAAAGAACTCTATTTAGAATATGCATCACGGTAAGTAAAGCATATCCTCAAAAAATAAGAATAAATCAGTGAAGCTCATCATGGATCGGATCATATCCAATAGAATTCTATTTCTCCTTTGGATATCCCATTGAGTTGAGGCATATCGAGAAGAGTCTATTAAGAAACTATGTCATTTTTCTTAAGATATCTCAAAAATTTAGTACTTAGGTATTCTCCTCCTCAATCAGATCAAAGGCTTTGATGGATTTATCTATTTTCTTCTCTACCTCATACCTGAATTCTCTGAACCTTGCAAAGGCTTCAGACTTATGCTTCATAAAAAACACATATCTATACCATGACAAATCATCAATAAAGGTAACGAAGTAGCTATAACTACTCCTGATCTGCATATCAAATGGGCCACACACATCGATGTGTACCAGGGCTAATAGCTCAGTGGCTCTTTCTCCTTGTCCCATAAAGGATAACCTAGCTATTTTTCCTCGAAGGCATGATTCACAGGCTAGAATTGACTCAGATTTAATCAAATCGAAGATCCCATCTTTTTTTAGTCTGTTTATCCTATCCTCTCCAATATGGTCAAGCCTATGGTGCCATAAGTACTTATGATTAAATACATTCTAGATCTCTTTTGGCCTACAATACTCACTACCTGCTCGTTTAGGTTCACATTAGCATCAATATGCAAGTAATAAAGACTGAATCAAAAGATCAGATGCAACCAATTTATTTTGCAAATAAATAAAATAAAAATCTTTATTAAATTAAAAAATAAATCCATCCTGTGCTAGTACAGAGATTAAAATTAAATTTTAGCTAGCGATAGAAATAAAATAACAGTCTTTTAATATAATCTAAAGCTAAATGATAATCGAAAAGGGTAAGTTTCAATGACTTCTGCAGTAACTTTTGCTTCATTATCGATCTGAAAGATCATATTATCTTGTTTTAACCTCCTACTTTCTATTAGACCCTGCATTGAAGTACATATATAAGTACTAGAATCAGAGTCCAAAATCTAACTAGAAGTAAAAAAAATCGTTAGGTTAGATTCTATTATGAGTATATTTTTAGAAGGTTGTTCATCCTTTTTTGTCTCTAGGTTCTTCAGGTAAGACGGATAGTTTCTCCTTCATTGGTCGTCAGAGTTGTAGTGGAAACACTTTTCCTTCTCCACAGTTTTCTTCGAAGTGTCCTTCCTAGATTTGCTTTCCTTCTTTTGCTCTTCATAGGCTTATTCTTTTTCTTCCTTAGAGACTTTCTCTTAGAAGATGCTCACTCAATAGCAAGAATAGAGCCCCTTAAACTTTTCGAGAAAGCCTCAGTAATGACCAACATATTGATCAACTCGGATAAGTTGCAATTCAATTTATTCATATAGTAGTTTATGATAAACTACCATACGAACTAGTAAGAGATTGGAGGATCAAATCCACTTTAGCTCTTTCTACATAGTAAGTTCGAGCTTCTCAAGGTCCTTGATCATTGTCATGCATTGATCGTGAACTGACTGCTCCTCGCGCATCTTCATATTGAACAACTGCTTGAATAATTCAAAAAGCATGGTCTGACTCTACTCACCATACAACTCTTACAGGTGATTGATCGTGGCATGGATAGTGGGCATGTGCTTATGCTGGCTCTACAACTCATTTGACATCGAAGCCAGCACATAGCATTTTACCTTAAGGTCATCCTCTATCCACTTATCTAGAGCAGCTCTTTGATCTACCATAGAAGGGGCTGGTAAACTGGAACATCCTGATCGAGTACATATCTAATTTTCTCAGATGTTAGGACTATCCTGAGGTTTTGAGCTAGTCTTTAAAATTTGTGCCAGTCAGACGGTGGTTTCAAAGATGCAGGCTAGAGGGTTAGAGGCCAATATTATTTATCTATGAAAGTCGAGATTCAAGTTAATATTTGTACTTAAATTTATATTTGCTCTAAAAACTTTGAGATACAAATATACTCCCACTATTTTTTTGGATTTCGATACTCTCCGGATGAAAAATGAAAATCCGACGCGACGAACATAAGGTTTTTAGTGGATGCTGCAGTCCTACTGATGTCGTGCACCTCACCTAATAGTTATTAATGATACGCACACTGATACATAGGCAACTCTTTATCTAGATGCTTCTCAAAGCATATTGCAACGACTTGATCTCTAAGTCATGTGAGCTCAGATAACACATATTGCCCCACTTTTTAGTTAAACTAGACCCACCATTCATAAGTAGGTGTAAAGCCATCATTGAGTCCCTCAGATAATACATATTGAGCCCAATCTCATTTTTACCCTGAAGCAACTCTTTGCTAGTAGAGAGGTTGCATGTTTCTAATGCAACTGAACCATTATAATCAATCGAGAATGGTTAATGTCAGTAGCACACCCGCACTTCTACAACAGCAGAAGACCATAAGGTTTAATATTGATTGGGGAGCTTTAGGTTAGGTCTCATCTAATTAGTCATCACATGATTGATCTAACTGACATGGGCTAAACCAAAATGTCTTAGCAATTAATGAACCCAATCGTCTAATTGGCCAGATAAGTGAGATCGATGGAAGGGTATACCATTAACTCACCATAGACAAAATTATCTAGGTGAGTAGTCTTCTAATTAAAAACTATCGATCGAGATTTGCCTTAGACACTAAATAGTTTATTGGTTTCAATTAGTCAGCTTAGGTGAAACAGGTTCGAGCCATAAAGATAAATTAGGTCTTTAGGTTGACTTGATTGTACATATGGGGTTTAATCGACTCAATCTACAATACTTGTAGAATTATAAGCTCAATTGATTTAATCCAAATTAATATTTAACTTGATTTGATCAATAGCTACATCAATTTTGATCCAATATGATATTATCATAACTTAAGATGCAATCCAATTACATAACCTAATGCAAAAACTATCTATGCCCAACGATTCATGTGCACACTAATTTTAGATCATAAAAATAATTTTTAGATCTAAATTCATTAATGAAAAGTAAATTTTTGGTTTTCAAAATATTTTCAAAACATACATACAATCATATATCATATATATAAAAAATTTTAAATTTTTCAAAAATCAATTTCAGATCCAAACATACTATTATATATCACATACATAAAAAATTTAGATCATAAAATTTAATTTCTAACCTACGCAAGCTTTCATATGTCACATATATGATTAAAAATTAGAATTAAAATACTTTTTAGATCTGAACATAAATACATACATCACATGTATGAACCAAAATCAAAAATTTAAAAATAATTTTCAAAACTTTTATGCTACTTTCATACATATGAACATGTAACTCTGATACCACTGTTGGATTTCTACAGGTGCTAGTGTATATGGATTTTAAAAATTTTTTAAATCTAAAATATAATAAAAATTATATTAAAATAATTTTAATCTAAACATGCATTCATCATATAAAAGCATCTATGGATCTAGTTCTTATGCTAAAATTAACATAAACTAATTTTAGTAGAAAGAAATAAAAGCTTGTAATCAAGTTGCATATCTGAATCGCTTTCTTTTTGCCTCAAATTTGTAACTAAGGTTGAATCCAATTCAATCCCTGGATCTGCAGTTGAGTGAGTTTTGAATCAACAGTGCAAGTATCCTACCTCTATGAATATCCACAGAGCTTATCTGGATTGGCTCCTCTTGAAATAACTCACTTGAACTCAAAGCCTGAATAAGTTTGAATCAATCCTAGATAGGGATCAACCCTTGATCCCTTTTTCTTAATTCTTGAATAAACCAATCCTTATTTGATCTTTCTTTTTTGATTCTTGAAGAAACTAAGAATCCTTCTTGATCCCTCAACTAACTAAGAACTAATCAAAAAGTTGTTGTAATAACCTCCCAACAAACTTGAGAGGAAGAAGAAGAACTCCAACAACTTTATGGCGCCAACCCTGGATACCAATAAGATGTTGCCGCCCACCTCTCTCCAAGATCCAAAAGAGAGGATGCCTAGAGAGAGAGGGCATGGGCTAAAGAGAAAGAGGAGAGGGGGTGTTGGGCACAGTGAGAGTGGGGACAAGGAAGAAAATTATGAGATTAATTTAAGAGATATGGCTAGGATCCTTTAAATAGACAACATAAGAGAGTCCTAATCAAATTAGGATCCCTTCTTCTCATCATATTAGAAATCCTAACCTAAAGCCACTTGGATCAAATCAAAAGGGTGCCACCTAGCCTATACCCACACCCACATTGGGCTTGGACATCCATCATATGGGATCCAATTAAACATGCTCTAATCAGCCCATATGGTTTCATAAACTCAATTCAAGGGTTCTTGATCAAATCAAGATGAATTTTCAATCAAGAAAATCAAGAAACTCTTTCTTGATTTAATTCAAACTATAAATTGAGCATCCAACCATTGGAGCTATTGAATCAAATTTAATTAGGTTCAAATCAAGTGTAGAAATTAGCTAATGCTTATCATATAAGCAAACTAACCATAAGAGGAATTGGGTTCACCTTGGTGCTAGCAAGGTTAATATGAACCCAATAGGATTTTTTTAAATCCATACAAATTGGTGCTTCATAAGCCCAATTTTAACCAATCCAGATCTTTTCTCTTTGACGTATGACCTCATAGATTTAATTCTAATCGGTAATGAGATATATTATAATCTCTATTATAGATATCACTGAAATTCCTTTCAGTGGGTTGGAACAGTTCCACTCTAGCTCGACAAAGATCATTGATTCAAAAAGATCCTATTGAGCTTTCATAATCCATCAATGACATCTAGCAATATGTAGTGGCAACCTAGCAGAATCAAAGAAGAATCTCTAGATATAGTTAATATGTGGTACAGTTTCTCTATCGTGAGTTCCGACTAGATGATAGGATTGGATAAATCATCAAACCTGATCATCAGTCACATGATAGATCCGATCAGCTCAAATCCAATAGTGATTTCAAATAAATTTTTTTCCATCAATCACACTATGATGGCCATAGATTTATGGACTCAGCTTCTCAAATCTCGTAGGACCACTCCTCTCTATCAAGATCGATAGATCCCATCTAGATGCACACAGGATCTAAATGCACACCTTGCTCTCACAACTCAATCAACTACAGCCAACATCCACTATAAAGACTCATAATCGAATCAATACTTATGTACAGTCAAACTATAGTAGCCTTACTGTGAGCAACTTTGACCCCACAGGTCAAAAGATCAGTCATACAACTATAGCATGGAGATGATCACTGACAATTGAATACAAATCTATGTAATCTCTTATATGATCATGCTCAGTACTAGTTATTCTCTAACAACTATCCATACTTGTCACTCAATGTTTCTACATGGTAAACTAGAGACTTATCTATCCCAAAGGAAGCAAACGTGCATCGGTTCATCCGGATTGATCACCATCCCCATGACTATCTTATGATCGAAAGTAATTTAGAAATCGATTATACATACTTTTAATTCTTAACAGTTGAGAATATATATCATAATATCAATTTCAAGGATGATTCAAGGATACACAACACTTAAATAAAAAAAAAATTTGCCCTTTATTGATTAAATCAATAGTTTAAGTACAAATTTATGTCATAGAATGAAAAATATGTCAGCCAATAATTGACTTCTAGGACATACATCTAATACAAATATCAAGAATAAATCTTTAGTTCTGCTCAAGTACTTAAGGATGTTCTTCACAGTTATCCAGTGTTTCTCTTTTGGATTCGACTGATACCTGCTCGTGATACTCACAGCAAAGACAATATCAGGTCGAGTACATAGCATGGCATACATGAGGCTTCTTATAATCAAAGTATAAGGGATCCTTCTCATGTGTTCAATCTCCTCAGGTGTGCTTGGACATATTTTCTTGGAGAGAGTAATGCCATTCTTAAGGGGTAGGAGTCTCTTTTTAAAGTTTTTCATGCTGAACCTCTTCAGCACTTCTTCTATGTACATTTTTTATAATAGATCAAGCATCCTTCTAGATCTATCTTTATAGACCTTTATTTTCAGAATATAGGATGCTTCTCCTAAGTCTTTTATGGAGAATTTTTTAGACAACCATCTTTTGATTGAAGTGAGCATAGAAATATCATTCTCTATAAAGAGGATGTCATCCATATATAGTACGAGCAATGTGACGGTGCTCCCACTGACCTTCTTGTAAATAGAAGATTTCTTCTCATTCTTGACGAAATCAAATGATCTGATCACATCATTAAAATGAGTGTTCTAGCTCTGAGAAGCTTGCTTCAATCTGTAAATAGATCTTTGCAGCTTGCAGACTTTATGATCTTCATCATTGGAAGTAAAACCTAAAGGTTGCTCCATATAGATATCTTTCTCAAGATATCCATTCAGAAATATAATTTTTATGTCTATCCACCATATCTCATAATTGTAATAAACTGCAATGGCAAGCAGTATGTGAATGGATTTAAGCATGACTACAGATGAAAAGATATCCTGATAGTCAATGCCTTCATGCTGACTATAATTTTTCACCATGAGCCTAGCTTTATAGGTCTCTATTCTACCATCTACACCTATTTTTCTTTTGTAGATCTATTTATACCCAATGGATACTCTATCCTCTGGTGGATCCACTAAGGTCCATATTTGGTTTGAATGTACTGAGTTAATTACTGACTTCATAACACTCAACCATTTCTCAGAGTCGATATCTGATATCACCTCATCATAGATTTTAAGATTATCTCTATGTTCTTTATCTCCAATAAAAAATATTTTCTCTATATCCTCGGTAAGCATACCTAAGTACTTTTCAGGAGGATGAAAGATCCTACTTGATCTATGAGATGGAGGTAAAACTACTGGCTTAGTATTAATAGGTTCGTCTAGTTTTTTAGCTCATTGCTTTTCAGAGACTTTCTCTTTGAGCTCAATCAACCTTCTATTCCACCATCCTAGATAAACTATTTTTTTAGAAATGTGACATGTCGACTTACAATCACATTGCGATCTTTTGAAAAGTAAAAGTAGTGTTCTATTGATTCCTTAGGATACCCTATGAAGCAAGCTTTCATAAACCTAACCTCTAACTTGTCTGCTATTTATCTTTTGACATAGATTGAACATCTCCAAATCTTGAGATGATCAAGACTCAATTTTTTACCATCCATATCTCATACGGTGTGCTAAGAATGAATTTAGAGAAAATTCTATTTAGTAGGCTAATCACTGCTAGTAGGGCATGTCTCTAGATAAGTTAGTAAAGCTCATCATAGATCGGACCATATCTAATAGGATCTTATTCCTCCTCTTGGATACCCATTGAGTTAAGACACATCAGAAGGAGTCCATAGTGAAACTATGTTATTTCTCTTCGGATAACTAAAAAATTTTCCACTAAAGTATTTTCCTCCTCGATTTGATCGAAGAATCTTAAGAAATTTTTCTGTTTGTTTCTCTACTTCATTTTTAAATTTCATGAACCTTTCAAAGGCTTTAGACTTGTGCCTCATAAGAAACATATACTCATACTATGAGAGGTCATCGGTAAAGGTAATGAAGTAACGTAACCACTCCTGACCTACACATCAAATGGACTACATATATCAGTGTGTACTAGGGCAAGTATCTCAGTGGTCCTTTCTCCATGTCCTACAAAGAATAATTTGACCATTTTTTTTGAAGGTAGGATTTACAAACTGGATATGACTCAGAGTTAATGAGCCTAAGAGACCATCTCTTTCCAGTTTGTTTATCCTATCTTTTCTAATATGGCCAACACTAAGGTGCCACATATACTTGTGGTTAACGTTATCTCTAGATCTTTATAACCTACAACACTACGACTATTTGCTCGTTTACATTCACACATGCATCAACATACAGGTGATAAAGACTGTCAATTAAAAAGCAATGTACAATCAATTTATTTCTCAAGTAATTCGAATATAAGTCTTTATTAAAATTAAAAGAAAAATCTTTCTGTGCTGGTACAGAAACAAATATCAAATTGCGGCTAGCTACAGGCAATAATAATAGTTTTTCAAAACTAATCTATAACTAGATGATAATCAAAGAGAGTAGGTGCAATGGCTTCTGTAGTAACTCTTGCTCCATTGCCGACCTAAAGATCATCTCTCCATGCCTCAACCCTCTATATTCTACTAGATTTGCATAAAAGTACATATATGAGCACTTGAACCAAAGTCTAATACCCAACTAGAAATAGAGAAAATTATAAGGTTAGATTCAACAACAAGTATTCTAAAAATACCTTTCGAAGGTTTGTCTCATTTTTTGATCTTTAGGCTTTTCAGGTACAGTGGATAGTTCCTCTTCCAGTGGTGTTTTCTGATGGTGAAAATATTTTTCTTGTCTGCAGCCTCTTCGGAGTGTCCTTTTTTGATTTTTTCTCTTTCTTCTGCTTCTTCGCAAGCTTGTTCTTCCTCTTCCTTGAACATTTTTTTTGGAACAAGGTGCTTGTTCCATACAAGAATGAGCCCTTGAACTCTTCAAGGTCCCTCTGTGGTAATCAAACATGTTGAACAAGTTCGGATATGGTGCAATCTAACTTGTTCATATGATAATTACTATAAATTGCCTGTATGAATAAGTCAAGGATTGTAGATCAAATCCACTGCAATTCTTCTACATCGTAAGGCGAGCTTCTCAAGCTCTTAGATCCTTGATCATTATCAGATAATGCTCGTAGACTGACTACACCCATGTGCATCTTAGAGTTGAAGAGTCTCATCAAAACTTCAAAATGCACCATTCAGCTTTGCTCACCATATAACTCATGTAGGTGAGTGATCATAGCCTTGGTGGTTGGCATGTGCTCATGCTCACTTGGCAAACTTGTTTGACATTAAAGCTAGCATATAGTACTTGATTCGATTGTTAT
>NC_025996.2:58277651-58352369 GCF_000442705.2 Elaeis guineensis
AATAATCCAGAGCTCTGGTGGATTTCCTGGTGGTGAAGGCGCCGTCAGCCTACAATGCAATCTTGGCCGATCTGGCCTCAACGCTCTCTGGGCTGTAGTATCAACCTACCATCTGAAATTGAAATTTCCTATTAACCAGGGGTCGGAGAAGTTAAGGGAGATCAAGCCTTGGCAAGGCATTACTATAATATAGCCCTGCAGAGAAGTGGTCAGCCTGACCCTGTCTGTTGATGGATTGGACACCCGCGATGACCTGACAGAAGAACGGGTGGGCCAATGGAAGATCTTGTCTCAATTCCTTTGAATGATGGGAATGAGGAACACATGGTGAAGATTGGCTCCAACCTTGGGGAAGGAGGTGCGGACGCAGCTTATCAATTTTCTGCAAAAGAATGTGGATGTTTTTGCTTGGACTCCGACGGACATGCCAGGGATCGATGCTGGAAGTCATGCAACACCACCTGGCCGCCGATCCCAAACATCGATCGATGAAGGAAAAATTTGAAGTCATGCACCGGAGAGATAGCGGCAATAGCCGAGGAGGTTGATAAACTCCTGAAAGCCGGGTTATCAGGGAGGTCAACTATCCGAGCTGGGTTTCCAATGTGATCTTGGTTAAGAAGGCAAACGACAAATGAAGGATGTGTATAGACTTCAAAAACTGAATAAAGCCTGTCCGAAGGACAATTACCGTCTACCCAGAATCGACCAACTAGTAGATACAACCTCGGCCATGAGCTTCTCACCTTCATGGATGCATTCTCCGGCTACAATCAGATCAGGATGGCACCTGAGGACGAAAAAAAAATCGCTTTTATAACTAACCGTGGCCTTTATTGTTACAGGTTATGCCTTTTGGCCTAAAAAATGCAGGGATGACATATCAGTGGCTAGTGAATAAGATTTTCAAAGAGCAGATCGGCCGCAACATGGAGGTCTACGTGGACAACATGCTCGTAAAGAGCAGATCTCGGCGAACCACATCGCCGACCTTGAGGAGACCTTCAGCGTCCTTCGAAAATACAAGATGAAGCTGAACCCAGTCAAATGCGCTTTTGGAGTAACCTCAGGAAAATTCTTGGGCTTCATGGTATCGGGGTGTAGGAGGTTCAGCACCTCACCGGGAAAGTAGCGGCTCTAAATCGCTCATCTCGAGATCAGCCGAGCGATGCCTATCTTTCTTTCGGACCCTCAAGCAGTCCAAGACTTCTGTTGGACCGTTGGATGTCAGCAAGCATTCGAAGAGCTGAAGAACTACCTCAGCTCATCACCATTATTGGCAAAGCCCGAGCCTGGAGAGGAATTGTTCCGATACCTGACGGTTTTCCCTGTGGCCCTCGCTGCAGTTCTGATCAAGGAAGAAGCAAAAATCCAACGGCTGATCTACTACATAAGCCGAGTATTGAGAGATGCCGAAACCAGGTATACTAAGTTAGAGAAACTAACTTACGTCTTGTTGATTGCAGCTCGAAGGCTCCGACCTTACTTTCAAGGACACACCATAACGCTGCTCACCGACCAGTCGATCAAGATGGTTTTGCATCGAGCGGATGCCTCTGGGAGAATTGCGAAATGGGCAGTCGAGCTCACGGAGTTCGACATCAACTATCGACCTCGGCTAGCAATCAAAGCCCAGATATTAGTGGACTTCGTGATGGAATGCACTATCCCAGAGGAGGCCAAACTTGGACAAGATGAAGCCGATAATCCAGGGCTCCGACCAATCTCCCTCGAAGAAAGAGCCGATCTCCCTAATGGTTCTTGGGCCCTCTACGTGGATGGTTCCTCCAATATGTCAGGCACAGGTGCGGGCCTGATCTTGATCAATCCGGATGAATTGTCGCGGAGTATGCACTGCGCTTCGAGTTCCCCCAATAAATAACAGAGCAGAATATGAAGCTCTGATTGCGGGACTGAAGGTCGCCAAAGAATTAGAAGTAGATCGGCTTCAAGCCTACAGTGATTCTCATTAGTAGTGGGATAGGTCAGTGGAGATTATGAAGCTCGGGAGGACAGTATGGCTAGATATCTGAAAAGGTAAGGGAGATCATCCCTACCTTCGGCAGCTTCGACATCAGGCAGATCCTGAGATCGAAAAATGCCAGAGGCCGACCTTCTCTCCAAGTTGGCTACACTGGCTTCGATTGAACTGCCTAAGGAAGTCTTCTTCGAGGTGCTGAAGCGCCCAAGCGCGGAAGAATCACAGTCTGTGATGGAGATCAACTATGAACCCAGTTGGATCGACCCACTAGTTACATACCTCAAGGATGGAGTTCTTCCTCCTGATGCAAAAGAGGCTCGGAAGCTTAAGAACCAGGCCTCCCGATATATCCTCTACGAAGGCAAGCTATACAAGAGATCGTACTCCTTACCCCTCTTGATATGTCTCCGGCCTTTCGAAGCCGACTTCGCCTTGAGGGAGGTACATGAGGGAGTCTGTGGAAATCACATGGGGGCCAGGTCTTTATCTCATAAGCTGCTCCGACAAGGTTATTACTGGCCTACCATGTACCATGACTCCGTCAAATATATCCGAAGATGTGACCGGTGTCAGAGATATGCCAATATACAAAGGCAACCTGCCTCCGAACTGACACCATTGAGTACCCCATGGTCGTTCGCGCAATGAGAGATGGATATCCTCAGACCTTTTCCCATGGCATCAGGGCAGCGAAGTTTCCTTGGTGGTAATAGACTATTTCACCAAGTGGGTCGAAGCTGAACCTTTGGCAAAAATCACGGAAGCTAAAGTGCAGGACTTCGTCTGGAAGTCGATTGTCTGCAGGTTCGGCTTACCCAGAACTCTCATCACTGATAATGGGCAACAATTTACTAGAGCAAAGTTTGTCAAATTTTGTGAGGACCTAAACATCTCCCACAACTTCACTTCAGTGGCCTATCCTCAGGCAAATGGTGAGCCGAGGTGACCAACAGGACTCTGTTGCAGGGCATCAAAGCGAGACTTGAAAAGGCAAAGGAAATTTGTGCTGACGAGCTCTATCATGTGTTGTGGGCATATCGGACTACTCAGAGATTGCCCACGGGGGAGACCCCCTTTGCCTTAGCTTTCATGACAGAGGCCGTGATCCCAATAGAACTCAAGCTTCCGTCAGCACGAGTCATGGCGTTCGACGAACAGTGCAACCCACAAGATCTCAAGGCCAACCTCGACTTGTTAGAAGAAAAGCGGGAGATGGCTCAAGTTCGGATGGCGACCTACAAACAGAAAGTAACCCGCTACTACAACTCCTGGGTCAAAAGCAAAGTCTTCAGAGCGGGGGACCTGGTGTTACAGTGAGCCACTGCCTCACAACCTCAGAATCAAGGGAAACTTGCCCCAAACTGGGAAGGCCCGTATGAAGTCAAGGAGGTAGTCCGGCCCGGGACATACTATTTAAAAGAGCTCGGAGGAGCAGAGCTTCCGCGACCATGGAACTCAAAAAATCTATGAATCATGTTAGGAACAGGAGGAGAACCTCATCCTAACATGAGCAATGTCGAAGGTCCGATTTTTAAAAGATCGGATGGGGGGAGAGGCCCTCACAATGGCCCTGATATACCCCCACAGCCTTGTTAGGAACAGGAGGAGAATCTCGTCCTAACATGAGCAAAGTCGAAGGTCCGATTTTCTAAAAGACCAGATGTGGAGAGAGGCCCTCACAATGACCCTGACGTGCCCCCATAGCTTTGTTAGGAACAGGAGGAGAACCTCGTCCTAACATGAGCAAAGTCGAAGGTCCGATTTTTTAAAAGATCGAATGGAGGGAGAGGCCCTCACAACGGCCCTGATGTGCCCCCACAGCCTTGTTAGGAACAGGAGGAGAACCTCATCTTAACATGAGCAAAGTCGAAGGCTCGATTTCTAAAAGACCGGATGGAGGGAGAGGCCCTCACAACGGCCCTGATGTGCCCCTACAGCCTTGTTAGGAATAGGAGGAGAACCTCGTCCTAACATAAGCAAAGTCGAAGGCCCAATTTTTTAAAAGATCGGATGGAGGGAGAGGCCCTCACAACGGCCCTGATGTGCTCCCACAGCCTTGTTAGGAACAGGAGAAGAACCTCGTCCTAACATGAGCAAAGTCGAAGGACTAATTTTCTAAAAGACCGGATGGGGGGAGAGGCCCTCACAACGGTCCTGATGTGCCCCCACAGCCTTGTTAGGAACAGGAGGAGAACCTCATCCTAACATGAGCAAAGTCGAAGGCCCAGTTTTCTAAAAGACCGGATGGAGGGAGAGGCCCTTACAACGGCCCTTATGTGCCCCCACAGCCTTGTTAGGAACAGGAGGAGAACCTCATCCTAACATGAGCAAAGCCGAAGGCCCGATTTTTTAAAAGACTGGATGGGGGGAGAGGCCCTCACAACGGCCCTGATGCATCCCCACAGCCTTGTTAGGAACAGGAGGAGAACTTCATCCTAACACGAGCTGAATCCGACTGTCGAGAACAAGGGAAGACCTCGTCCCGATGCAAACAAAGACTCGGTTGATCGACAAGGAGGAAAGCTTCCTCAATGACACCTCTACGCTTTCATGACCCCATTAAGAGCAGGAGAAAAACCCTCACTCGAACACGAAAGGGAAAGGGGAAGATGAAAGAGAAAGGTCGACGAACTACTTCTGTGATAAATAAAAACAAACTACATCAAAGACATAAGGAACTTCATCCCAGTGCTAAGAGGGAACTTGACATGGGCTGAGGATAAAGCGACCTCTTTAAGGTAACGAGAAGTTCGGACCCCCAAGCTCGAGCATCGGAAGAAAGCGTCAAACTCAAATAGCCTCGAAAGAACCTACGGTCATAAACCAAAGGGCAAATCGACACTACAATGATCGGGAACCCCCAAACAGCGTCGGCATCGAACACGACGAAAGACAAAAGGAGTTCGGTAAATAACCGGTTAATACCAGAATAGGCAAGGTAATAAATAATTTCATTCTCATTTCATTGGTGAAGTATATATTATAAAGCCTTGAAGGCCCAAAAAAGAGGAGGGGGACGAGGTAACGGAAAACTCTCTTCACATTCCATTGGCAAAGTGCACGTTACAAAGCCTTAAAAAAAAAAAAACAAAACAAACAGCTCTAAGGAAGCTCGGCTTCATCAGACTTCGAACTCTCGGTTCCAGCCATCGTCGAGAATTACTTCAAGTACTTGGCTTCTTCTTCCAGTCCCCTTTCGGGTCAGTAATTACTCCAGCATTATCTTCGAAGTACATGTAGATGCCATCTTTGCCGCGCCATGGTTTTCGTTGCCTCACGATGACGGCGGGCATGATCAGCAATTACTCCAGCATTATCTTCGAAGTACATGTAGACTCGTCTTTGCCACGCCATGGTTTCCGCTACCTCACGATGACGGCGGGCATGACCTTCTTTCTGAGGTCAGGTTCCCCCTCACAGTGACGGCGGGCATGACCTTCTTCCTGAGGTCAGATTTCCCCTCACGATGATGCGCACCGGGAAGCCCTCACGATCGAAGATGTGACATAAGCACGGGCTCTGGGCCATCAAGGCGAAACACGGCTAGATTGTCTCTTCTACCCTCACCTTCTTCGCCAATCTGAAGTTGCAGCATCTTCCCACTCGTGGACTTTCAGGCTTTGGGCTAACATCAGAGCCGCATCCGTGCCCATATCTGCAATGAAGGAAGACCAGCGCAGTCTACAAACAGGACCGCAGAAGCAGAGAAGGCTTTGAGGCTAACCCAAGATGGTCTGAGGGATACGAGGGTACAGAGATGAGGACGACTCGACGGACGCCTAAAGCTAGGAAGGAAAGACTGAAGAAGCTCCCGTACAAAGTGAGATCCCCAAAGGGGGAAGGCAGGTTTAAATAAGCAATGGGAGCCAGTGCAATAATGACTGCAAGACTCCTCAGACCAGTCCGTGACCGCCGTGTGGCCCACTCACCGTGGCAAGCGGCTAGAGGTGGCCGACAATTAGTAAAACCATTATGGCACCGTACCTGGGACTGCGCTCTGGCTGGAATTCCAAAAAGAAGAAACCTTTTTCGAAAAGGTTTCAGTACCAGCATGTCGAATGTCAAAATATCTGGCAACCGCTGAGTACAGAAATCGAGGAGAGCAACTTTGACTGTGAGAATTTCTCTGTACTTCCTTCATTCAAAATTGAACTCAAAAGTAGGGAGACTGGTGTTGGGTATAAAATACCCCCCCGGTCGAAGTTTGTAAAAGATCGATCCTTCGGGGCTCTTCCGGCTCCTGACCTTGTATGTGGCACCTCTCCGAACTCCCTCGATCGTTCGAACTTCTCCGACAATGGACTTCTGCGTTCACCCACCGGGCTGCCCCAAAGGCCCTCTGGGCCTCACTGACAGTTGACCTCCTACAGCAGCCAACCATTCTCCGAGTCTCTCCTGGACTTCTTCCGCCGCGGACGACCCTACTCCGAACTTCTTCGGGCTTCGTCAGTATCCGAGCTTCCCCGACAATGAGATTTCTATAGTAACCAGACTCCTTCCAAGTTTCTACGATGGTCGACCACCTTCTGGATCCCGATCGAGCTCCTGCGAGAGTCGAACTTCTACTACGAACAGTCTACTCCGAACTCCTACAGTAGGCTGTCTATCCCAGACATCGACTGTAAGCAAATTCCAACTCAAGTCTCTACTATGAATAAATTTCTTTCGAATTTCTACTATAGGTAGACTTCAACCGAGCTACCCCGTAGCGAGTGGACTCTGGACGAGCTTCTACAGGGGACACTACTTCGAGCTTCCACGATAACTGGTCTTCGCCCAAGCTCCTACAATAAGCGGCCCCTTTTCGACCTCTCGCTAGAACTGAAGCCCGTCCGAACTTCTCCAGCGGATGGATTCTAGATGAGCTTCTATGACGGACGAGCTCTAGCAACTGGGTCCCTACGATAGCCGATCGCCTCCGATGTCTGTCGAGCCTTCCCAGCGCTATCCGAAGTCCATCACCGGCCGACCTCCTACTAGGCTCCCCATAAAATCAGACTTCCCCGACGGACGATCTTCAGATGAGCTTCGCATCAGATAAATCCCAGACAGACTTCTCCGAACTTCGTCAACAAAAAATCTCCATTCGAGCTCCTACAGCAGGTGACTCCCGCTTGAAACGTCAGCACCCGAAGCATCCGACAACAGTAGATTCATCAGCGACCTCGGAACATCCAAGCCTCTCCTAGAATGATGATGTAAAGAGCCATACTGTTCCATCAGGCATCCCAACCGAGCTTCAGCCGACGGATCCAAACTCTCTGGCAAGCCACAACAAGGGCCACTACCTTACTCTACTCGCTGCAATGGATTCCACGTGGTTCCACCATTCTCTGACAAGCCACGACAAAAGCCACAATCCCGCTCCACTCGCTACAACAGATTCCATGCAGCCCTACCTCTCTCTGGCAAGTCCCAACAACGGACACACTCCACTCTTCGCAACAAGCTCCACGTGGCCCTGACAACCCCTGACGCCACTACTCTCCGTAACAAACTCCACGCGGCTCTGAGTGGTCCACTACCAGATGGTTACAGACGTCGCTGTCGGTCAGTTACACCCTCCGTCTATAAATAAGGACCCCCCAGATACGTTCTTCTCTAAGCTGGTAACTCTATCTCGAAACTCTGCCAAAATTTTTGCTCGAGCACTCCATTTCTGTTGAAGTAGAGTACTGACTTGAGCATCAGAGGATCTTGCCGGAGCACCCCCAACTCCGGTTTAGACTTTCTTTGTAGGTCCTGACAGTGGCCGCGGTCATCCCAGCTCCAGCTTCTCCGACTTCGATGAAATTCTGCACCAACAACAATCTTTCAACAAATTATGATATCAATATTCTGTCTTATCATTAGATGAATGCTGGGATCTCTCAACATGATAGGATCGGTAAATATAGACCTGTCGGGCATCATATCTATTTCTTGTCTTTATTGAAATATCCTAAATTTTTAGCACCAAATTCTAAAGTATCTCTGAGCAAACCCTTTATATCATCTTCTCTTGTAGAATTTTTTTGTAGATTATTAATTCCAATATCAGATCGATATTCTCTATGTGAGGGTTGATTATATGAAGATGATAATATGGATTCTCCATGGAATACCCATTCAATATATCCTCTTACAAAATCATTCCACACCAAATATTCTTTGATAGTTTGTGAATCGAGAGAAGAATTATTTACATATTTTTGGCATGAACCAAAAATCTTTTTGTTTATTGATCCTTTATCAACAGCAAATTTAATAAAATTTTGCACTCCTTTAAAATAATCTTCACTAGACCTTGACTTGTTTATCAAACTTTTGTCTTTTGTGTAAGAACAATAATTGAATAACAAATTTCTTAAAAATTTTATAAAATAAAATATTAGCTAAGTTCTCCTTACAAAAAATTGAAAATATATACTGAATAGAGATGACTGACTGTTCTCTTATATTACATAAAAAGATACAAAAATTATTCTACAAAAAAATACTCATCAAGTCAGTAACAAATTCAACAATAGTCCCAACAGTTTAAAAAGTGTTTCTAACTAACCTAACATTTGTATCAAAAGAGGAAGGGGAAACATCAACAAACAAATAGCACATGAAAAGATAGTGCTTTAACTGATTGAAGCATCCGAAGCAATATTAGTTAGCATATTATTGTGTTGATAAGATGCTTAAATATTGATTATACTATTATAAGCTTAAATATTATTTATTACCTTAACTTTTAACTTTTAGTATAGTGAAAGTGATTTACTATGTACTGGTTTCCATTCATGAGTAAACAAGTCATGCAGTCAACTATCCAATCCCACATTATATTTGGTATGATTTCAAGTCCCATGCTTCCACTTATCTTGTTCAACAATTTATTTTCAAAAAGTGCTACCTTTTTTCTTCTTAGATTCCACCAACTTATTTCTGGAGACCCTATGCCTTCTTTTTCCATTATTATGCATCCATAATAGACAGCATATATTATCTTGAAACCTTACTATTGTAAATAATATATGGTTCTGCTTGTTTGATGTATGTCCTAAAAGTCAATATGACAGATACATTATAATAATTCTAAGATATATTTTTATACTTAGACTATTGAATTATCAATAAAGTGGGTAGTTTTATCCATTCTTGTGTTATGTGTCAGAGAATCATCCAAAAAATTAATAATTTAAAGATACATATTCTAAAAAGTTTAAAATTTGATACATGTATAACTAATTTCTAAATTACTTTCGATCAATAGATCATCATAGGGACGATGATTGATTTGATTAGATCAGTGCATGAATCGCTTCTTTTGAGGTAGATGAGTCTCAAGTCTACTATGTAGAGACACTGAATGAGAGTATAAATAGTTGTTGGAGAATATCAGTACTGAGTATGACCATACGAGAGATCATATAGATGTCTACTCATTCGTCAATGATCTTCTCGATACTGTAGTGGTGTGAGTGATTCTTTAATCTGTGGTACCTCGATGGCTAATAGTGGGGTTGCTGTAATTTGACTGCATATAAACATGATCTTCTAGCTATTTGGATCCTTATCATGTATGTTGGCTATAGTAAGTTTATTGTAGGAGTAGGGTGCATACTTATAAGGGATCTATCGATCTTAGTAGATAATTGGAGTAGTCCTATGAGATTTGAGAAGCTAAGTCCATAAGTCTGTCACCATAGCAAGATGATTTATAAAAAAAAAATTCATGAGTATTACATTTAGACTTGGGCTAATCTAATCTTTCATATGACAGATATTGAAGTTTGACAAGTTTTCATAACCTCCATCTTATCGAGACTCATGATAGAAGAATTGAATCACACGATAACTACATCTAGAGGTTCTATTTTTTATTTTACTGGATTGCTACCATATGCTACTAAGCATCACTAGTAGATTATAAGAACTCACTAGGATCATTCTGGATTGATAATCCTTATTGGGTATGAATTAGAATTATTCTAATCCATCAAAAGATATTTCAATGATACTATGATGGAGATCATGGTATGTCTCACTATCAGACAGAACAAGAACCTATGAGATCACACACAAAAAAAAATTTTAATTGATTAGATGATTGAATTATGATTATAAATCATAATAAAAATTAATTATCAATATGATTGATAATATAAAAGTTGCAATTAACCAATTTGCTAAGTGTTAGTAAATTGTAGGAGGATCAATTAGTAATTAGATTGCTATCTGGCTCAATTTGATTAAGCTATGGGATTCAAATTAGATCTAATTGAATTAGATTCAATTTGATATGATTTGGATTTGATTGGATCAAGTCTAATTAGTTTATGAGATAATCCAATTACATAAGGAGATTAATTCCTAGTTTATCTAGAACTTATTTGAATCAATTTTCTAATCAAATTAGGATCTAATTTAGATTTATTTGCATTCCTAATTAGATTAAAAATTAGCTTGATTTGGATGCTATCTAATCCTAAGTTGGTTAGGATTAAAATATATTTAAATCAGATTTAAATTAGCCCCTAAAAGAAATCTTAGTTGGACTAGAATTTTATCTCCATGTGCCCCATATGCCCATGCTGTTAGGAATATCGCATCCTCATGATTTTTGTGCATTCAAAACATCACACCAAGCCTTCCACATGTTTTTCCTTTCTCTCCTTTCAGATCTGATTTGATTTGGAATCAAATCAGTTTGGTTATGAACTAAAATAGGAGTCCTAGTTTGATAAGGTGTTTGACCTTGTCAAAATCTAAATCCTATATAACTTATGGACACTATCTATAAATAAGAGGGCTTTAAGACATGAAAATTGTTAGATGTATGCCCCAGAAGTCAATCTTGACTGATGCATATCATATTTTTTAAGATATCATTTTGTACTTAACGAGCAATTTTATTATCATTCATGTTGTATGTGTCTATGAATCGTCCAAGGGATTAACAAGATGATGATACATATTTTTAAAGAGTTGAGAATTTGAGGCATGTGTCGTTGATGATTAATTCTTAAATTACTTTTGATCGTAGGATCATCATAGGGATGGTGATTGATTCGGATAGATAGATGCATGGATCATTTTTTTTTAGCAGATGAGTCTCAAGTCTGTTGTGTAGAGACACTGGAGAGAGAGTATAAGTGGTTGGTAGAGAATAACTTGCACTGAGCGTAACCAAGAAGAAAAATTATATCGATGTCTGCTCACTCGTTCGTGACTTTCTTGATGATGCAGTTGTGTGAATAGTTTTTTGATCTGCGGTGTCATGATTGCTCACAGTGAAGCTGTTGGAGTTTGACTATATAGAAATATTATCTTAATAAATTCTTATAGTGGATGTTGGTGATAGTTGATCCACTATAGGAGAAGGATGTGCATCTAGTTGAGATCTATCAATCTTAGTAGAAGAAATAATCCTATGAGATTTGAGAGATAGTCCTCAAGTCTATAGCCATAGTAGTGCGATTGATGAAAAGAAGTTTTCATGACAATCATAGTTGAACTCGAGCTAAATGAATCTATCATATGACCGATGTTGAGGTTTGATGATTTATCCATGATCTGTCATCTAGTCGGAACTCATGATAAAAAGACTGAATCACATGGTAACTGTACTTAGAGATTCATCACTTTTATTTTACTGGGTTACCACATATTGCTAGATATCATTGGTAGATTGTGAGACCCACAAGCATCATCTTGATGATCGATGATCCTTGATGGATAGAGTTGAAATTATTCTAATCTATTGAAAGGAGTTTCAATGATATTGTGATAGGGATCATAATATATCTCACTATCAGATAGAATATAACTTATAGGGTCACATGCAAAAGAGGCTTTTGACTAATTAGACAGTTGAGTTGCGATTATAAATCATAATAAGATTTAATTATTAATTTGATTGATAATTAATTTAATATAAAAGTTACAATATTCAATTCATTAAGGGTTAGTAAATTTTTGAAGAATTTAATTAGCAATTGGATTGCTATTTGACTCAATTTGATTGAGTAATAGGGCTTGGATCAAGTCTAATTGAACTGAATTCAATTTCACTTGCCTAGGATTTGATTAGATCAAGCCCAATTGTATTATGAGATAATCCAATTGCAAGGGAGATCAATTTCTAATTTGATTAGGATTTGGGTGATATCTAATTTCTAATTAGATTAGGATTTAGTTTAGATAGATTGGGCTCCTAATTAGATTAGGATTTCAATCTACTTAAGTCAAATCAATTCCTAATTATATTAGGATTGATTTAGTTTAAATTTATGCACAAAAGGAAAGCCTAATCAGATTAGGATTGATTTGGTTTAAATTTATGCACAAAAGAAAAGCCTAATCAGATTAGGATTCCTTCTCTCCCTCGCGCCATATGAAGCCCCACATCCCAAAATATCTCCATGCTATTTTCTCCATGGGCACTCTTATTTTTTCATGAAGAAACCTTCCGCACCCCATTTTCTTTCTTGCACGCCTAGAAAGTAGGAGTTTGTTGAAACTCCACCACCAAGAAGGAAACCCTCTTACACACCAAAAAGGGTGGAGGCATCCAACTTTTGGCATGGAGGCATCCAAGAGTTGGATGCCCACTAAAACTCCTCTAAAACCCCAACATATGTTCCTTTTTTGCTCACATTTTTTTTCTATTTTGGCATGGAATATGGAGGCGCACAAGATAAGAGAGGTGGGCGGCATGATTCAAGAGTCCAAGGAAACATGGACTCTCATTCAAATCCTAACTAATCCTCAAGTTTAAATAGAGGATAATTGTAGGCACCTCGCAGGTGATAAGATCAGATCTTGGATGCCATATGGAGGGGCTTTAGGCATGAGAAAATAGAGAAGAGAGGGTACGACAAGAGGGTGGTTGGTGTGAGGTTTGTTGTGAGCACCTCCTCCTTTCTTTCTTACAACAACCAAAGGTTGGTTGTTAGGGTTTTCTCTTCCTCCCTTTGTCCAAGAGTTGGACATAGATTTCTCTCTCCCTTTATCTAAGAGTTGGACATTTGTTCTCTAGATCTCTAGCGTAGGGATCTTTTGTATGGATTTTAGGAAGAAAGAAAAGAAAATGTTCTTCTCATCATCTCTAGCATAGAGATCTCTATCCTCCTATTTTTCTTCTTCTCTAAGAGAGTCTTGAGAGAAAAGAAGATTTCTCTTCAACCATCAAGATGCAATCTCTATAAGAGAGCTAGTATGCTAGTGAGATCAAAAAATTTTTAATCAGATCAAGATCTTGTGTGTATATCTGTAGAGGTCGAATACTTGTACAGCTTCAAGGGACCTTCTGAAGATATCTAAGATCATCAGATCGCATGTGAAGATCGACCCATGCAAAGATCCAGACTTGAAAAAAAAAAATGAAATAAGTATGCAATCCAATCATATATTTTATTTTTAAATTAAAAATTAGATTATATTATTTTTTGTATATGAACTAGATCCCTAGGTGTCTTCATATGATGAATGCATGTTATTGATTAAAAAGATTTTAATTTATTATTCCACTGTGTATTTCAAAAATTTTTAAAATCTACATGCATGAGTACTGTAAAAATTTCAATAGAAATAAGATCAAAAACCCTTCTTTGGGGCATATGCTTGGGCATGGGTTCCTCTTGGGCATTGGGTTTTAGAGAGAAGAGAGAAGGAAAAAGAGAAAGGGTTCTCATAGCTTCTTCTTCCTCATTTTCTTCCTTCCAGTCCTTTTCTTCTTTGAGATCATCTTAAAGATTTAAGAAGATCTATTTCAACTATCAAGAAAATAATTTTTGTAAGAGAGCTAGCATTCTGAGAAGATCAAAGAGCCTCCAATCAGATCAGACTTCGTATGGACATCCGTAGAGACCAGATACATACGCAGCTGTGTCAGAATCTGAGACATCCGCAAATCCAAACCTGAAGAAGGAGATTAGCATTTCAAATATGTGATTCGATCATAAAATTATTTTTATTCTCTAAAATTAAATACTTTTAATCTTATTTATCATCATATGAACTAGATCCTTAGGTATTTGATTTAGATTTATGCATGAATAGGATTAAATCTTATTTAATCTTATCTTCTACTGTTTGTATTCAAAATTATTTGAAATTTGCATGCAAAATACCTAACATCCAAAAGTGGTATTAGATCCATGAGTTTATATGAATGAAAATAAGATGTGACTAGTTTCTAATCATATTTAAAATTAATTTGATTAATGATCTAATATCGAATGCCATAAGGTTATTCTGGCATAAGGTTCACCCCTTATGTTGAAAAGATTATCTTAGATCGATGTTGGATCCTTTTGAAAAATATTTTCAATATTTAGATCAATTTTATTGATCTAAAAAAAATATTTTTAGATTAAATTTTTAATCATATATAAGATATATAAGTAGTATTTAGATCTAAAATTATTTCATAAATCTAAAAATCGAAAACTAGTTTCGATACCATAACATGTTTAAATCTAAATTTTGGTATTTAGATATTGTTGCTCCTAGATTGATTTTGATGATTACAAAGCAGATTGAAGGGATACAATCAATTGAAAAAGTCCTTATGCTCTTCAAGGGCAAAATCATAATTTCACTAAAATCCTGATTTGATAGTACCATTTGGTAGAACAAATGATTTGAAATCTATTGGTGAAAATTTCATTGTGTTTGGACTAATATTTTTGAAGTTATGAAGGTTTGAAGTGCATGAGTCGACTCATGAGTCAACTCATGGCACTATGAGCTGAATGGCACGAAAAAATTCCCATGGCACGCTGGATTTTTGGCTTGGCACGACCTGTGAGTCGACTCATGAGTCGACCCACAAGGCATGAGTCGACTCATGAGTCGACCTCTGCTGATTTGAGCCAAAAAATCCAGAAATCAGATCTTCTGGTCTGTTGCAACAGAAGTCGACTCATGAGTCGACTCCTGAAGCATGAGTCGACTCATGAGTCGACCCCTGCGACGGGAAATGTCAGCAACGGCTATTTTTTTGTCCATTTTAATTGCCATTTATGCTTCCTAAAAATCCTCTAACGGCTCTTTATCTGCCTAAATTGTTTTCTCTTGCTACTAATGCCATAAAATGCTTAAAATGGTGAAAGGAAATTGCAGATTAAATAGCAGATCAAATTGCAAAGAAAAAGGTGGAAATCGGGAGATCAAACGTGAGATCAAAAGAGAAGAGAGGATCCTAAATCTGAGATCAACGAAATATTCAAGAAGAAGAGAGAGGATCCACAATATTCAAGAGAGTTTGTGAAAAAGAAAAGCAAGAGCATTCAAAGAGAGAATCTTTCAAGTCGATTGTTTTTCAACCTTGATCTAGAGATCGTTCAAAGCTTTTAAGAGATCTTCAATCAACAATCAACCTCTTCTCAAGCGTTCAACCGTTCATTCATCTTGAGAAAATCTGAAAAAGGGGTTCTTCATTTGAGTAAAGCTTTTATTGTTATATTTGCTCATTTAAGGAGCTGTTATTGTATTCATCTGTGCTCTAAATATTCTTACTCTTTGTGAGTTTTTGCTCTTGTTTTTGGAGGATTTCCAAAACAAGGAAAGGTTGATCCGAACCTGAAATCGGAGTGTTTTGGGTTTGCTTGTACCCGGGAAATAAGTGTTCTAGCTGGGGATAGCTAGGGTCGGAGTTTCCGACGTCTTGTATTCTAGCTTGGGATAGCTAGTGTCGGAGTTTCCGACGTTTTGTATTCGGGTTGAATACAAAGGATAGTGGATTAAAATTCCCAAGTGGGATCTTGGGGAGTGGATGTAGGTGCAAGGTTAGCACCGAACCACTATAAATCCTTGTGTTTGTGGTGTGCTTTATCGCTTTATCTTATTTCTTTATTATATCTTTGCAATACTGCTTTAGTTAATTAATATTGATTTAAAGCCATTGTTTTGTTCTTCATAAGTTATCTGTTGGGCTTAAAATTTTTTAGAAACCCAATTCACCCCCCCTCTTGGGTTGCATAGCTGGGCAACAAGTGGTATCAGAGCCAGTGCTCTAGCCCTTCTTTGATCTAACAATCAAAGAGCCAAAGATCTATGGCAACCCATGTTGGAACTTCTCTAGCTGAGGGACAATCAACAAACCGACCTCCACTTTTCAATGGGTCTAATTACACCTATTGGAAAGCTCGGATGAAGATTTTCATACAAGCACTCGACTATGATATATGGAGTATCATAGTGAATGGTCCTCACACACCCACCAAGATTATAGATGGTGAGAAGTCAACCAAACCCGAGAAAGAATGGGATGAGGTTGACAAGAAATTGGCACAATTAAATGCCAAAGCTATGAATGTTCTTTATTATGCACTAGATGCTAGTGAATTTAATCGCATTTCTACTTGTGCATCTGCTAAAGAAATATGGAATAGGTTAGAAGTCACCCATGAGGGAACAAATCAAGTAAAAGAGTCTAAAATAAACATGCTTGTACATAAATATGAATTGTTCAAAATAGAGCATGATGAGTCCATAACTGCTATGTTTACTCGTTTTACTGATATAATCAATGGTTTAAAGAGTCTTGGCAAATCTTATACTAACAGTGAACTTGTAAGGAAGATTCTCAGGTCACTGCCAAGAACTTGGGAAGCCAAGGTGACTGCCATCCAAGAAGCAAAGGACTTGAACACTCTACCTCTAGAAGAGCTTCTTGGATCCTTGATGACTCATGAACTTAGCATGATGCAACATCAAGAGGATGAAATCAAAAAGAAAAGAACCATTGCCCTCAAATCCACAACTTCACCTGATTATGAAACAGATGACTCTGAAGATGAAGATCAGGATGAGGAGATGGCTCTCATCACCTGAAAATTCAAGAAGTTTCTAAGAAAAAGGAAACAGGGGATGAGAAAGAAATTTACAAAAGGGGATCAAAGCATAGAAAAGGAGAAAGATCAAACCCCTATATGCTACGAGTGCAAGAAGCCAGGACATTTCAGATCCGAATGTCCTCAATTGAAGAAAGGTCCAAAGAAATTCAAAAAGAAGGCAATGATGGTGACCTGGAGTGCGAGTGATGACTCAAGCTCCGACGAGGAAACCTCAACCGAACAAGCCAATCTGTGCCTGATGGCACATGAAAATGAGGTAACTTCTGAATCCACTAGTGAATTTACTTTTGAAGAATTGCATGAAGCTTTCTATGATTCAATTGATGAATTAAAGAAACTAGGGAAGAAAAACAAAGAGCTGAAATTGAAAAATCAGTCCTTAGTGAAACAAGCTGAAATTCTTTCAATTGAAAAATTCACATTGATTCAAGAAAATCAAAACTTTAAGGATGAAATTAACAGGCTGAAATCTATAGTAGATAAGTTCACCTTAAGTTCAAACAAGCTAAATATGATCCTTGATAATCAGAAAGCTATATATGATAAGGCTGGACTTGGTTATAAACCCCTGAAGAAACAAAAATTTTTGAAGGATATTTATGCAAATTATTCAAGCAAAAAGCCTACAAATATTACTTGTTTTAAATGTGGAAGAATAGGACATAAATCATACACATGTCTTATTAACAAATATGCAAACACAAAGAAAATATGGGTTCCAAAAGGAACCATTCTGACTAACCTGAAAGGACCCAAGAAAGCTTGGGTACCTAAGACAGAAACTTGATCTGTGCTTGCAGGTGTGTCTAGCATCCCAAGAAGGAAACAGGAAATGGTATTTTGACAGCGGATGCTCGAGACACATGACTGGTGATGAATCACAATTCATCACGCTTGATGCTAAGGATGGAGGGATGGTCACCTTTGGAGATAATGGCAAAGGAAAGATCATCGGGATAGGTAACATTGGTATCACTCCCTCC
The DNA here is from genome assembly GCF_000442705.2 of Elaeis guineensis. Classification (NCBI taxonomy): domain Eukaryota; kingdom Viridiplantae; phylum Streptophyta; class Magnoliopsida; order Arecales; family Arecaceae; genus Elaeis; species Elaeis guineensis. Next base: position 58,295,450 of record NC_025996.2, read on the forward strand.
AAATACATTGAGAATGTTTTACTTGTTAAAGGTTTAAAGCATAACTTACTTAGCATTAGTCAATTCTGTGATAAAGGGTATAAAGTAAGTTTTGAATCATCTGTATGCATTGTGACGAGTCCTATTAACGATGGCATTAAATTTATAGGACATAGGCATGGCAATGTTTATATGGTAGACTTGAATGATTTAACTAAATTAGACATGCAATGCCTAGTTTCCTTAAATGCTAAAATAAATGAGACTAGTTGGCTGTGGCATCGTAGACTTGCACATATTAGCATGCATTCTCTTTCAAAATTAATCAAAAAGGATTTAGTTCTCGGTTTGCCAAAATTAAATTTTGAAAAGGATAGAATTTGTGATGCATGCCAATTAGGTAAACAAACTAGAATATCATTTAAATCCAAAAACACTATTTCAACTTCTAGACCTTTAGAGCTCTTACATATGGATTTATTTGGACCAACTAAAACCACTAGTCTAGGAGGAAAACGATATGGATTTGTATTAATTGATGATTACTCTCGTTTTACTTGGATTTTCTTTTTAGCTCACAAAAATGAAACTTTTCAAATTTTCACGAAATTTCATCGAAAAGTCACTAATGAAAAAGGGTTTTCAATTCAAAATATTAGAAGTGATCATGGAACAGAATTTGAAAATCATGACTTTGAAAATTTTTGTGATGAAAATGGAATTGGCCACAACTTCTCTGCTCCTAGGACACCCCAACAGAATGGGGTAGTTAAAAGGAAAAATAGAACCTTAGAAGAAATGGCCCGTACCATGCTCTGTGAAAGCAACATTCCAAAATATTTTTGGGCGGAAGCTATTAACACAGCATGTTACATTTTAAATCGTGCTTTAATAAGACAATCCCCTATGAACTTTGGAAAGGAAGAAAACCAAATATTGCCTATTTTCATGTTTTTGGTTGCCGATGTTTTGTATTAAATAATGGCAAAGAAAAACTTGGTAAATTTGATGCAAAATCAGATGAAGCAATCCTTCTAGGTTACTCCTCCACTAGTAAAGCATTTAGAGTGTTCAACAAAAGAACCTTAGTAGTTGAGGAGTCCATACATGTTGTCTTTGATGAATCTAACGATCTTCCTTCAAGGAAGAATGAGGGTGTTGATGATGCAGATCCACTAATAGAAGGTATGAAGGAGATCACTCTAAAAGATTCAGCAACTCCAGAAGACAAGGATCAAGAAGATGAACAAAATGAGAAAGGTGAAGAAATTCAAGAACAACCTCAAGGTACAAATGACTTACCCAAGGAATGGAGGTATGTTCACAACCACCCTAAGGAATTAATTATCGGTGATCCTATGCATGGGGTAAAAACACGTTCTTCACTTAGAGATGTACTTAATCATTGTGCTTTTGTATCTCAACTTGAACCTAAAACTTTTGAAGAAGCTGAAAATGATCATAACTGGATTAATGCTATGCAAGAAGAACTCAGTCAATTTGAAAGAAATAATGTTTGGACCTTAGTGAAAAGACCTAAAGATTATTCAATAATTGGCACAAAATGGGTCTTTAGAAACAAATTAGATGAGCATGGAAATGTAATTAGAAATAAAGCAAGACTGGTTGCTAAGGGATATAATCAAGAAGAAGGAATTGATTTTGATGAAACCTTTGCACCTGTTGCTAGATTAGAAGCCATTAGACTTCTACTTGCTTATGCTTGCTTTATGAAATTCAAACTATTTCAAATGGATGTTAAAAGTGCATTTTTAAATGGATATATTTCTGAAGAAGTATATGTAGAACAACCCCCTGGATTTGAAAATCATGCTTTTTCCAATCATGTCTTTAGATTAAATAAAGCTTTATATGGTCTAAAACAAGCACCTAGAGCATGGTATGAAAGGCTAAGCAAATTTCTACTAAATAATGGTTTCTCAAGAGGTAATGTGGATACAACTCTATTTATTAAAAGAAACCAAAATGATATGCTAATTATACAAATTTATGTTGATGACATAATTTTTGGGTCTACTAATGAATCCCTTTGTCAAGACTTTGCTAAGCTTATGCAGGGAGAGTTCGAGATGAGCATGATGGGAGAACTCACCTTCTTCCTCGGACTCCAAATCAAACAATCAAAAGAGGGAATCTCCATCACCCAAAGCAAGTACACCTAGGAACTACTCAAAAGATTTGGAATGGAGAACTGCAAACCAATTGGCACACCAATGAGTCCCTCATGTAAGCTTGACAAGGATGATGAAGGTAAAAGCGTAGACTTAAAATACTATAGAGGTATGATTGGCTCATTATTATATTTAACTGCAAGTAGGCCTGATATCATGTTTAGTGTTTGCTTATGTGCAAGATATCAATCTAATCCTAAGGAATCTCATTTGAATGCTGTTAAAAGAATCCTTAGATACTTAAATGGTACACAAACTATAGGGTTATGGTACTCTAAGGACTCACAAATTAATTTGTTAGGATATTCTGATGCTGATTTTGCTGGATGTAAATTAGATAGAAAAAGCACAAGTGGAACTTGCCAATTTCTTGGAGTTAACCTAATCTCATGGTTTAGCAAGAAACAAAATTCGGTGGCACTGTCTACGGCTGAGGCCGAATACATTGCAGCCGGAAGTTGTTGTGTTCAAATCTTGTGGATTAAGCAACAACTCGAAGATTTTGGAATCAAACTTAATGAAACACCAATAAAATATGATAATACAAGTGCTATAAATCTATCTAAAAATCCAATACAACATTCAAGATCTAAACATATTGAAATAAGACATCATTTTATAAGAGAACATGTTCAAAACAAAAATATAATTCTTGAATATGTTTGCACTGAAAATCAATTAGCTGATATCTTTACAAAGGCCCTTAGTGAGGAAAGATTCTATGAAATTAGGAGAAATCTAGGAATTCTAGATCCATTTATCTGAAATTTCTCAATTTCCAAAGAATAGATGTCAAAAACTCTTAGAGCTCAATTTTCAACATCTATCCTGGTTCCAAAAGCTCAGTTTTATCACTCTAAAAACTTATCATTGAGCAAAATTCTTTCTCCCAAAATTTTGAATTTTTCTGGAATTTATTTGCATTTTTCCTGATTTTCTGAACTTCATGAGTCGACCCCCATGAGTCGACTCAATGGCAAACTTGTTAATCCCACCAACTTCCATCGGGTTCATTGTTTTTAAATCGGGAAAACCTGTTTATGAGACGACTCATCTTCTCGTCGTTCTTCTTCCGAAAGCCGTCCTCTCCAAACTTCTGTTTTGCTCCAAATCCAAGGATTAATTTCGAGGCAATTCTCCCTCCTTCTCTCCACCAAAAATCGCCTCCTTGAAAAGGATTTTTCTGTGCTTTCTCGCAGTGTTAGGCGCGGGTGGAACGTGCCCTAGAATTTCACCGTTCATTCAAAATCCACTTCTTTTCTCCACCAAAATTCTTCTTTACTCTTTTGTGATCCCTCCTCCACTGAATTCAAGTCTTCTTGTCTGCTACCTTATTGGATATGGCTCCAAAGATGAAACTTCCCCAAAGAAGAAAATCAATCCGAGAACCTGAGAAAATTGTCCGAAAGAAAAGGCATACTCAGTCTTCCACTGTTCCCAATCTAGTTTCAGTACCTGCTCAAGGTCCCTCTCAACCCTCCATAAGCCCCAGTGTAAATCTTCTTTCTGATAGAAAAGTAGAAATCGGGAAAAATATAGATTTTCGGTTCTTTGAGAAAGAAGGCTTTACTTTTGCTACCAAGATCAAAAATCAAGGATGGGAACTTTATTGCTCTCTTAAGGAAGTCACCTATGTTGATCTAGTCAGAGAGTTCTACCAGAACCTAAATTATGGAAACGGGTCTGTGACTTCAACTGTAAAGGAGATTGACATCTGTTTGGATTCTAGGATATTGGGAGAGATACTTCAGTTGCCTAGTGAAGGATACTCATATATGGAACTCCCAATTAAAGAAGAAGGGATCAGAATTATCTTAGGAGAAGATTTTTCAGGAAGTTTAAACAAATTGGAAGCAAAGCTACTGTCCATTGAGATGAGGGTCCTGCATCAGATTGTGACAAAACTATTCTTTCCTAGGAGTGGTAGACATGACTTACTATCTGGCAGAGATGTATGTGTCATGTTTCATATCATCACTCAGACCCCCCTAAACCTCCCTACACTTATGATAGAGGCCATGAGAGAAACTTTGAACAGATCCAAGGCACACTTGCCTTATGGTATGGCCCTTACTAGAGTTTTTAGGAGGTTTGGAGTTAGCTGTGAGGGGGAGACACCTACTAAGCTCTCACATGTGGACACTTTCAACCAACACAGCCTACACCGAATGGGAATTACAAAGACTGTTGGTGGTTGGATCAAGGGCTCTGAAGAAAGAGCTGAGGAGAGAGCTGAGGAAAGAGCTGAAGACAGAACTGAAGGCAGAGTAGAAGAAGAAGGTCCATCTTCTCCTGTACATGATTTCAGGGCAGCTTCACCAGATACCCAGTTCATTCATGATACTGAGGCTGGCCCTTCTGAGTTTACTAGGATGCCCACACCAGTGTATCAGCCAGAGAGCAGAGCACCTCATTCAGAGTTCAGACTGGCTGACGATCAGATCGAGCATATATCTCAGCGTGTGGCTTCTTTGTTGTCTAGCCAGTGGAGTAGTACTTCTTTTGCACCTTGAGCTACTTCTTCTGATCAGACCATTACTCCCACATCTCCACTATATTTCAGATGATTTCAGATCAGTCCGTCAGGATACAGCAGCTTGAGGATACAGTCTGGAGACTTACTGGCAGAGTTCTTGACTTGCAGGGGCAAGTCCTTGCATTGGCCCATCCCCAGCCACAGGAGTCTACCATTGAGGTCACAGACCTCACTGCAGAGGCTGGCAGGCTCAGAGGAGCATTAGAAGGTGGATATGAGCTACTGAGGAAAGAGATCAGAGGATCGAGTGAGCATGCTACCACCCAGTTCACTGCTCTACTTCAATATGTTTCCAGAGCACTGAACGTCCTTGATTCTATTAGACTCACCCTTTCTGTTCAGTCCCTAGCATCTCAGCGTTCTCAGCCACCTAGTTCATCTCGTTCTCCTGCTCGTGGGAGAGGCAGACGGGGTAGAGGACGCACTTCTGATCCATCATCTTCTCATACTATATCTGATGACTCTGATCATTGACTTATCTAGATCTTAGGAGTTAGTATCTTGTTCTAGGATCTATACCTTGGGGCCATGTATTGACATTTAGCTGGTTGAATTTTATGTATTGAAATAATTATAATATTAATGGAATCATCTTTTACCTATATTTCTACCTCTTTGTAATGATTATATTTTGGTTATATTTCAATCTCCGATACATCTGTTGAAATATTATCTTCTCCTTATTGTTGTTTGCTATTGATAATTGCTATATTAAGGGGGAGCAAACATCTGTGAAAAACTCTAAAGAGGAAGAAATTAAAGAATATTTTCAGAAAAGGAAAAGAAAGAGTTAACTATGTTTGATGATGTCAAAAAGGGGGAGAAATTAAAATTAAACAAAAATTGAAATTAGACAAAAAGCAAAACCCTAAATTATGAGAAAAAGGGAGAGAAATTAAATTAAAACAAATATTGAAGAAATTAAACAAATATTGGAGAAATTAGACAAAAACAAGGATTGAAAGATTAAACAAAACTTTGAGAAATTTTGGTATCGAAATTTGGTATCAGACAGAGAAATTTGGTATCAGACAGAACTTTAATCCATCAAAAGCAAAATCATGAGTACAATGCAAATAAGTATTTTTTATATATATGCTCTGATATTCAAACTTGCTTTTGAAATTTTACTCACCTTGAGACATCAATAAGAAATTTGTTTTACTCTGATACATCCTACAATTTCTTTCAACTTGATCTGATACATGATCCGATACAGTGTGAAGGTTTCTCTAAAATATTATAACATTTGCTCTAATACTGTATGAAATTTTCTCTGATACATTAAAAAAAAAAAATTTTTTTTCTTGCTCTGATACATTATAAAATCTTTTCTGATATCATTGTAAAAATTATTTTTGCTCTGATACATAGAAAAAGTTATTTATCTTCTCTTGCTCTGAAATATCTTGAACTCAAAATGATCTAATACCCTTTTCAAATCTTTAAGAAAATGGACAAACTATTTTTGCATTTATATTACATGCCAAAAGAATCATACTCTTTTCAAGCATATACACCCATAATGGATTCTTTTGAAATTAATGCATTAACATAAATATTTTTGTTCATATATTTTGTCATCATCAAAAAGGGGGAGATTGTTGCTCCTAGATTGATTTTGATGATTACAAAGCAGATTGAAGGGATACAATCAATTGAAAAAGTCCTTATGCTCTTCAAGGGCAAAATCATAATTTCACTAAAATCTTGATTTGATAGTACCATTTGGTAGAACAAATGATTTGAAATCTATTGGTGAAAATTTCATTGTGTTTGGACTAATATTTTTGAAGTTATGAAGGTTTGAAGTGCATGAGTCGATTCATGAGTCAACTCATGGCACTATGAGCTGAATGGCACGAAAAAATTCCCATGGCACGCTGGATTTTTTGCTTGGCACGACCTGTGAGTCGACTCATGAGTCGACCCACAAGGCATGAGTCGACTCATGAGTCGACCTCTGCTGATTTGAGCCGAAAAATCCAGAAATCAGATCTTCTGGTCTGTTGCAACAGAAGTCGACTCATGAGTCGACTCCTGAAGCATGAGTCGACTCATGAGTCGACCCCTGCGACGGGAAATGTCAGCAACGGCTATTTTTTTGCCCGTTTTAATTGCCATTTATGCTTCCTAAAAATCCTCTAACGGCTCTTTATCTGCCTAAATTGTTTTCTCTTGCTACTAATGCCATAAAATGCTTAAAATGGTGAAAGGAAATTGCAGATTAAATAGCAGATCAAATTGCAAAGAAAAAGGTGGAAATCGGGAGATCAAACGTGAGATCAAAAGAGAAGAGAGGATCCTAAATCTGAGATCAACGAAATATTCAAGAAGAAGAGAGAGGATCCACAATATTCAAGAGAGTTTGTGAAAAAGAAAAGCAAGAGCATTCAAAGAGAGAATCTTTCAAGTCGATTGTTTTTCAACCTTGATCTAGAGATCGTTCAAAGCTTTCAAGAGATCTTCAATCAACAATCAACCTCTTCTCAAGCGTTCAACCGTTCATTCATTTTGAGAAAATCTGAAAAAGGGGTTCTTCATTTGAGTAAAGCTTTTATTGTTATATTTGCTCATTTAAGGAGCTGTTATTGTATTCATCTGTGCTCTAAATATTCTTACTCTTTGTGAGTTTTTGCTCTTATTTTTGGAGGATTTCCAAAACAAGGAAAGGTTGATCCGAACCTGAAATCGGAGTGTTTTGGGTTTGCTTGTACCCGGGAAACAAGTGTTCTAGCTTGGGATAGCTAGGGTCGGAGTTTCCGACGTCTTGTATTCTAGCTTGGGATAGCTAGTGTCGGAGTTTCCGACGTTTTGTATTCGGGTTGAATACAAAGGATAGTGGATTGAAATTCCCAAGTGGGATCTTGGGGAGTGGATGTAGGTGCAAGGTTAGCATCGAACCACTATAAATCCTTGTGTTTGTGGTGTGCTTTATCGCTTTATCTTATTTCCTTATTATATCCTTGCAATACTGCTTTAGTTAATTAATATTGATTTAAAGCCATTGTTTTGTTCTTCATAAGTTATCTGTTGGGCTTAAAATTTTTTAGAAACCCAATTCACCCCCCCTCTTGGGTTGCATAGCTGGGCAACAGATATGAAATCTGAAAATTATTTCGAGATCATAACATGTTAATTCATTCAAATAATTTAGACTTGAAATTTGAAATTAAGATCTGAATTTTATGTTAATTGGATTAACAATGGGATTTGGTTAAATCAAATTAGGTCAAGTAATTTGATTACACCTAGGATAATTAATTTGAACTTAATGAAATCTAATCGATTTGAGTGGTTGATCGAACTTATTCAAGAGTTGATTAATTAGGTCAGTGCTCACGATCAAATTAATAGTTATAGTTGGTCGGGTTGATTGAAATCCATTTATTTAATCGATTGACCCAAGGATCTAATTTAGCTCAATGGCTTAAGCCTCAATCACTTAAGCTAACCTATTTGAAACCAATTGATCAATTGATGTCTAAGACAAGTGCTGAATAGTGGTTACTTAATTAGGATCCTTGAATTGTCAAGGAGGAGCCTCCCACTCATCTTCGCTTATCTGGCCAACTTGGTAGATTGTGTCTTGAATCAGGTTGCTTGGTGGTTCAGTTTAGCCCATGCCAATAGGACTAATCATAGTGATGACTAATTAGATGAGATCTAAATTAAAATTTTTTCATAAATATTAAGTCTTAGGTCTTCTACTATTGTAAGAGTGCGGGCGTCCTACTGGTATTGATTGTTCTCAGTTGGTTACAGTAATTCAGTTGCATCGAAAAGATGCAACCATCCTATTAGCTTGAGATGTTGCTAGGTCATAATGGGGTTGGGTCTAATAATTAGGCATGGTGAGGGACCTAATGACAATTTTACCTATATGTTGAATGGTGGATCTGACTTAACTAAGGATTGGATCAATAATCGAGTACGATGAGGCTTCATAACTTAGAAACCAATCACTGCATCATGCTTGAGAAGCATTGGACAAGAGTTGTCCACTCATTGGTGTAACATGTTACCAACATCTATCAGATGAGGTGCACGTATATCGATGGGACTGCAGTACCCACTAAAAATTTTATCACGTTAGGATTTTCGCTTCTCCATCTGGAGAGTATGAGAGATTTGAGAAAATAGTGAGAATCTATTTATTTCTTAAAATTTTTAGAATAAATATAAAATTTAGTATAAATATTTAACTAAGATATTTACTCTTCGTAGTTTAACCATGTTAGCTTCAAATCCTTTAGCCCATATCCTATAGTCCAACCATTTGATTGGAGCCAATTTCAAGGACTGGCTTAGAAATCTAAAGATAGTCTTGATATCTAAAAAGTTAAGATATGTTCTCAACTAGAACCCCCCTCCTCCTTTGCCAAACCATCTTAGTGCAGAACAGAAAGCTGCACTAGATAAATGGATGGATGATAACAATCGAATCAAGTACTATATGCTAGCTTTAATGTCAAACAAGTTGCCAAGTGAGCATGAGCACATGCCAACCGCCAAGGCTATGATCACTCACCTACATGAGTTATATGGTGAGCAAAGCTGAATGGTGCATTTTGAAGTTTTGATGAGACTCTTCAACTCTAAGATGCACATGGGGTAGTCAGTCTACGAGCATTATTTGATAATGATCAAAGATCTAGAGGAGCTTGAGAAGCTCGGCCTTACGATGTAGAAGGAATTGCAAGTGGATTTGATCTTACAATCCTTGACTTATTCATACAGAAAATTTATAGTAAATTATCATATGAACAAGTTAGATTGCACCATATCCAAACTTGTCAACATGTTGATTACCACAGAGGGGACCTTGAAGAGTTCAAGGGGCTCCATTATTGTTATGGAACAAGCACCTTGTTCCAAAAAAAAGTGTTCAGGGAAGAGGAAGAACAAGCTTGCGAAGAAGCAGAAGAAAGAGAAAAAATCAGAAAAGGATACTCCGAAGAGGGCTGCAGACAAAGAAAAATATTTTCACCATCAGAAAGACAGCCACTGGAAGAGGAACTATCCACTGTACCTGAAAAGCCTAAAGATCAAAAAATGAGACAAACCTTCGAAAGGTATTTTTAGAATACTTGTTGTTGAATCTAACCTTATAATTTTCTCTATTTCTAGTTGGGTATTAGACTTTGGTTCAAGTGCTCATATATGTACTTTTATGCAAGATCTAGTAGAATATAGAGGGTTGAGGCATGGTGAGATGATCTTTAGGGTCGGCAATGGAGCAAGAGTTACTACAGAAGCCATTGGCACCTACTCTCTTTGATTATCATCTAGTTATAGATTAGTTTTGAAAAACTATTATTATGTGCCTGTAGCTAGCCGCAATTTGATATTTGTTTCTGTACCAGCACAGAAAGATTTTGCTTTTAATTTTAATAAAGACTTATATTCGAATTACTTGAGAAATAAATTGATTGTACATTGCTTTTTAATTGACAGTCTTTATCACCTGTATGTTGATGCATGTGTGAATGTAAACGAGCAAATAGTCGGTAGTGTTGTAGGTTATAAATGATCTAGAGATAACGTTAACCACAAGTATATGTGGCACCTTAGTGTTGGCCATATTAGAAAAGATAGGATAAACAAACTGGAAAGAGATGGTCTCTTAGGCTCATTTAACTCTGAGTCATATCCAGTTTGTAAATCCTACCTTCAAAAAAAATGGTCAAATTATTCTTTGTAAGACATGGAGAAAGGACCACTGAGATACTTGCCCTAGTACACACTGATATATGTAGTCCATTTGACGTGTAGGTAGGAGTGGTTACGGTTACTTCATTACCTTTGCCGATGACCTCTCATAGTATGAGTATATGTTTCTTATGAGGCACAAGTCTAAAGCCTTTGAAAGGTTCATGAAATTTAAAAATGAAGTAGAGAAATAAACAGAAAAATTTCTTAAGATTCTTCGATCAAATCGAGGAGGAAAATACTTTAGTGGAAAATTTTTTAGTTATCCGAAGAGAAATAATATAGTTTCACTATGGACTCCTTCTGATGTGTCTTAACTCAATGGGGTATCCAAGAGGAGGAATAAGATCCTATTAGATATGGTCCGATCTATGATGAGCTTTACTGACTTATCTAGAGACATGCCCTACTAGCTGTGATTAGCCTACTAAATAGAATTTTCTCTAAATTCATTCTTAGCACACTGTATGAGATATGGATGGTAAAAAATTGAGTCTTGATCATCTCAAGATTTGGAGATGTTCAATCTATTCAAAAGATAAATAGCAGACAAGTTAGAGGTTAGGTTTATGAAAGCTTGCTTCATAGGGTATCCTAAGGAATCAATAGAATACTACTTTTACTTTTCAAAAGATTGCAATGTGATTGTAAGTCGACATGTCACATTTCTAAAAAAATAGTTTATCTAGGATGGTGGAATTGAAGGTTGATTGAGCTCAAAGAGAAAGTCTCTGAAAAGCAATGAGCTAAAAAACTAGACGAACCTATTAATACTAAGCCAGTAGTTTTACCTCCATCTCATAGATCAAGTAGGATCTTTCATCCTCCTGAAAAGTACTTAGGTATGCTTACCGAGGATATAGAGAAAATATTTTTTATTGGAGATAAAGAACATAGAGATAATCTTAAAATCTATGATGAGGTGATATCAGATATCGACTCTGAGAAATGGTTGAGTGCTATGAAGTCAGTAATTAACTCAGTACATTCAAACCAAATATGGACCTTAGTGGATCCATCAGAGGATAGAGTACCCATTGGGTATAAATAGATCTACAAAAGAAAAATAGGTGTAGATGGTAGAATAGAGACCTATAAAGCTAGGCTCATGGTGAAAAATTATAGTCAGCATGAAGGTATTGACTATCAGGATATCTTTTCATCTGTAGTCATGCTTAAATCCATTCACATACTGCTTGCCATTGCAGTTTATTACAATTATGAGATATGGTGGATAGACGTAAAAATTATATTTTTGAATGGATATCTTGAGAAAGATATCTATATGGAGTAACCTTTAGATTTTACTTCCAATGATGAAGATCACAAAATCTGCAAGCTGCAAAGATCTATTTACAGATTGAAGCAAGCTTCTCAGAGCTAGAACACTCATTTTAATGATGTGATCAGATCATTTGATTTCGTCAAGAATGAGAAGAAATCTTGTATTTACAAGAAGGTCAGTGGGAGCACCGTCACATTGCTCGTACTATATATGGATGACATCCTCTTTATGGAGAATGATATTTCTATGCTCACTTCAATCAAAAGATGGTTGTCTAAAAAATTCTCCATAAAAGACTTAGGAGGAGCATCCTATATTCTGAAAATAAAGGTCTATAAAGATAGATCTAGAAGGATGCTTGATCTATTATAAAAAATGTACATAGAAGAAGTGCTGAAGAGGTTCAGCATGAAAAACTTTAAAAAGAGACTCCTACCCTTTAAGAATGGCATTACTCTCTCCAAGAAAATATGTCCAAGCACACCTGAGGAGATTGAACACATGAGAAGGATCCCTTATACTTTGATTATAAGAAGCCTCATGTATGACATGCTATGTACTCGACCTGATATTGTCCTTGCTGTGAGTATCACGAGCAGGTATCAGTCGAATCCAAAAGAGAAACACTGGATAACTGTGAAGAACATCCTTAAGTACTTGAGCAGAACTAAAGATTTATTCTTGATATTTGTATTAGATGTATGTCCTAGAAGTCAATTATTGGCTGACATATTTTTCATTCTATGACATAAATTTATACTTAAACTATTGATTTAATCAATAAAGGATAATTTTTTTTTTATTTAAGTGTTGTGTATCCTTGAATCATCCTTGAAATTGATATTATGATATATATTCTCAACTGTTAAGAATTAAAAGTATGTATAATCGATTTCTAAATTACTTTCGATCATAAGATAGTCATGGGGATGGTGATCAATCTGGATGAACCGATGCACGGTTTGCTTCCTTTGGGATAGATAAGTCTCTAGTTTACCATGTAGAAACATTGAGTGACAAGTATGGATAGTTGTTAGAGAATAACTAGTACTGAGCATGATCATATAAGAGATTACATAGATTTGTATTCAATTGTCAGTGATCATCTCCATGCTATAGTTGTATGACTGATCTTTTGACCTGTGGGGTCAAAGTTGCTCACAGTAAGGCTACTATAGTTTGACTGTACATAAGTATTGATTCGATTATGAGTCTTTATAGTGGATGTTGGCTGTAGTTGATTGAGTTGTGAGAGCAAGGTATGCATTTAGATCCTGTGTGCATCTAGATGGGATCTATCGATCTTGATAGAGAGGAGTGGTCCTACGAGATTTGAGAAGCTGAGTCCATAAATCTATGGCCATCATACTGTGATTGATGGAAAAAAATTTTTATTTAAATCAGTATTGGATTTGAGCTGATCGGATCTATCATGTGACTGATGATCAGGTTTGATGATTTATCCATATCCTATCATCTAGTCGGAACTCACGATAGAGGAACTGTACCACATATTAACTATATCTAGAGATTCTTCTTTGATTCTGCTAGGTTGCCACTACATATTGCTAGATGTCATTGATGGATTATGAAAGCTTAATAGGATCTTTTTGAATCAATGATCTTTGTCGAGCTAGAGTGGAACTGTTCCAACCCACTGAAAGAATTTCAGTGATATCTATAATAGAGATTATAATATATCTCATTACCGATTAGAATTAAACCTATGAGGTCATACGTCAAAGAGAAAAGATCTGGATTGGTTAAAATTGGGCTTATGAAGCACCAATTTGTATGGATTTAAAAAAATCCTATTGGGTTCATATTAACCTTGCTAGCACCAAGGTGAACCCAATTCCTCTTATAGTTAGTTTGCTTATATGATAAGCATTAGCTAATTTTTACACTTGATTTGAACCTAATTAAATTTGATTCAATAAGCTCCAATGGTTGGATGCTCAATTTATAGTTTGAATTAAATCAAGAAAGAGTTTCTTGATTTTCTTGATTGAAAATTCATCTTGATTTGATCAAGAACCCTTGAATTGAGTTTATGAAACCATATGGGCTGATTAGAGCATGTTTAATTGGATCCCATATGATGGGATGTCCAAGCCCAATGTGGGTGTGGGTATAGGCTAGGTGGCACCCTTTTGATTTGATCCAAGTGGCTTTAGGTTAGGATTTCTAATATGATGAGAAGAAGGGATCCTAATTTGATTAGGACTCTCTTATGTTGTCTATTTAAAGGATCCTAGCCATATCTCTTAAATTAATCTCATAATTTTCTTCCTTGTCCCCACTCTCACTGTGCCCAACACCCCCTCTCCTCTTTCTCTTTAGCCCATGCCCTCTCTCTCTAGGCATCCTCTCTTTTGGATCTTGGAGAGAGGTGGGCGGCAACATCTTATTGGTATCCAGGGTTGGCGCCATAAAGTTGTTGGAGTTCTTCTTCTTCCTCTCAAGTTTGTTGGGAGGTTATTACAACAACTTTTTGATTAGTTCTTAGTTAGTTGAGGGATCAAGAAGGATTCTTAGTTTCTTCAAGAATCAAAAAAGAAAGATCAAATAAGGATTGGTTTATTCAAGAATTAAGAAAAAGGGATCAAGGGTTGATCCCTATCTAGGATTGATTCAAACTTATTCAGGCTTTGAGTTCAAGTGAGTTATTTCAAGAGGAGCCAATCCAGATAAGCTCTGTGGATATTCATAGAGGTAGGATACTTGCACTGTTGATTCAAAACTCACTCAACTGCAGATCCAGGGATTGAATTGGATTCAACCTTAGTTACAAATTTGAGGCAAAAAGAAAGCGATTCAGATATGCAACTTGATTACAAGCTTTTATTTCTTTCTACTAAAATTAGTTTATGTTAATTTTAGCATAAGAACTAGATCCATAGATGCTTTTATATGATGAATGCATGTTTAGATTAAAATTATTTTAATATAATTTTTATTATATTTTAGATTTAAAAAATTTTTAAAATCCATATACACTAGCACCTGTAGAAATCCAACAGTGGTATCAGAGTTACATGTTCATATGTATGAAAGTAGCATAAAAGTTTTGAAAATTATTTTTAAATTTTTGATTTTGGTTCATACATGTGATGTATGTATTTATGTTCAGATCTAAAAAGTATTTTAATTCTAATTTTTAATCATATATGTGACATATGAAAGCTTGCATAGGTTAGAAATTAAATTTCTGTGATCTAAATTTTTTATGTATGTGATATATAATAGTATGTTTGGATCTGAAATTGATTTTTGAAAAATTTAAAATTTTTTATATATATGATATATGATTGTATGTATGTTTTGAAAATATTTTGAAAACCAAAAATTTACTTTTCATTAATGAATTTAGATCTAAAAATTATTTTTATGATCTAAAATTAGTGTGCACATGAATCGTTGGGCATAGATAGTTTTTGCATTAGGTTATGTAATTGGATTGCATCTTAAGTTATGATAATATCATATTGGATCAAAATTGATGTAGCTATTGATCAAATCAAGTTAAATATTAATTTGGATTAAATCAATTGAGCTTATAATTCTACAAGTATTGTAGATTGAGTCGATTAAACCCCATATGTACAATCAAGTCAACCTAAAGACCTAATTTATCTTTATGGCTCGAACCTGTTTCACCTAAGCTGACTAATTGAAACCAATAAACTATTTAGTGTCTAAGGCAAATCTCGATCGATAGTTTTTAATTAGAAGACTACTCACCTAGATAATTTTGCCTATGGTGAGTTAATGGTATACCCTTCCATCGATCTCACTTATCTGGCCAATTAGACGATTGGGTTCATTAATTGCTAAGACATTTTGGTTTAGCCCATGTCAGTTAGATCAATCATGTGATGACTAATTAGATGAGACCTAACCTAAAGCTCCCCAATCAATATTAAACCTTATGGTCTTCTGCTGTTGTAGAAGTGGGGTGTGCTACTGACATTGACTATTCTCGATTGATTACAATGGTTCAGTTGCATTAGAAACATGCAACCTCTCTACTAGCAAAGAGTTGCTTCAGGGTAAAAATGAGATTGGGCTCAATATGTATTATCTGAGGGACTCAATGATGGCTTTACACCTACTTATGAATGGTGGGTCTAGTTTAACTAAAAAGTGGGGCAATATGTGTTATCTGAGCTCACATGACTTAGAGATCAAGTCGTTGCAATATGCTTTGAGAAGCATCTAGATAAAGAGTTGCCTATGTATCAGTGTGCGTATCATTAATAACTATTAGGTGAGGTGCACGACATCAGTAGGACTGCAGCATCCACTAAAAACCTTATGTTCGTCGCGTCGGATTTTCATTTTTCATCCAGAGAGTATCGAAATCCAAAAAAATAGTGGGAGTATATTTGTATCTCAAAGTTTTTAGAGCAAATATAAATTTAAGTAAAATATCTAACTTGAATCTCGACTTTCATAGATAAATAATATTGGCCTCTAACCCTCTAGCCTGCATCTTTGAAACCACCGTCTGACTGGCACAAATTTTAAAGACTAGCTCAGAAACCTCAGGATAGTCCTAACATCTGAGAAAATTAGATATGTACTCGATCAGGATGTTCCAGCTTTACCAGCCCCTTCTATGGTAGATCAAAGAGCTGCTCTAGATAAGTGGACAGAGGATGACCTTAAGGTAAAATGCTATGTGCTGGCTTCGATGTCAAATGAGTTGTAGAGCCAGCATAAGCACATGCCCACTACCCATGCCACGATCAATCACCTGTAAGAGTTGTACGGTGAGTAGAGTCAGACCATGCTTTTTGAATTATTCAAGCAGTTGTTCAATATGAAGATGCGCGAGGAGCAGTCAGTTCACGATCAATGTATGACAATGATCAAGGACCTTGAGAAGCTCGAACTTACTATGTAGAAAGAGCTAAAGTGATTTGATCCTCCAATCTCTTACTAGTTCGTATGGTAGTTTATCGTAAACTACTATATGAATAAATTGAATTGCAACTTATCCGAGTTGATCAATATGTTGGTCATTACTGAGGCTTTCTCGAAAAGTTTAAGGGGCTCTATTCTTGCTATTGAGTGAGCATCTTCTAAGAGAAAGTCTCTAAGGAAGAAAAAGAATAAGCCTATGAAGAAGCAGAAGAAGGAAAGCAAATCTAGGAAGGACACTTCGAAGAAAACTGTGGAGAAGGAAAAGTGTTTCCACTACAACTCTGACGACCAATGAAGGAGAAACTATCCGTCTTACCTGAAGAACCTAGAGACAAAAAAGGATGAACAACCTTCTAAAAATATACTCATAATAGAATCTAACCTAACGATTTTTTTTACTTCTAGTTAGATTTTGGACTCTGATTCTAGTACTCATATATGTACTTCAATGCAGGGTCTAATAGAAAGTAGGAGGTTAAACAAGATAATATGATCTTTCAGATCGATAATGAAGCAAAAGTTACTGCAGAAGTCATTGGAACTTACCCTTTTCGATTACCATTTAGCTTTAGATTATATTTAAAAGACTGTTATTTTATTTCTATCGCTAGCTAAAATTTAATTTTGATCTCTGTACTAGCACAGGATGGATTTATTTTTTAATTTAATAAAGATTTTTATTTTATTTATTTGCAAAATAAATTGGTTGCATCTGATCTTTTGATTCAGTCTTTATTACTTGCATATTGATGCTAATGTGAACCTAAACGAGCAGGTAGTGAGTATTGTAGGCCAAAAGAGATCTAGAGATGTATTTAACCATAAGTACTTATGGCACCATAGGCTTGACCATATTGGAGAGGATAGGATAAACAGACTAAAAAAAGATGGGATCTTCGATTTGATTAAATCTGAGTCAATTCTAGCCCGTGAATCATGCCTTCGAGGAAAAATAGCTAGGTTATCCTTTATGGGACAAGGAGAAAGAGCCACTGAGCTATTAGCCCTGGTACACATCGATGTGTGTGGCCCATTTGATATGCAGATCAGGAGTAGTTATAGCTACTTCGTTACCTTTATTGATGATTTGTCATGGTATAGATATGTATTTTTTATGAAGCATAAGTCTGAAGCCTTTGCAAGGTTCAGAGAATTCAGGTATGAGGTAGAGAAGAAAATAGATAAATCCATCAAAGCCTTTGATCTGATTGAGGAGGAGAATACCTAAGTACTAAATTTTTGAGATATCTTAAGAAAAATGACATAGTTTCTTAATAGACTCTTCTCGATATGCCTCAACTCAATGGGATATCCGAAAGGAGAAATAGAATTCTATTGGATATGATCCGATCCATGATGAGCTTCACTGATTTATTCTTTTTTTTTTGAGGATATGCTTTACTTACCGTGATGCATATTCTAAATAGAGTTCTTTCTAAATCTATTCCTACCACACCATATGAGATATGGCATGGTAAGAAGTCAAGTCTGACTTATCTTAAAACTTGAGGATGTCCAGCCTACGTTAAGAGATAGAAGGCTGATGAGTTAGAAAATAGATCTGTTATAGGTCACTTCATAGAGTATCCCAAAGAATCTATGGGGTACTACTTTTACTTTCCACATGATCATAATGTGATTATGAGTCACAATGCCATATTTTTAAAAAAATAATTTATCCAAGATGGTGGCAGTGGGAGGTTAATTGAGCTCGATGAGAATGTCTCTGAAGAGTAACGAGCTATAGATCCTCAAAAATCCATCCATGACGAGCTAGTAGTTAATGTTTTACTTCTATCTCATAGATCAAGTAGAATCTCCATCCTTCTGAAAGATATATGGATATACTGAAAGAGGATGTAGAGGAAGCATTCCTTATAGGAGATGGAGGTCATGATGATGATCCTAGTACCTTTGATGAGGTAATATCTGACATCGATTTCAAAAAATAGTTAGATGCAATGAAGTCAAAAATTGACTCGATGCACTCAAACCAAGTATGGACCTTAATAGATCCATCTGAGAAAATTATTTTTATTGGATATAAATGGATCTACAAAAGAAAAATAGGTGCTATGGTAAGATAGAGACCTATAAGAAAAAGCTGGTGGCGAAGGATTATAGTCAGTGCGAAGGCATTGACTATCATGATATTTTTTTTTTGTAGCCATGCTAAAATCCATTCACACATTACTTGCTATTGTAGTTTACTATGATTATAAAATTTGACAGATGGATGTGAAAACTACTTTTCTGAATGGATATCTTGAGAAAGATATCTATATGGACTGGGCTTTGGGTTCCACATCTAATAATAGTGATCAACAAATATGTAAGTTGCAAAGATCCATTGATGGACTAAAGTAGGCTTCTCAAAGTTAGAATTTTTATTTTGATGATGTATTCAAATCGTTTGGTTTTATCAAAAATGAAGAGAACATTGTGCTTATAAAAGGATCAGTGGGATCTCGCTTATTTTTCTCGTACTGTATATGGATGATATCCTCGTTATTGGAAATGATATTTTCATGGTAACCTCGATCAAAACTTTGTTGTCTAAAAAATTCTCCATGAAAGATCTATGAGAAATATCCTACATCTTTGAGATAAAGGTCTCTAAAGATAGATATAAAAGGATGTGTTAAAAATATGTCTCAAAATTTGATCCACACTGAACCCACAGTGAGATTTAGGATGATGAACGGAGTCCAACGAGCTTAAGAACAGCCCAAATGAGTCCAGAAGGCGAAGATATGCGTGAAAGAAGCTCGAAGCAGATGGCATGGTGCACGAGGCAGCAGAGGTTGACGGTGGGTCGACGGCATGGCTGGGCCCGATGGATGCGGGCACGTGCGTAGGTGTGCATGGACCGGCCTAGTGTGGGCATGCGCAGGCGCACGCACGGGTGCCTAGGCTTAGCATGGTGGATCGCAGGGTGCTGGGTGGTCCATGGAGGCCACGTGGATCGATCATGCGGTCCACGCACGGTCCATGCTCATTTTTGCATGATCTGATAGCTCTGGAGTGAGCCATTCATGATCGAACAGTTGAAGATGATTCCAGGCATGATCAGGTGTGATCAGAGGCTGTATTGCATGATCGGATAGCTCTAGTACGAGTTGGTCACAATCGGACGATCACAGATTGTTCTAAGATTGATTGGAACTCTGTATTCATACTTATTAGTATTTTAGAGATTCTGAAGCCTATATAGCTTTGATTGACAAGCCGTTAGCTATGTTGGGTAGCTAGTGACATCTTGAAAGTGCAGAATAGCTTCAAGAGAGATTTCAGAGAGCTTTTATGAGAGTTTTGGGGCTTCTTGTTAAGAGACTCTTATACAAGGGTGGAGTAGTGAGTTCCTCTTATATTGATTTTGTTTATTCTCTCATAGTGAAGCTTGCATGCCCCATGGAGGTAGGCTTGAGGATGATCCATATATTTGTATTGTGTTTCTTATTTTATTTCTTCTTTCTTCCTACTGTATCGTATGGTACCAGATCCTGCACAGCAATTGATATCAGAAAGATGGTACGAGAGCATCGATTGCAACGGTGATGATCGAGATAGATGATGGAGAAGACAAGCACAATCAAGGTGGAGATCAACAAGTTTGATGAAAAAACAATTTCTCCTTGTGACAGGCGAGGGTGAAAGACGTGCTCATCCAGCAAGGGTTGATCAATACTCTCTTATGTAAGAAGAAACTGACTATCATGGAGGTATAGGATTGGAGGTGGCTTTAGATGCAGGTAGTGAGTACGATCTGCTTGTACTTAATGAATGAAGTGGTGATCCATGTGCTTGACAAGATATTTTCGATGATGCTGTGGTCGAAGCTCGAGGAGTTGTACATGATGAAGTTTCTCACCAGCACCCTCTTTCTCTGGAGGTAGCTCTATCGCTGTGGATGACTGAGGGACAAAGCATGCAGGAGCATCTCATCTACTTCCAGAAGATCCTCACCGATCTCCTCAGCATTGGTGAAAAATTTGAGGAGAAGACCAGGATGCTGATTTTGCTAGCGTCACGTCTCCCTTTGTATGAGTCTTTGGTGACTACTCTTCTAGTGGGGTAGAGCACCATCAAGATAGACAAGATCATCATGGTGATTCTCCAAAATGAGATTCTCAAGATGGAGAATCCAGCTTCGAGCTCAGGTGGTAGCTCAGCTTTGATAATTTTTGGAGGAGCAGAAGGTGGCAGACAGAGTGATAGGAGATCGTGATGAAGATGGTCCAAGTCCAGGATGAGAGATCTGAGCAAGACCAGATGTTATCGATGTAATGAATTGGGGCACCTAGCCAGAAATTACCCTCAACTCAGAGATCAGACAAGGGCTACTGTAGCGATGGCTAGTAGCGAGTCAGAAGATGATATCCTGGAGATATCTGATGAAGTATCTACTTCTTCTCAACAGTGGATTTTAGATTCTATATGCACTTATCATGTATGTTGCAGAGAGGAGCAGTTTGACTCCATAGAGAGCAATGAGGATATTATTTATCTATCGAATGGATCGAGCTATGCGATCAAAAGTATCAGGACGGTCAGCTAGAGGACACATGATGGTGCAGTGAGGAGATTGGAAGAGGTCCTATACATATCCGATTTCAGACAGAATCTTATCTTACTGAGCAGACTGGATTTGAAAGGCTATAGGACGGTAGCTAGTGGAGGAATCATGAAGGTGTTGCATGGTGATAGGGTTATTCTAGAGAAAAAGAAGAGGATGAGAGGATATTACTATCTGGCAGGGAGCCCAGTGCGAGGTGGAGCTTCAGGAGCTTGGAGGAGCCCAGAGCGAGGTGGAGCTCTAGGTGGAGGTAGATTGGGCACAGGACATGAGACTCGAAAGGATGAGAGGCGATATCATAGGGTGAGACTCCTATTACCGCAGGATGATATTTTGAGCAGATCTTAGGTCAGGAGGAGCATAGTATACAACAGAAGTGGGATCGAGCGGCCTGGCTCGACTCTATGTTTGCCCATTCATAAGACAGCAAGCATGCCCTAGGGCATGGGGGTGAGATGGATCATAGGCTCTTAGAGATGGATGGAGGTCGAATATCGAGTCGAGATGAAGATTGTTAGAAAATATGCCTCAAGATTCGATCCACACTAAACCCATAGTGAGGTCCAGGATGACGAACGGAGTCCAACGAACCTAAGAACAGTCCAAACAGAGTTTAGATGGTGAAAACACATGCGAAAGAAGCTTGGAGCGGATGGCATGGTGCACGAGGCAGCAGAGGCCGACGGCAGCCGGTGGCAAGCCGGTCGGGCCCGACGAACGTGCGTGCGCAGGCACGCATGGGCGGCCTAATGCAGGTGCATGCAGGCACGCACGAGCCAACCCAATGCCGTGCAGGTGCCCAGGCCCAGCACCCTGCGTGGTCCACCGTGGACTGCGGGGTGCTGGGCTATCCATGGAGGCCATGTGGACCGATCGCGCAGTCCACGTGCGGTCTATACTCATTTTTGCATGATCTGACAACTCTGGAGTAAACTGTTCGTGATCGAATGGCTAAGGATGATCTCCAACGTGATCAGACATGATCAGAGACTGTATTGTGCGATGGATGGCTCTAGTGTGAGCTGATCATGATCAGACGATCACAGATTGTTCTAGGGTTGATCGAGACTCCATATTCCTACTGTAACATTATTTTTGAGATTTTGAAGCTTATATAGCTTCGATTGACGAGCCGTCAGTTACGTTAGGTAGTTGATGACATTCTGAAGATGCAAAATAACTTCAAGAGAGATTTTAGAGAGTTTTTGTAAGAATTTTGGAGCTTCTTATTGAGAGACTCTTGTACAAGGGTTGAGTGATGAGTTTCTCTTATATTAATTTTATTTTATTCTCTTATTGTGAAGCTTGCATGTCCTATAGTGGTAGGCTTGAGGTCGATCCATATATTTATATTGTGTTTTTTATTTTATTTTTTTTCTTCTTGCTGCACCATGTGGTATCGATCCTACACAGCAGGATGCTTGGCCTTTCATAAAAGCTGTACATAAAGAAAATGCTGAAGTGGTTCAACATGAAGAACTCCAAAAGAAGTTTGCTACCCCTTAGGTATGGTATTCAACTCTCTAAGATGATGTGTCCTATCACTTCTGTAGAGATCGAACGTATAAGTAGGATCCCTTATGCTTCATGATAAAGAGCCTCATGTATGGCATACTATGTACTCACCTGATATTATCCTTTCTGTGAGTGTGATAAGAAAGTATCAATCAAATTCAGACGAGGAGCACTGGATAGCTGTGAAGAATATCCTTAAGTATTTAAGAAGGACTAAGGATTTATTCTGACAGTAACTTCTTTTGATGTGACCCTATAAGTTCGAACATATGTCGGTAGCACTGAAATAAATTTTTATACTAATTGATGTGACCATCTAGCAATGGTGCCCAACGTTTGGATAGACTAGACTGAATGTTTGCAAAGCAACATTCAAAAATATTGTACTATGGTTATCATATAATTCATCCCTTTGACTCTTAGTACTTAGGATGATTCAGAGTTAAACTATTAAATCATAATTAGTATATTTATAATGTATCTCAATCTCATAAATCTTGTGACTCTCACAAGGACTATCCTGGATAAGATTTTGCTGAATTGAAACATAATATAGCACTAACTCCTGAAACCAGGAGCGATCAATCCCATCTTGACTCACACACTAACTTAACATATACTTGACTATGCTCAAAAATCTTTCATCACTAAATTAAAAATTTAGATAGTCCGACACCAAAGTACAGTGAGTTGCTTATAAGTCACCATGGTGATCTCAGGTCCGAGGGACACTTATACGATATCCTTCACGAGCAATTTTTAACGACAGAGTGCTCTGCAGTTAGATCACATTTAGTGAGATGTACTCCTACATCTCACCAAGAGTGTCTTCACACTTTTTGATTAAGAGGACAACCAACCCATATGATACATAATGATTTGTACTTGATATAGCTATCATCCTAGTAATAGTATATCATTTGGTCACAAACAAATTTTAAAAACTAAATGATAAATTTTTTTTATCAATTTAAAATAATCCTAAGGACTTCATCATAACACAGGAGTTCATAAATGAAGATGTATAACTTATGATGAAAGCCAAATAACTTTTATTAATTAAAATTCATATGCAATTATAAATATGAGCTCAACCGTCAAAATAGGCTGACAATTGGTTTTGGAACATAATTTCCAACAGGAGTCTCCTTTTAAAGTTCTCTATACTGAACCTCTTCAGTACTTTCTCTACATATATTTTTTATGATAGGTCAAGCATCCTTTTAGATTTATCTCTATAGACCTTTATTCTAAGAATATAGGATGCTTCCACTAGATCTTTCAGGAAGAATTTCTTAACAACCATCTTTTGACCAAGATCAACATAGAAATATCATTTCCAAAAAAGAGGATGTCATCTTTATATAGTATGTGGAATGTAACAGTACTCCCACTGACCTTTTGCATACACATGGTTTCTCCTCATTTTTGACTTAATCAAATATTTTGATCACATCATTGAAATGAGTGTTTCAGCTTCGAGAAGTTTGCTTTAATGCATAAATGGATCTTTTAGCTTACAGACTTTGTGATCTCCATCACTGAAAGTGAAATCGAAAGGTTGTTCCATATAAATACCTTCCTCAAGATATCTATTCAGAAATATATTTTTCATATCCATCTGCCATATCTCACAATAGCTACAATGGCAAGCGCTATGTGGATGGATTTAAGTATTGCCACAAGCAAAAAGATATCCTGATAGTCAATGCCTTCCACTGACTATAACTTTTATCATGAACCTAGCTATATAGTCTCTACTTTATCAACTGTACCTTTTTTTTTTTGTAGATCCATTTATAACAAATGGATATATACCCTTTGATGGATCCACTAAGTCTATACTTGATTCGAATATATTGAGTCAATTTTTGGCTTCATAGCATTCAACCATTTTTCAGAGTCAATGTCTAACATCACCTCGTCATAAGCTTTGGGATCATCTCCATGACCCTTATCTCCAATGAAAAATATTTTTTCTACATCCTCTGCAAGCATACCTAAGTACCTTTCAGGAGGATGGAAGACTCTATTTGATCTATAAAGTGGAGGAGAAACTACTTGTTGGGTTTTGACCACATAGCAAAAATGATTTTTAAATTTTAAAACTATACAAGCCAATAACTTTAATAGTTAAAACTATCGAGTCAAAACCCAAATCCTAGAATCACTTACCGATGTCGATCAAAACAAAACAAGCAAGCAAAAAGGGATAGAATTTTTACTTTCATCAAAAAATAATGTGGCACATTGGTAATCTCTATGAGACTCCAAAGTAAAAGTCCTCCAATGATGATCCACATGAAAGTTGACCAAGGTCCTTCCTAATTGGTGCGCCACCACAGCCTTGTTTTCTCAAGAATATTGCCGCTTCAAACTCAAGAAACAAACATATCAAAGCCTAATTACTTTCGATCTTGCCACCAAAATCATGCCAAAAATACAATCTTCAGTTGTCTCATAGCCTAGGATTTGATTTGGGCTCCAACACATGAAAAAACCAAATCTTAGGGCACATTAGCAACACTTGCTAATTCTCTCACCACCCTTCTTACAACTTTTGCCACTCAATTTTTTTTGCCTTTTTCTCAAATTTTTTTCAAATTTTTTTCTTTAATTTACACACCACTTATCTCTAGTTTCCACCCAAAAACCCAGCATTTGGGCCATATGGGATGTCCCATTTAAATAAGGGACCAAGGGACGTGAGAAGGACCAAGGAGCACCAACTTATTTTGGCATGGCATCTAGTGGATGCAGAGGAGTCCTTCTTCACTTGAAACTATTTCAAGTTGGATAAAAATCTAATTAAAATAGATTCAATCCCATTAGGTCAAAGATAACTGATCTAGGTTAGCTCAAACACTTTGATCTAAATCAATTTAGGAACTTGGGTTAATAAATGTGCTAACATATCAAATTAATTTTTAAAATTTATATTAAATCTTAATTAAATTAGATCAAGACTAAATTCTAAAGTGTGTAATCCATTGAGTTTTAAATCTAACCAGCAGTGGATTCAGACTTTCGACGTAACTTTAATCTGATTAGTTAGATCATCCAAAGAGTCCCAATCAACAAGACTCTTTTTAATTGATTCTTGAATTAAAATCTTTCAATTCTGATGAATCCATAAGTTAAGATTGACATCTAGTAATGTTCATTACTATTTAAAAAATTTAAAATTTTGATAAAAAATTATCAAAATATCTTTCAGTAGCAAGTTACCATGTAATTCAATTCTTAGTCAAACAACATCCCAAATGAGTTGTGGGTATAAAAATATATCAAACCGAATCACTTATCTTTATGTATCTCAATCAAAAGGTAATGATTCAGTTGATGATATATTAAAATTTTTTTCTAATTATCATCCTACTTTGGTCAAAGACTTCCAAAATCATCGACCTATGAGATCACATAGGATGTTCGCTCCCTTATTAGGAGTGACTGATCCCTTATTGATCACTCACAATCTCCATGCATATTTCACCACATCTAGAACACCCCATACGAGGATCAAAAATAAGTTAGGAAGTGAACCAAAATATAGATTCATGTACATAAGGTACCATAGTGATCTCAAGTCAAAAAATCACTTACATAACTCTTACTAGCGAATCATCAGTTAACATGTAAATAAGACTCCATCTGATATTTTCTTACAGATCTATTCAGTGAACTCATTCTCTAATAAGCACCCATATCTTGTATTAGTCTCACCATATAAGTGGTTGTGAGATCAACCACCCTCATTTCTGAGCATACGTAAGACATGCCAGTCTTACCGGTATCATTGATCTCCCACTCAATGAACCAATGACTAAAAATATTTTAGGTCATGGCTATCAAAGATTTAGGTTTCACTGACGTGATCTCATCACAGTCCTAAAATCATTGTCGGACCTATGGGGTTCATTATAATCTTAAAAATAAAAAGATGCAGCATATAGATTCATGTACACAAGGTACCATAGCGATCTCAAGTCAAAAAATCACTTACATAATCTTACTAGTGAATCATCAGTTAATATGTAAATAAGACTCCATCTGATATTTTCTTATAGTCTATTCAGTGAACTCATTCTCTAATAAGCACCCATATTCTTGTATTAGTCTCACCATATAAGTGGTTGTGAGATCAACCACCCTCATTTCTGAGCATACGTAAGACATGCCAGTCTTACCAGTATCATTGATCCTCCACTCAATGAACCAATAACTAAAAATATTTTAGGTCATGGCTATCAAAGATTTAGGTCTCACTGACGTGATCTCATCACGGTCCTAAAATCATTGTCCGGACCTATGGGGTTCATTATAATCTTAAAAAAAAAAGATGCAGCATATAATAAATCAAAATATCTTTTTTATTAGTATATTAATGTCAATTATATGAGTCTGAAAGATAAATTATAGAAAATATCCTATCGCATCTCGTATGCGATTGACTTATAGGGCATTATTCTTTCAATCTCCCACTTGTACTAGAGCCAATCACCCCTATACTTGATGCCCATGCTATCAAGGTGGCGGTCAAACTACTGCATTGACAAGATCTTAGTGAATGGATCCACTATATTATTCTTGATGTTAACTCGCTCCATGATCACAACACATCTTTCGACTATCTTCCGAACGAGGTGGAATCATCTTAGGATATGCTTAGATTTATGATGAGACCTTGGTTCTTTGGCTTGAGCAACTGTCCCAGTATTATCATAATAAAAAGGCACGATTGTTCAATCTCTGAAACCATATCTAATTTTGAGATAAATTTTTTCATCCAGATAGCCTCCTTAGCAGCCTCACTAGCAGCAATATACTCAACCTCAGTGATCGAGTCAGCAACAGTTTGTTGTTTGAAATTTTTTCAACTTACTGCACTACCATACAGAGTGAATACATATCTAGATGTAGATTTGCTATCATCTAAATCAGACTGAAAATTAGAATCAGTATAATCTTTTAGTTTTAAATCAGATCCACCATATATTAGAAAAATATCTCTAGTTCTTCAATTCTCAAGTACTTGAGTATGTTTTTCACAGTTTTCCAATGATCCACCCCAGGATCTGCTTGAAATCTGCTTACAATGCCTAAGACATAAGCCATATCAGGCCTAGTACATGACATAACATACATAATTAATCCTACAACTGAAGCATAAGGAATAGAACTCATTCTATTTCTCTCTTTCGGTATCTTAGGAGACATCTTCTTAGAGAGTTGTATGCCATGACCTATAGGCAAGTAACCTCTTTTACTTTCCTCCATATTGAACCTCTTCAACACAAGGTTAATGTACCTAGACTCGGACAAGCCTAGCATCTTTTTTATCTATCCCTATAGATCTTTATACCAAGTATATAGGATGTTTCACCCAAGTCTTTCATGAAAAACTTTTGTGATAGCCAAGTCTTGATCGATTGCAACATCAGGATATCATTCTCAATGAGCAGTATGTCGTCTACATACAAGATCAAGAAGACAACAGTATTTTCACTAGTCCTCTTATACACACAAGGCTCATCCACATTTTTGATAAAGCCAAACGATTTGACTGTCTCATCAAAATGGATGTTCAGCTCCTTGATGCTTGTTTTAATCTATAAATGGATCTATTCAGCTTGCATAACTAATTTGCTCTTCCATTAGAGATAAATCACTCTGACTGAGTCATATAGACTTCTTCCTCAAGATTTTCATTGAGGAAGACAGTCTTGACATCCATCTGCTAGATCTCATAGTCATGGTATGCTGCAATAGCAAGCATTATCCGAATAGACTTGAGCATGACTATCGATGAAAAGATTTCTTCATAATCAACACCTTATTTTTGTCTGAAACCTTTTGCCACCAGCCTGACCTTATAGGTCTCCACCTGGCCATCTACTCCAATCTTCTTTTTGAAGATCCATTTGCAGTGTATTGGAGTCATACCCTCAAGCGCATCAATCAAAATCCAAACTTGATTGGTATATATGGAGTCTATTTCGAATTTCATAGCATTGAGCTATTTGTCAGAGTCACTACTTATGACAGTTTCTGAATAGATCGTGGGATCATCATTCTCAGTGATGTGGGATGTATTATCATTCTCAATGACAAATCCATACCTGAGTAGTACATTACGCACTTTACTTGACCTTCGGAGAAGAGATGTATGTAGTGGCTGTACCTCAACAATGGGTACATCTGGTTGAGAATCAGTTTGTGAATCTTGAATGGGTTCTAGGTTTTGAACTTCCATAAGTTCAACAGACCTCCCACTGCCTCCTTCTTAGATAAACACTTTCTCCAATAAAATAGCATGCCTACCAACAAATACCTTTTGTTGAGTAGGATGGTAGCAGTAGTATCTTCTACTCTCCTTAGGATAACCATAAATCTATATTTTTCTGATCTAGCATCTAACTTATGTCCATCAATATTTTTCACATAAGCTGGGCAACCCTAAATCTTAAGATGCTTAAGATTGGATCTTTTTCCTTTTCATATCTCATATAGAGTGCTAGAAACAGATTTAGAAGGTACTTTATTTAAGACATACGCTACGGCCTTAAGAGCATATCCCAGAAGGATATCAGAAGATCCGTGAAATACATCATGGACCGCACCATATCTAATAAGGTATAATTTTTTTTTCATAAATCTATTTAATTATGAAGTATAAGGAGGTATCCATTGAGAGAGAATTTTATTTTATTTTAAATAATTAAAAAACTCACTAGATAAGTATTCTTCTCCTCGATCAGATCGAAGAGCTTTAACACTTTTATCAGTTTGTTTCTCAACCATTTTTTGATACTCTTTAAATTTATCAAAGACTTTAAATTTATATTTCATTAAATACACATATCCAAACTTAAACCTATCATTAGTAAATGTGATGAAATAAGAGTATCCACCTCTGGCTTGAGTTGACATTGGATCACAAATATCAGTATGTATAAGGTCCAATATGTCACTCATCCTTTCTCCATGTCCAATAAATGGAGTCTTGGTCATTTTTCCTATGAGACAAGACTCACAAGTTTTATATGATTCATAATCATAAGGATCAAAGAGTTTATCTTTGTATAATAATGGTATAAAAATATATAATATTCATTAGAAAAATATTTGTTAGAAAAATATATAAAACAACCATTGTTCTTTGCTTTTATTTCAAAATTTTATTCCAATAATAATGGTACAAAAATAATATTTCTAACAATATTAGAGATATAATAACAGATCTTCAGTTTCAAAACTTTGCCCAAAGACAACTTCAAAATCCTGGTTCCTATGGCTTCGACCTGAATAGACTCTCCACTAGCACCGAATAGCTCGAAGTCATCTTTATTCAGACTTTTTATTTCCTGCAGACCCTGCAACAATTTGCAAAGGTGTGAACCACAGGCAGTACCTAATATCCAAAATCTAAAATGAAGTACTTAATGATAAGTTAGTTTGTATCATATACAAACCTTTAGCAACATTTGTCGATTTCACAGTTGTAAGGTATTCTTTGTAATTTTCTTCTAGTGGCCCTCCTTGCCACAGTGATAGCAAGTACCTTTGGTGGAGATCTTCTTCACCTTCTTCTTAGAGATGCCAGCCTTATGGTTCATCTTTTTCTTAGAATCCTTCTTGCTTTTCTTTTTGTTGATCTTATCGACAAGAAGTGCCAGAGCCTTTTCACTCTTGAAATGGCCCTCTGCTGTCTTTAACATGTTCAACAGCTCAGGCAGACTAGTGTTTAGTTTATTCATGTGGTATATTATAACAAACTAAGAGAAGGAGTCAGGAAGAGATTGTAGAATCAAATCCTAACTAAGTTCACCATCCATGGCAAAGCTCAGTTGTCCAAGACGAGTGACCAAATCAATTATCTTTAAGATATGCATTTGCACAGAGGTGCCTTTAGTCATGCGGGTATGGAATAACTACTTAGATATCTCAAATCTAGCAGTTTTACTTTGTTCTCCATATAACTCTTTAAGATTAAGAAGTATAGATGAAATATCCATATCCTCATGCTGCCTCTGAAGCTCGTTACTCATTGAGGCAAGCATGATAAATTTAACAGTCACACTGTCCTCTTTTCATATTTTGTATGTGATCTTTTTCTCCTCGAAAGCATCTTCCTCGATCATATCGGGTGTAAGTGTATCCAGAATGTAATAGATCTTCTCCTGAATGAGAACTATTCTCAAGTTTCTTAACCAGTCGATGTAGTTAGATCCGATCAATTTATTTGTATCTAGTATGCCTCTAAGTGATAGTGAGGATGCTATATATATAGTTAATCTACAATAATAAAAATATAATATAAGCGGACAACTCATGATGACATGCATAACTAGATTAAGATTTTTGTCTAATTGTGTCTCTCACTATTTTATCGAACTTCATAGTCCTCAAATATGAAAATCGAGAAACATACTAATATTTCTTAGTGGGGTTGAGATCCCTATTCCTCACAAACACCTTATGGATAGCACAATAGGTATTCATGAGTTTAAGAGTAGATAACTCTTTACCAATTATACTTATACAATTTTTAATATTTTTGTCTCTTGCCTTTAGATCATATATAGTCTTGTGGATAGCACAACAAACTATAGTATTCTAGTTAAGTTAACCCTTCAATCTCATATGGTCATACTTAAACAATGCTGCCCTTATGGATAGCACAACAAAGCAATATTATTCAAATATGCCATAAGCATCAATATGCACTTGGTCAATATCAATCAATTTTTATAATAAGCCTTGTGGATAGCACAACAAACTCACTAAGATCTTAACATACTCTATTGATCAAGTTTGAAGGAAGGCCTTTGTAATATCTACATCACTAATCAATCTAAGTTTGAAATTCAATAAGACCAAGTTGGTCAGATCAGTAGGTGGGAGGCTTTCCGTAGCTTTTCTTAGACACCAATAAAGTTGACTAGGCCAGCATATAGACATAATTAGAAAATCACCTTTCATACTTTTTTCGACACCAATTGATTTAATAAATTTGATATTTGAATTGAAAGTAAATCCTAGCATTACAAGTTAATATAATTTTTAAAGAGGATCTTTGAACTAGTCTCGACATATCCTAACTACAACTACATAAAATGTACTAAATATATTATGTAATTTGATATACTTTTACAAGTCATAATAGCAATCATATAATCATGTCAAAAAATACATAAGGGTGCTATAAAAGATATAACATATGTCAAGCATATGAAAATAATCAAGCAAACCCTAATCAAATTAGGCATGCATAACATCCTTAACTATAAATTGATTTAAGAATCAAACTACCATGAAAATATAAATTTCAAATTATCATAAATTTATAATTTAATAACTAAAATTTAAATCCATAGTTTTTATAAAGTCAAAAATAATTTTTAATTTTAAAGATCGATGCTAAAAATCAAAGCATTATTTTTTGGCAATATATGAACAAGAATAATTCTAAACTACTACTTTGTACTTGTTTGATTGAATCAGACAAGGATGGCTCTGATACCACTATTGAATTTTGATCACGCAGTAGAAAGTAATTTTTAAAAATTTTAAAATTATACAAGTCAATAACTTTAACAGTTAAAACTATCGAGCCAAAATCCAAATCCTAGAATCACCTTGTCGATGTCAATCAAAACAAAACAAGCAAGCAAAAAGGGATAGAATTTTTACTTTCATCAAAAAAATAATGTGGCATGTTAATGATCTCTATGAGACTCTAAAGTAGAAGCTCTCCAATAATGATCCACATAAAAGTTGGCCAAGATCTTTCCTAACTGGTGCGCTGCCACAGCCTTGTCTTTTCAAGAACACTACCGGCTTTAAACTCGAGGAACGAACACACCAAAGCCCAATTGGTTTCAATCTTACCACCAGAATCATGTCAAGAAGATACTCTTCAGATGTCTTACAACTTAGGATTTGATTTTAGGCTCCAACATATAGAAAAACTAAACCCTAGAGCACACTAGTAACACTTGCTAATTCTCTCACCACCCTTCTTATAACTTTTGCTACTCAATTTTTTCTTATCTTTTTCTCAATTTTTTTTAAATTTTTTTTTCTGATTTACACACCAGTTATCTCTGGCTTCCATCCAAAAACCTAGCACTTAGGCCATATAGGATGTCCCATTTAAATAACGGACCAAGGGACGTAAGAAGGACCAAGGGATACCAACTTATTTTTGGCCTAGCATCTGGTGGGTGTAGAGGAGTCCTTCTTCACTTGAAATTATTTCAAGTTGGATAAGAATCCAATCAAAATAGACCCAATCCCATTAGGTCAAAGATAACTGGTCTAGGTTAGCTCAAATACTTTGATCTAAATCAATTTAGGAACTTGGGTTAATACAATAGCTAGCATATAAAATTAACCCTTAAAATTTATATTAGATCTTAATTAAATTAAATTAAGATCAAATCTCAAAGTGTGTGATCCATTGGGTTCCAAATCTAGCTAGTGGTAGATCCAGATTTTTGATGTAATCCTAATCCGATCAGATTAGGTCACCCAATGTGTTCCAATCAACTAGGACTCTTCTTAATTGATTTCTGAATTAAAATCTTTCAATTCTGATGAGTCCATAAGTTAAGATTGATATCTAGCAACATGTCATGACTATCAAAAGATTTAAAATTTTAATGAAAAATTATCAAAATATCCTTCAGTGGCAAGTTACCGTGTAATTCAATCTTTCAGTCAAACAATATCTCAGATGAGCTGTGGGCATAAAAATATGTCAAACCTAATTACTTATCTTTATATATCTCAATCAGAAGATAATGATTCAATTGATGATATATTAAATTTTTTTTTAATTATCATCCTGCTTTGGCCAAAGATTTTCAAAATCATCGACCTATGAGATCACATAGGATGTTTGCTCTCTTTATTAGGAGTGACTGATCCCTTATTGATCACTCACAACCTCCATGCATATTTCATCACATCCAGAACATCCTATACAAGGATCAAAGAATCAAGTTAGGAAGTGAACCAAAATATAAATTCATGTACATAAGATACCATGACGTTCTCAGGTCAAAGGATCACTTACACAACTCCCACTAGAGAATCATCAGTTGACATATAAATAAGACTCCATCTGATATTCTTTCATAGATCTATTTAGTAAACTCATTCTCTAATGAGTACGCATATCCTTATATTAGTGTCATCACATAAGTAGTTATGATATCAACCATCCTCATTTCTGAGCATATATGGGATATGCCAGTCTTACCGATATCATTGATCCCTGACTCAATGAACCAACGATTAGAAATATTTTTGATCATGGCTATCAAAGATTTAGGTCTCACTGGCATGATCTCATCACGGTCCTAAAATCATTGTCTGGACCTATGGGGTTCATTATAATCTTAAAAACAAAAAGATGCAGTATAAAATGAATAAAAAACATCTTTTTTATTAATATATTAATATCAATTACATGAGTCTAGAAGATAAATTACAGAAAATACCCTATCGCATCTCGTATGTGATTGGCTTGTAGGGTATTATTCTTTCACTACTAGCTTGGTATTAATGGGTTCGATGGATCCTACAGCTCGTTGCTCTTCAGAGATTTTTTTTTCGTGCTCAATCAACCTCCCATTGCCACCATTCTAGATAAAATATTTTACTCAAAATGTTACGTGTCAACTCACAATTATATTTTGATCATCTGAAAATTAAAAGTAGTATCCTATTGACTCCTTAGGATACCCTATGAAGCGAGCTTTTATGAACCTAGCCTCTAACTTGTTTGCCATTTGTCTTTTGATATAGGCTGGACATTCTCAAATCTTGAGATAATCAAGATTCGATTTGTTACCATATCATATCTCATATAGTATAGTAAGAATGGATTTAGAGAAAATCCTATTTAATAAATCAATTATGGCTAGTAGGACATATCCCTAAAGATTTAAGGATAAGTGAGTGAAGCTTATCATGGATCGGACCATATCTAATAGTAAAACTCTTCCTTTATCGATTTAGAATAGTCTTAAGGACTTCATCACAATATAAGAGTTCATAAAAGAAGATATACAATTTGTGATGAAAATATCAAAAAAATTTTATTAATTAAAATTTATATACAATTACAAATATAGGCTCAAGCATCAACAAGCTGATGATTGACTTTGGGACATAATTTTCAATAATTTTCACTTGGACTAAAGTCAATCGATACAGTATCGTATATCCATCTTTGACTTATGATCATCAAACTTGCTAATTTCAAGATCTTTAGTAAATGGGTCGGTCAGATTTTTTTTTCTGTAATCTTCTGAAGCTTGATATCATCTCAATCCATGATCTTTTGAACTAGGTGGTAGTGATGTAGAATATGTTTG
Source organism: Elaeis guineensis (assembly GCF_000442705.2). Classification (NCBI taxonomy): domain Eukaryota; kingdom Viridiplantae; phylum Streptophyta; class Magnoliopsida; order Arecales; family Arecaceae; genus Elaeis; species Elaeis guineensis. The sequence goes on from NC_025996.2 coordinate 58,330,560, forward strand.
GTGCGCTGATAGGACTTCGATTCCTTCACTTGAGCAATAGCGCCAGTGCTATCACAGTACAGCAAGACCTAGCCATCGATGGAGGGTGCCACTCCAAGCTCGTCGATGAACTTTCACAACCATATAGTTTTTTTCACAGCATTAGATGCCGCAATATATTCCACCTCGCAAATTGAGTTGGCCATAGTATGCTGCTTGGAATATTTTCAGTAGATCGCTCCATCGTTCAGGATAAAGATGTATCTCGACATGTTTTTGCTATCGTCATGATTTGACTGAAAGCTAAAATCTATAAATTTCATAAGTTTCAAGTCAAATTCTTCATAAATGAGATACTGATCCTTAGTATTTCTCAAATACTTAAAGATAGTTTTTATGACCTTTCAATGGTTCTCATGTTAGAAGATCGGGTAGGGTTGCATGCATATATTTCAAAATCTTTTTGAAGTAGCAACAGAAATGATCTAGGTTAAATCTTTTAACCCCATATGCAATAGATCTAATCAATATCTATCCGAGTCCTAGATCTAAGACATGCATATAATCTAAAAATTAAAATAAAATTGAGATTAGATCTCAGTACCTTGTGTGGGTTGAAATACACTACAATCGATAACTTTAGATCTGAAGATTCTTGAGCCACATACATGTCCAGCCTCTATAGGCATCCATCGGGATCAACCTTGAACTTTTCTTCTCATTGTAGATCCTTCATCGCCAAGTAGGATCTTAGCTTTCTAAACCTTTGATCATGTGTTGATCTTTGACTATGGTGCCAACATTTGAACTGTAGCCTCTCTCTTTTTTACTTGATGTAGAAGAAGCCACCCAACAAGTTAGGCGTGTGGAAAAATGGGATGTGATAGAATCACGATGTTGTCATTAGGACATCGTGATTATCAAATTAATTTTGACTTCAATAAAAATTAAAAATACGTAGAGAGTAGCGAGTCAGGTCGAATCCACAGAGAAGGCAGTACCTTGATTTAAAATCTTTGATTTTATAAAAATAAAATAAAATTTTAAGAAAAGCAATTTAAGTCAGAAAATAAAAATTAAAAGTATAAAAAATAAATCAGATACTAAGATCTACTATTTAAATCTTAGCTTCTACTTACAATAAAAATAAATAATAAAAATTTAAAGTATAAAAAAATAAATTGGTACTAAGATCTATTAACTAGATCTTAGCATCTACTTGCAATAAAAATAAAAGATAGAAATTTAAAGTATAATAAAATAAATTTTATATTAATTGAAATAAAAATTTACTTATAAAAAATTTAAAAATAAAATAAAATAAAATCATAACAAGAATCTGAAGTTGATCGATGCAACCTCATCGAAAAGATGGTTAACGACCTCTCCTTCTTCCTTCATACTCTATAGAGCGAACTGGCTTTTCCTCTTCTTCTTTTTAGATCTTTAAATCTCTCATAAATTTTTTCTATTTTTTTCTTATTTTTTTCACTAATTTTCTCTATTGTTTTTTAAATTCTCAGACCCTTTATTTATAGGTGAATTTTTCACCTTTTCTTGGTAGCAAAAGGAGTCCTGAAACTCCTCAAAATCGTGTTAAACCTGTGTCTTAATTTTTTGGTCGTTAGATATTGTTTGGACCACCCAAATCACATAAAAAATCATCATTTAAATCCTTCTCTCGATTGGAAACAATGCTGGCCATTCGATCTTTCGCTGGATCGATTTTAGGCCGTCAATCAATGCACAAATCTTCCTATTCTCAAACAGGAATACTGTTAGCTATCAGATCAAGCTTCAGATCAATTTTCGGCCATCAGATCACGCAAAGAATCCTTCATCCAGTTAGTTCTCAGTCGGCAATGAATACGGACCAGATCTCGCTCAAAATCACTTCGGACTGTGGAATCGCGCATCAGGAGTGGGCCACCATAGTTGGATATGGGATAATACATTTTGGACCATCCGATCACGTGTTTGGAATGATCTCCACCGTTCGATCGTGCAAAAATGAGTCACTGCATGTAGACCGCGTAGTGGACCATGAACTATGCTGTGGACTGCACCCCTGCTTTTGTGGATCAAGCTGCTGGTCCACCGTATACTGAAGGCTATTTTAAATAATTTTTTTGAATATTTTAGCTTGATTTTTCTTCGATTTTATGCCTGAAAAATAAAAAAAATATAAATTAAATTACTCATTAATTTTTCATTATTTTGGTACTTAAAATTCTCAATTAGCTTGACATTTATTTTTTATAAATATACTCTAATTTTATATTTTTAAAAATTATTTATTTTTATAAAAAAATTAATTTATTTATGAAATTAGATTTTTTAGAAGATGTTAGCACTATAAATTATCAAAAATATTTAAAATAAATATAAAAATATATGACTTATCACAATCTCTAACTTGAACTCTACTCATGCTAGAGTAAAGAAAGGATTTAGAATTAAGTACTGTTTAATTTAGAGTTTCAAATTTTATCAGGCAATTTTCAGAAAGGGCCACTGATGTTTAGTAGAGCGTGAGTGAGATATGTCATTGGAGTATTAATACTAATCAATGTGAGAGTTAAGCTAAGAACATTAAATTTTTTTTAATTTTTTTCTAAATTGCCCCTACCTTTATCTTCAAATCATTAACCTTCGTATGGACAAGTATATTATTACTTCTGTCCTTTATTTATTGATTTTTTTATTTTTTATTTTTTTTTTAATTTTGTACCGTTATTGAGTGTCTTAACCCCTTAAGCTTTCTGTTTAACCTATGTAGTGAGTTTTCAGCCACTGACTTTCGAACCATATGGCTTTAGGGCACGAGGTATAGAATACCCCTCAGACTTACTTACTCGAATTAAATAGGCTATGAGTTAAAATTAGTTTTATAACAAAGCTTATTTGTCCTTCATACCTTGTGACTTGAAACTCAATACTTGCTTAGGCAAAAAAACTCGATTACTCGGCATGAAATACTTGAAATTTTTTTTTCTTTATTTTTATATAAAAAATATATAGTTATCCTACACAACCCCATAGGAAGTAAACTCTTTGATGTTGGTAGAAAAATTTAGAAATGCTCAAGAAAAATTATTTAAGTTCTAAACTTAACTCTTTATTGAGTTTTCTTAATACTTGATTTCTCGATATCTCACAAATTCTCTGGTCTGTACATCAATTTCTTTTTAAAAATACTTGGTTTAACTCAATTCTTAAGTATAATCAGTTGCTTAAATGCTAAATACTAACTTACTTGAGAACTTTAAAAATTTTTATTATATCCCTTCTCCCCAACTTAATCGATATTGTCCTCAATGGAGTAGAAAAAATGAAAGGTGCATACAAAAAGAAAGAAAAAGAAAGATATCACCTGATCCAGAAGTCTTTTCAAAATTTGTTCTCTCTCCGACTTAGCCAATATTGCCTACAAAGGACACAAAGTAAGATTCGATTAACCTAAACAAAATATAAAAGATATCAAAAAGCAAAAGCTGGATTGCCTCTCAAAAAATGCTAAGTTTACCATCTTTAGTCAAACACAATACAGCTTAGTTTAGTGTGGGTCTGTTAATGCTACTTGATCAATAGTTCGATTTAGTGACATCTCTTTAATATATGATTTCAAACTTTGACCATTTATCTTAAAAAATTTTAGATTTAGGATCATAAAGTTTGATTGCACTATGTGAGAATACTTGATTTATAATGTAAGGTCCATCCCATCTAGATCTCAACATTTTTTGAAAATAATTTTAGCCTTGAATTAAATAACCAGACTTGTTGATTTGGCTCAAAAATTTTTCTTGAAATGTGTTTGTCATAAAAGGCTTTTATTTTTTCTTTATAAATTCATGAATTTTTATAAGCCTCTTATCTCAATTCATCTAATTCATTCAGTTGTAACATCCAGTTGGAACCAGCTCATTTCAAATCAAAATTCAGTTGCTTGATTGCCCAATATACTTTGTGTTCAAGTTCTACTGAAAGATGACATACTTTTTCAAAGATCAATCTATAGGAAGACATTCTAATAGAATTTTTATAAGCTGTCCTATAGACCCATAATGCATCATCTAATCGATCTGATCAATCTCTGTGATCAGGCCTAATAGTCTTTTGCAGGATGTTCTTGATCTCCGTATTGGATACTTCAACTTGGCCACTTGTTTGTGGGTAGTATGGTGTAACTATCTTATGTGTGACCCCATATTTTCACAACAGTGTTTGAAACTAATAGTTCATGAAGTGGGTTCCTCCATTGCTAATGATAGCACGTGAAAATTTGAATCTAGAAAAGATATTCTTTTGAACAAATTTTATGACTACCTTATGATTACTGGTTCATGTTGCAATTGCCTCAATCCATTTGGAAACATAATCAATGGCCACCAAAATATATTCAAAACCATTGGAGGGTGGAAAAGATCCCATAAAATTAATTTTTCAAACATCAAAAATTTAAACTACTAAGATGGGGTTCAAAGGCGTCATATCTTTCTTTGAAATATTTTCTAAAGCTTGACACCTAAGACATTCCTGACCAAAAGTATAAGCATCCTTAAACAATATGGGCTAGTAAAAACTACTTTGCAATACTTTGGCCACAGTTTTTCTTTCAGAAAAATATCCTCCACAAGCAAGAATATTACAGAATTTCAAAATACTCAATTGTTCAGTTTTAGAAATACATCTACGAATGATCTGATCTGCACATATTCAAAAAAGTTTAGGATCTTCTCAAAAATAATACTTGATTTGAGCAAAGAATCGATCCTTTTCATTCTTAGATCAGCCATCAAAAATTTATCCAACTGCTAAGTAATTCACAATATCTGTGAACCAAGAGGTCTTTGTGTGTGAAACTACTAGAAGTTGCTCATCCAAAAAAGATTCTTCAATTGATACAGGTTCACAATCTTCAACTAGGATCATCGATAGGTGATCTAGTACTACATTTTTAGATCTCTTCTTATCTCAAATTTTAATATCAAATTCTTATAGCAGTAAGATCTATCTAATCAATCATGATTTAGCATCTTTCTTTGAGAGTAGATATATCAAGGCCGCATGATCTGAATAAATCATGATTTTTTATCTTAATAGGTATAATCAAAACTTCTCTAGGGCAAATAATACAGCTGGTAACTCTTTCTCAATTATGGTTGTTGCCCAGCTATGCAACCCAAGAGGGGGGGTGAATTGGGTTTCTAAAAATTTTAAGCCCAACAAATGACTTATGAAGAACAAAACAATGGCTTTAAATCAATATTAATTAACTAAAGCAGTATTGCAAGGATATAATAAAGAAATAAGATAAAGCGATAAAGCACACCACAAACACAAGGATTTATAGTGGTTCGGTGCTAACCTTGCACCTACGTCCACTCCCCAAGATCCCACTTGGGAATTTTAATCCACTATCCTTTGTATTCAACCCGAATACAAAACGTCGGAAACTCCGACACTAGCTATCCCAAGCTAGAACACTTGTTTCCCGGGTACAAGCCAACCCAAAACACTCCGATTTCAGGTTCGGATCAACCTTTCCTTGTTTTGGAAATCCTCCAAAAACAAGAGCAAAAACTCACAAAGAGTAAGAATATTTAGAGCACAGATGAATACAAAAACAGCTCCTTAAATGAGCAAATATAACAATAAAAACTTTACTCAAATGAAGAACCCCTTTTTCAGATTTTCTCAAGATGAATGAACGGTTGAACGCTTGAGAAGAGGTTGATTGTTGATTGAAGATCTCTTGAAAGCTTTGAACGATCTCTAGATCAAGGTTGAAATGATAGGCGTGAAGAATTCTCTCCTTGAAAGATCTTTCTTTTCTCTTTCACAATCTCTCTGGTATATTGTGGATCCTCTCTCTTTTTCTATGGATATTTCTTTGATCTCAGGCTTTTTCTTGCAAATTTCGGATCCTCTCTTCTGTTCTTCTCTTTTTCTTCTTTTTCTCTTCTCATTTGATTTCACGTTTGATCCGCTATTTAATCTGCAATTTCTTTCATCATTTAAAGCATTTTGTAGCATTAGAAGCAAGAGAAAACAATTTAGGCAGATAAAGAGCCGTTAGAGGATTTTTAGGAAGCATAAATGGCAATTAAAATGGGCAAAAAAATAGCCGTTGCTGACATTTCCCGTCGCAGGGGTCGACTCATGAGTCGACTCATGCTTCAGGAGTCGACTCATGAGTCGACTTCTGTTGCAACAGACCAGAAGATCTGATTTCTGGATTTTTCGGCTCAAATCAGCAGAGGTCGACTCATGAGTCGACTCATGCCTTGTGGGTCGACTCATGAGTCGACTCACAGGTCGTGCCAAGCCAAAAATCCAGCGTGCCATGGGAATTTTTTCGTGCCATTCAGCTCATAGTGCCATGAGTTGACTCATGAGTCGACTCATGCACTTCAAACCTTCATAACTTCAAAAATATTAGTCCAAACACAATGAAATTTTCACCAATAGATTTCAAATCATTTGTTCTACCAAATGGTACTATCAAATCAGGATTTTAGTGAAATTACGATTTTGCCCTTGAAGAGCATAAGGACTTTTTTTAATTGATTGTATCCCTTCAATCTGCTTTGTAATCATCAAAATCAATCTAGGAGCAACAATCTCCCCCTTTTTGATGATGACAAAACATATGAACAAAAATATTTATGTTAATGCATTAATTTCAAAAGAATCCATTATGGGTGTATATGCTTGAAAAGAGTATGATTCTTTTGGCATGTAATATAAATGCAAAAATAGTTTGTCCATTTTCTTACAGATTTGTAAAGGGTATTAGATCATTTTGAGTTCAAGATATTTCAGAACAAGAGAAGATAAATAACTTTTTCTATGTATCAGAGCAAAAATAATTTTTACAATGATATCAGAAAAGATTTTATAATGTATCAGAGCAAAAAAAAATTTTTTTAATGTTTCAGAGAAAATTTCATTCAGTATCCGAGCAAATGTTATAATATTTTAGAGAAACCTTCACACTGTATCGGATCAAATGTTATCATGTATCAGATCAAGTTGAAAGAAATTGTAGGATGAATCAGAGTAAAACAAATTTCTTATTGATGTCTCAAGGTGAGTAAAATTTCAAAAGCAAGTTTGAATATCAGAGCATATATATAAAAAAAATACTTATTTGCATTGTACTCATGATTTTGCTTTTGATGGATTAAAGTTTTGTCTGATACCAAATTTCTCTGTCTGATACCAAATTTCTCTGTCTGATACCAAATTTCGATACCAAAATTTCTCAAAGTTTTGTTTAATCTTTCAATCCTTGTTTTTGTCTAATTTCTCTAATATTTGTTTAATTTCTTCAATATTTGTTTTAATTTAATTTCTCCCCCTTTTTCTCATAATTTAGGGTTTTGCTTTTTGTCTAATTTCAATTTTTGTTTAATTTTAATTTCTCCCCCTTTTTGACATCATCAAACATAGTTAACTCTTTCTTTTCCTTTTCTGAAAATATTCTTTAATTTCTTCCTCTTTAGAGTTTTTCACAGATGTTTGCTCCCCCTTAATATAGCAATTATCAATAGCAAACAACAACAAGGAGAAGATAATATTTCAATTGATGTATCAGAGATTGAAATATAACCAAAATATAATCATTACAAAGAGGTAGAAATATAGGTAAAAGATGATTCATTAAAATCATAATTGTTTCAATACATAGAATTCAACCAGCTAAATGTCAATACATGGTCCCAAGGTATAGATCCTAGAACAAGATACTAACTCCTAAGATCTAGATAAGTCAATGATCAGAGTCATCAGATATAGGGTGAGGGGATGATGGATCAGAAGTGCGTCTTCTACCCCGTCTGCCTCTGCCACGAGTGGAGGTGATGGCACGAGCAGGAGAACGAGATGAACTAGGTGGCTGAGAATGCTGAGATACTAGGGCTGATATCATGAGTCTGATAGAATCAAGTACGTTCAGTGCTCTGGAAACAGATTGAAGTAGAGCAGTGAACTGGGTGGTAGCATGCTCACTCGATCCTCTGATCTCTTTCCTCAGTAGCTCATATCCACCTTCTAGTGCTCCTCTGAGCCTGCCAGCCTCTGCAGTGAGGTCTGTGACCTCAATGGTAGACTCCTGTGGCTGGAGATGGGCCAATGCAAGGACTTGCCCCTGCAAGTCAAGAACTCTGCCAGTTAGTCTCCAGACTGTATCCTCAAGCTGCTGTATCCTGACGGACTGATCTGAAATCATCTGAAATATAGTGGAGATGTGGGGAGTAATGGTCTGATCAGAAGAAGTAGCTCCAGGTGCAAAAGAAGTACTACTCCACTGGCTAGACAACAAAGAAGCCACACGCTGAGATATATGCTCGATCTGATCATCAGCCAGTCTGAACTCTGATGGAGGTGCTCTGCTCTCTGGCTGATACACTGGTGTGGGCATCCTAGTAAACTCAGAAGGGCCAGCCTCAGTATCATGAATGAACTGGGTATCTGGTGAAGCTGCCCTGAAATCATGTACAGGAGAAGATGGACCTTCTTCTTCTACTCCGCCTTCAGTTCTGTCTTCAGCTCTTTCCTCAGCTCTCTCCTCAGCTCTTTCTTCAGAGCCCTTGATCCAACCACCAACAGTCTTTGTAATTCCCATTCGGTGTAGACTGTGTTGGTTGAAAGTGTCCACATGTGAGAGCTTGGTAGGTGTCTCCCCCTCACAGCTAACTCCAAACCTCCTAAAAACTCTAGTAAGGGCCATACCATAAGGCAAGTGTGCCTTGGATCTGTTCAAAGTTTCTCTCATGGCCTCTATCATAAGTGTAGGGAGGTTTAGGGGGGTCTGAGTGATGATATGAAACATGACACATACATCTCTGCCAGATAGTAAGTCATGTCTACCACTCCTAGGAAAGAATAGTTTTGTCACAATCTGATACAGGACCCTCATCTCAATGGACAGTAGCTTTGCTTCCAATCTGTTTAAACTTCCTGAAAAATCTTCTCCTAAGATAATTCTGATCCCTTCTTCTTTAATTGGGAGTTCCATATATGAGTATCCTTCACTAGGCAACTGAAGTATCTCTCCCAATATCCTAGAATCCAAACAGATGTCAATCTCCTTTACAGTTGAAGTCACAGACCCGTTTCCATAGTTTAGGTTCTGGTAGAACTCTCTGACTAGATCAACATAGGTGACTTCCTTAAGAGAGCAATAAAGTTCCCATCCTTGATTTTTGATCTTGGTAGCAAAAGTAAAGCCTTCTTTCTCAAAGAACCGAAAATCTATATTTTTCCCGGTTTCTACTTTTCTATCAGAAAGAAGATTTACACTGGGGCTTATGGAGGGTTGAGAGGGACCTTGAGCAGGTACTGAAACTGGATTGGGAACAGTGGAAGACTGAGCATGCCTTTTCTTTCGGACAATTTCCTCAGGCTCTCGGATTGATTTCCTTCTTTGGGGAAGTTTCATCTTTGGAGCCATATCCAATAAGGTAGCAGACAAGAAGACTTGAATTCAGTGGAGGAGGGATCACAAAAGAGTAAAGAAGAATTTTGGTGGAGAAAAGAAGTGGATTTTGAATGAACGGTGAAGTTCTAGGGCACGTTCCACCCGCGCCTAACACTGCGAGAAAGCACAGAAAAATCCTTTTCAAGGAGGCGATTTTTGGTGGAGAGGAGGAGGGAGAATTGCCTCAGAATTGTTCCTTGGATTTGGAGCAAAACAGAAGTTTGGAGGGGACGGCTTTCGGAAGGAAGACGACGAGAAGATGAGTCGTCTCATAAACAAGGTTTTCCGTTTTAAAAACAATGAACCCGATGGAAGTTGGTGGGATTTACAAGTTTGCCATTGAGTCGACTCATGGGGGTCGACTCATGAAGTTCAGAAAATCAGGAAAAATACAAATAAATTCCAGAAAAATTCAAAATTTTGGGAGAAAGAATTTTGCTCAATGATAAGTTTTTAGAGTGATAAAACTAAGCTTTTGGAACCAGGATAGATGTTGAAAATTGAGCTCTAAGAGTTTTTGACATCTATTCTTTGGAAATTTGAGAAATTTCAGACAAATGGATCTAGAATTCCTAGATTTCTCCTAATTTCACAGAATCTTTCCTCACTAAGGGCCTTTGTAAAGATATCAGCTAATTGATTTTCAGTGCAAACATATTCAAGAATTATATTTTTGTTTTGAACATGTTCTCTTAAAAAATGATGTCTTATCTCAATATGTTTAGATCTTGAATGTTGTATTAGATTTTTAGATAGATTTATAGCACTTGTATTATCACATTTTATTGGTGTTTCATTAAGTTTGATTCCAAAATCTTCGAGTTGTTGCTTAATCCACAAGATTTGAGCACAACAACTTCCGGCTGCAATGTATTCGGCCTCAGCCGTAGACAGTGCCACCGAATTTTGTTTCTTGCTAAACCATGAGATTAGGTTAACTCCAAGAAATTGGCAAGTTCCACTTGTGCTTTTTCTATCTAATTTACATCCAGCAAAATCAGCATCAGAATATCCTAACAAATTAATTTGTGAGTCCTTAGAGTACCATAACCCTATAGTTTGTGTACCATTTAAGTATCTAAAGATTCTTTTAACAGCATTCAAATGAGATTCCTTAGGATTAGATTGATATCTTGCACATAAGCAAACACTAAACATGATATCAGGCCTACTTGCAGTTAAATATAATAATGAGCCAATCATACCTCTATAGTATTTTAAGTCTACGCTTTTACCTTCATCATCCTTGTCAAGCTTACATGAGGGACTCATTGGTGTGCCAATTGGTTTGCAGTTCTCCATTCCAAATCTTTTGAGTAGTTCCTTGGTGTACTTGCTTTGGGTGATGGAGATTCCCTCTTTTGATTGTTTGATTTGGAGTCCGAGGAAGAAGGTGAGTTCTCCCATCATGCTCATCTCGAACTCTCCCTGCATAAGCTTAGCAAAGTCTTGACAAAGGGATTCATTAGTAGACCCAAAAATTATGTCATCAACATAAATTTGTATAATTAGCATATCATTTTGGTTTCTTTTAATAAATAGAGTTGTATCCACATTGCCTCTTGAGAAACCATTATTTAGTAGAAATTTGCTTAGCCTTTCATACCATGCTCTAGGTGCTTGTTTTAGACCATATAAAGCTTTATTTAATCTGAAGACATGATTGGGAAAAGCATGATTTTCAAATCCAGGGGGTTGTTCTACATATACTTCTTCAGAAATATATCCATTTAAAAATGCACTTTTAACATCCATTTGAAATAGTTTGAATTTCATAAAGCAAGCATAAGCAAGTAGAAGTCTAATGGCTTCTAATCTAGCAACAGGTGCAAAGGTTTCATCAAAATCAATTCCTTCTTCTTGATTATATCCCTTAGCAACCAGTCTTGCTTTATTTCTAATTACATTTCCATGCTCATCTAATTTGTTTCTAAAGACCCATTTTGTGCCAATTATTGAATAATCTTTAGGTCTTTTCACTAAGGTCCAAACATTATTTCTTTCAAATTGACTGAGTTCTTCTTGCATAGCATTAATCCAGTTATGATCATTTTCAGCTTCTTCAAAAGTTTTAGGTTCAAGTTGAGATACAAAAGCACAATGATTAAGTACATCTCTAAGTGAAGAACGTGTTTTTACCCCATGCATAGGATCACCGATAATTAATTCCTTAGGGTGGTTGTGAACATACCTCCATTCCTTGGATAAGTCATTTGTACCTTGAGGTTGTTCTTGAATTTCTTCACCTTTCTCATTTTGTTCATCTTCTTGATCCTTGTCTTCTGGAGTTGCTGAATCTTTTAGAGTGATCTCCTTCATACCTTCTATTAGTGGATCTGCATCACCAACACCCTTATTCTTCCTTGAAGGAAGATCGTTAGATTCATCAAAGACAACATGTATGGACTCCTCAACTACTAAGGTTCTTTTGTTGAACACTCTAAATGCTTTACTAGTGGAGGAGTAACCTAGAAGGATTGCTTCATCTGATTTTGCATCAAATTTACCAAGTTTTTCTTTGCCATTATTTAATACAAAACATCGGCAACCAAAAACATGAAAATAGGCAATATTTGGTTTTCTTCCTTTCCAAAGTTCATAGGGGGTTTTCTTTAAAAATTGTCTTATTAAAGCACGATTTAAAATGTAACATGCTGTGTTAATAGCTTCTGCCCAAAAATATTTTGGAAGGTTGCTTTCACAGAGCATGGTACGGGCCATTTCTTCTAAGGTTCTATTTTTCCTTTCAACTACCCCATTTTGTTGGGGTGTCCTAGGAGCAGAGAAGTTGTGGCCAATTCCATTTTCATCACAAAAATTTTCAAACTCATGATTTTCAAATTCTGTTCCATGATCACTTCTAATATTTTGAATTGAAAACCCTTTTTCATTAGTGACTTTTCGATGAAATTTCGTGAAAATTTGAAAAGTTTCATTTTTGTGAGCTAAAAAGAAAACCCAAGTAAAACGAGAGTAATCATCAATTATTACAAATCCATATCGTTTTCCTCCTAGACTAGTGGTTTTAGTTGGTCCAAATAAATCCATATGTAAGAGCTCTAAAGGTCTAGAAGTTGAAATAGTGTTTTTGAATTTGAATGATACTCTAGTTTGTTTACCTAATTGGCATGCATCACAGATTCTATCCTTTTCAAAATTCAATTTTGGCAAACCGAGAACTAAATCCTTTTTGATTAATTTTGAAAGAGAATGCATGCTAATATGTGCAAGTCTACGATGCCACAGCCAACTAGTCTCATTTATTTTAGCATTTAAGGAAACTAGGCATTGCATGTCTAATTTAGTTAAATTATTCAAGTCTACCATATAAACATTGCCATGCCTATGTCCTATAAATTTAATGCCATCGTTAATAGGACTCGTCACAATGCATACAGATGATTCAAAACTTACTTTATACCCTTTATCACAGAATTGACTAATGCTAAGTAAGTTATGCTTTAAACCTTTAACAAGTAAAACATTCTCAATGTATTTGGAGGGAGTGATACCAATGTTACCTATCCCGATGATCTTTCCTTTGCCATTATCTCCAAAGGTGACCATCCCTCCATCCTTAGCATCAAACGTGATGAATTGTGATTCATCACCAGTCATGTGTCTCGAGCATCCGCTGTCAAGATACCATTTCCTGTTTCCTTCTTGGGATGCTAGACACACCTGCAAGCACAGATCAAGTTTCTGTCTTAGGTACCCAAGCTTTCTTGGGTCCTTTCAGGTTAGTCAGAATGGTTCCTTTTGGAACCCATATTTTCTTTGTGTTTGCATATTTGTTAATAAGACATGTGTATGATTTATGTCCTATTCTTCCACATTTAAAACAAGTAATATTTGTAGGCTTTTTGCTTGAATAATTTGCATAAATATCCTTCAAAAATTTTTGTTTCTTCAGAGGTTTATAACCAAGTCCAGCCTTATCATATATAGCTTTCTGATTATCAAGGATCATATTTAGCTTGTTTGAACTTAAGGTGAACTTATCTACTATAGATTTCAGCCTGTTAATTTCATCCTTAAAGTTTTGATTTTCTTGAATCAATATGAATTTTTCAATTGAAAGAATTTCAGCTTGTTTCACTAAGGACTGATTTTCCAATTTCAGCTCTTTGTTTTTCTTCCCTAGTTTCTTTAATTCATCAATTGAATCATAGAAAGCTTCATGCAATTCTTCAAAAGTAAATTCACTAGTGGATTCAGAAGTTACCTCATTTTCATGTGCCATCAGGCACAGATTGGCTTGTTCGGTTGAGGTTTCCTCGTCGGAGCTTGAGTCATCACTCGCACTCCAGGTCGCCATCATTGCCTTCTTTTTGAATTTCTTTGGACCTTTCTTCAATTGAGGACATTCGGATCTGAAATGTCCTGGCTTCTTGCACTCGTAGCATATAAGGGTTTGATCTTTCTCCTTTTCTATGCTTTGATCCCCTTTTGTAAATTTCTTTCTCATCCCCTGTTTCCTTTTTCTTAGAAACTTCTTGAATTTCCGGGTGATGAGAGCCATCTCTTCATCCTGATCTTCATCTTCAGAGTCATCTGTTTCATAATCAGGTGAAGTTGTGGATTTGAGGGCAATGGTTCTTTTCTTTTTGATTTCATCCTCTTGATGTTGCATCATGCTAAGTTCATGAGTCATCAAGGATCCAAGAAGCTCTTCTAGAGGTAGAGTGTTCAAGTCCTTTGCTTCTTGGATGGCAGTCACCTTGGCTTCCCAAGTTCTTGGCAGTGACCTGAGAATCTTCCTTACAAGTTCACTGTTAGTATAAGATTTGCCAAGACTCTTTAAACCATTGATTATATCAGTAAAACGAGTAAACATAGCAGTTATGGACTCATCATGCTCTATTTTGAACAATTCATATTTATGTACAAGCATGTTTATTTTAGACTCTTTTACTTGATTTGTTCCCTCATGGGTGACTTCTAACCTATTCCATATTTCTTTAGCAGATGCACAAGTAGAAATGCGATTAAATTCACTAGCATCTAGTGCACAATAAAGAACATTCATAGCTTTGGCATTTAATTGTGCCAATTTCTTGTCAACCTCATCCCATTCTTTCTCGGGTTTGGTTGACTCCTCACCATCTATAATCTTGGTGGGTGTGTGAGGACCATTCACTATGATACTCCACATATCATAGTCGAGTGCTTGTATGAAAATCTTCATCCGAGCTTTCCAATAGGTGTAATTAGACCCATTGAAAAGTGGAGGTCGGTTTGTTGATTGCCCCTCAGCTAGAGAAGTTCCAACATGGGTTGCCATAGATCTTTGGCTCTTTGATTGTTAGATCAAAGAAGGGCTAGAGCACTGGCTCTGATACCACTTGTTGCCCAGCTATGCAACCCAAGAGGGGGGGTGAATTGGGTTTCTAAAAATTTTAAGCCCAACAAATGACTTATGAAGAACAAAACAATGGCTTTAAATCAATATTAATTAACTAAAGCAGTATTGCAAGGATATAATAAAGAAATAAGATAAAGCGATAAAGCACACCACAAACACAAGGATTTATAGTGGTTCGGTGCTAACCTTGCACCTACGTCCACTCCCCAAGATCCCACTTGGGAATTTTAATCCACTATCCTTTGTATTCAACCCGAATACAAAACGTCGGAAACTCCGACACTAGCTATCCCAAGCTGAAACACTTGTTTCCCGGGTACAAGCCAACCCAAAATACTCCGATTTCAGGTTCGGATCAACCTTTCCTTGTTTTGGAAATCCTCCAAAAACAAGAGCAAAAACTCACAAAGAGTAAGAATATTTGAGCACAGATGAATACAAAAACAGCTCCTTAAATGAGCAAATATAACAATAAAAACTTTACTCAAATGAAGAACCCCTTTTTCAGATTTTCTCAAGATGAATGAACGGTTGAACGCTTGAGAAGAGGTTGATTGTTGATTGAAGATCTCTTGAAAGCTTTGAACGATCTCTAGATCAAGGTTGAAACGATAGGCGTGAAGAATTCTCTCCTTGAAAGATCTTTCTTTTCTCTTTCACAATCTCTCTGGTATATTGTGGATCCTCTCTCTTTTTCTATGGATATTTCTTTGATCTCAGGCTTTTTCTTGCAAATTTCGGATCCTCTCTTCTGTTCTTCTCTTTTTCTTCTTTTTCTCTTCTCATTTGATTTCACGTTTGATCCGCTATTTAATCTGCAATTTCTTTCATCATTTAAAGCATTTTGTAGCATTAGAAGCAAGAGAAAATAATTTAGGCAGATAAAGAGCCGTTAGAGGATTTTTAGGAAGCATAAATGGCAATTAAAACGGGCAAAAAAATAGCCGTTGCTGACATTTCCCGTCGCAGGGGTCGACTCATGAGTCGACTCATGCTTCAGGAGTCGACTCATGAGTCGACTTCTGTTGCAACAGACCAGAAGATCTGATTTCTGGATTTTTCGGCTCAAATCAGCAGAGGTCGACTCATGAGTCGACTCATGCCTTGTGGGTCGACTCATGAGTCGACTCACAGGTCGTGCCAAGCCAAAAATCCAGCGTGCCATGGGAATTTTTTCGTGCCATTCAGCTCATAGTGCCATGAGTTGACTCATGAGTCGACTCATGCACTTCAAACCTTCATAACTTCAAAAATATTAGTCCAAACACAATGAAATTTTCACCAATAGATTTCAAATCATTTGTTCTACCAAATGGTACTATCAAATCAGGATTTTAGTGAAATTACGATTTTGCCCTTGAAGAGCATAAGGACTTTTTTTAATTGATTGTATCCCTTCAATCTGCTTTGTAATCATCAAAATCAATCTAGGAGCAACAATGGTATAATTCATTTGAGCTTCATTCAGAATTTTGCTGGCA
Source organism: Elaeis guineensis (assembly GCF_000442705.2). Lineage (NCBI taxonomy): Eukaryota > Viridiplantae > Streptophyta > Magnoliopsida > Arecales > Arecaceae > Elaeis > Elaeis guineensis. The sequence goes on from NC_025996.2 coordinate 58,346,872, forward strand.
TAATAAATCACTACATGACATTTATTTATCTTTTAGCCCAAGATAGCTCCTATGATAAAATCAGAAGCATCGCACATGATCTCAAAAGATAGTGACCAGTCTAAAAGTTCGATGACTGGAGCTTTGATCATAGCTTCTCTCAAATATTCATAAGCCTTAAGACATTCTTCATCAAAATTAAAAGAAACATTCTTAGCAAGCAGATTACACAAAGGACAGGATGTTTTAGAAAAATTTTTGATGAAGCGATGGTAGAATCCTATAAGGCCAAGGAAAGATCGGGTTTGTTTGACAGAAGTGGGTGGAGGGAGTTTAGAAATCAGTTCAACCTTTGCTCTATCAACCTCAATCCCTCTCTTTAACATAATATGCCCTAATACGATCTCCTCTTGAACTATAAAATGGCTCTTTTTCCAACTTAAAACTAGATTGGCCTTAATGCATCATTTTAACATTCTCTTCAAATTGTTGAGGCAACTCTCAAAAGATTCTCCAAAGACTAAAAAATTATCTATAAATATCTCTAGAAAATCTTCTACCATATCTAAAAATAATGACATCATGTACCTTTAAAAGGTCGTGGATGCATTACACAGTCTAAAAGGCATTCTATGAAAAGCAAAGGTTCCATAGGGACATGTGAAGGTAGTCTTTTTCTGATCTCTTGGGTAGATTGCTATCTGATTGTATCCTGAATATCCATCTAAAAAGTAAAAATATTATTGGCTAGCTAGTCTCTCTAGGATTTGGTCAATATAGGGTAAGGAGAAATAATCTTTACGGATAGTTGCATTGAGTTTTCTATCATCTATACAGATACGCCATCCAGTGAAAAGTCATGTTGGCACTAGATCCACATGATCAGTGCAAACAATCGTGAGTCTAGATTTTTTTGGAACAACTTGAGTGGAACTCATCCAGTGACTGTCAGAAATAGGATAAATGATATCAGCATCTAGCCATTTAATTACATCTTTCTTGATTATATCCTGCATATTCAGGTTAAGCTATCTTTGCATTTCTTGAATGGTTTGGCATTATTCTCTGTGTAAATATGGTGCATACATATTGATAGACTAATGCTTTTTAAATCAGCAATAGTCCAACCTATGGTCTCTCTATGTGTTTTCAATACTTTCAATAATTGATCTTCCTACTCAGGGGTTAGGTCAAAAGCAATGATTACTGACAGGGTTTTCTCAGATCCTAAAAATACATACTTAAGTGATTCAAGCAAATATTTTAGTTCAAGTTATGGTGGGGCCTAAATTGAAGGACATAGTGGTTCAGTTTCTAGCTTAGGTAAGGGCTTAATTTTTATTGACCAAGGTAGTGAATGTGCTGGGTGAGGTGAATCAAGCAAGGCATTCACCTCCTGATTTTGGATTTCTTCAATGGGTTCACCCAGAAAATCATCTTCCATTAAATCTAAGGAGAAATCAATTTCAACTATCTCATCTATTAGATCAATTACCGAATAGCTTTTCTCCTTTTGAGCATACTTTGAGGTATTAAAAATGTTAATTCTCACCTTTTGATCTTCAAAAGAAATATCCATAGCTTCGGTTTTACAATTGATATTGGCATTCGCAGTGCCTAAGAATGGACATCCTAAAATTATGAGATTTTGATTTAGCTCTTGGGATGGTTCCATATCAAGTATGAAGAAGTCTACTAAAAAATAGCATGTATTTAATTTGACTATAGTATCCTTGATCAGACCATGTGGCATCTTCACAGATCTATTAGCTAGTTGCAAAATAACTGACGTGGGTTTCAGTTCTCCTATCTCAAATTTTTTATAGACCGAGGTTGGAAGTAGGTTGACACTAGCTCCTAAGTCTAACAAGGCTCGATCAAAGGTAATGCCTCTTATAACACATGAAATCAAAGGAGAATCAGGATCTTTCATTTTCTGAGGTAATGGATTCAATAGGACTATACTAATATCCTTAGACAGCATAATTTTCTTTATGGTTCGTGACTCATACTTTTGGGTGCAAATTTTTTTAAAAAATTTAGTGTAAGTCAGGACATATTGAATCACATCAAAGAGGGATAGATTAATGTGAACTTGCTTAAACAACTCCATTAGTTCCTCATTGTGTGTTCCTTGCTTTTTGTGGGAAGAACTGACTTCTAGGGCTGAAGGGAACAGAACTTTTGGTTTATATATCTTGGGTAACTCATCTGCTCTCTTCTTTTTTTTATCATTTTCACTCAGATCAGTACCAATTTCAGGCTCAGATTCTTTTATTGGGTTAGTCTCAGTACTAACCTCTTCTTTCAAGTTCTCATTTTGGCTAGCATCAGTACTAGTATTTCTCACCTGGTCTTGATATAAGTCCTTAAGAATCCTACCACTTCTAAGCTCAGAAATTGCTTTGGCATTCTCAAATAGGAGATTCTTAGGTGGGACATTGGATTGATGACTAGGTTTAGGTGGTTGGTGGGTGGATGGATTGTTCCTAGGATTTGGTATCGGTTGGCTTGGCAATTGACCTGTTCTCTCCTCATGGTAGACTCAGCTAACTGTCTTATTTGTGCTTCTAGTCTAGCGATAGATTATTATTAGATCATAATCAATTATTGAAGTTGATTAAATCTATCATCGGCTAGATTGGTCTGTTGAGGAGGTAGGTATGATGGCTGATTATGATATGATAGCTGGGTAGGATGATTAGGCTGACCTCTATTATAGGCATAATTTTGGTATTGGGGTCTATTTTGAAAATTTTATATAGAAAAAATTTGGATCGAAGCCTGAGTCTGTTGGGATCTCTAAGAAAAATTAGAGTGGTTCCTCCAACCTAGATTATATGTGTTTGAAAATAGATCATTGACAGGCTTGGAGTAATCTTGGACAGCTTGAACTTGTTCTTGGATGAAAGATAAAAACTATGCAGTCGTAAAAAATTCACTCACATGATGGGCTGGGCTAGCACAGATAGAATAAATCTTTTGATAATTGGGAGATGGTATGCATTGCGCAGGAGATTATTGACCTAGAGTTAGGAACTGATCTAATTTTTGGACAAGAAGGATGACTTTATCTAATTTTTGAGCTATTAAGTTCAAGTCAGTCTTAGAACTAGAGTCTGTTTGTTTGATCTCAAAAATTTCTGCTCACTTTTAGTGAGGGATCGATCTTTCATAGGAAGATAATGAAGTATGGTTGATCGAGTTTTCACTCAAGGTTTCAAACAAAGTATAGGCTTCATCCTCACTCTTACTCATGAATGCACCTCTACAAGATGCATCTACCATCAATCTATACTGATCACCTAAACTCTCATAGAAAGCTTGAACAATTTGTCACTTAGATAGACCATGGTGTGGAAATTTTTTAAGAAGTTTCTTAAGTCTCTCCTATGACTCATGAATTTGTTCCCCTGAAAAGCTGAACAAATCTAGTGATGGCTCGCCTCATGGTGTTGGTTCGACCTATGAGATAGAATTTCTTAAAAAACTCATGTTGCATTTCAGCCCAAGTTCGGATTGATTTCCTTATTATGCTAAGCCAGTACTTGGCTTTGTCTTTAAGTGAGAAGGGGAATAGGATCAGTCTAAGTGCATTATCAATAAAATTTTGAATCTTCACCATGGAACAGATTTTTAAAAATTCATATAGATACTTGTAAGGATCTTCATTGGTGTTCCCATAGAAAGATGGGAGCATCTAGATTATGGTCGACTTGATCTCATAATGGCTTGCAGGGATATCAGGTAAGTAGATACAAGTCGATGGATTATAGAGAGAAGGAATAAAATATTCTTTCATCTACCTAGGTGGTTCTTTAGGATTTCTAGCCATTTGATCTTTAGGTTTAACATGGATCAGCCGTTCAATCTCAAGATTAGATTCAACTAGGTCAGGATAAAGAGATCTCCTACTGTGCATGTACCAGTGGAAACCCTAATGTGGGTGGTTCAAATTTTTTTTTTTAAGAAGAGGAAGAAAGGAAAGAGAAGAGGAAGAGAGGTTCAAAGGTGAGAACCTTAAGAAAGCCCTAGACCTAAACACGATAGATGAGAAAATTTAGTTATGGTTAAGTGTTAATTGCAATCAAGTTAGCAACCAATTAAACCTAGACACTTACAGATTTCTTAGACCTAATAGTTTGATGTAGAGTGGCTAGGCCTAGATGCAAGTTAGATCTATTCTCACTTCCTTCAACTAGCCAGATAAGAGATGGGGTCATGGGGGTCCTCCCATTGCTTGCCTTAGACACCTATTAGATTGGCCAGATAAGCTAATGGAACTAATTAAATAACCACAAGTCCACTTAGGCTTAGCTTTTGTAATTTCTTGCCTTAGACATCAGTTTTAAGGATGAGTTCAAACTTACTTTGCACTCGACTTCACCATAATACTCAAACTGAACTCGATTGATCCTAGAGGCCAATGTTTACTTAATTTTAATTAGGCTTGGGTTAATGCGGGATATTGGTTGATTATTTTTGGACTAAGGATGATGAAATCTTCATCTTATCTTATTATGGATGTTGTCCTTAAATTGATTTGAGATGAATATGCACAAGCAATTTCAACAAGAGGTTCTATACAACTAAATTAGATGTATGAAATTAATCAAACTTGAAAGCTTACCTTGTCTTCAGCAATCACGAAAAGTAAATCTAAGATGATGAATATTTCTAAACAATTAAGTTTCTACTATTGTCATGTGATTTTTATTAGGTTTAATGGGTGAATTTTAGGTTAATTGGAAAAAAAATAGTAATTAATACTTAAAAAAAAAGTAGTTTAGGATTAGGATTAGGATTGATCTCATCAAATTAAAGTGTTTCATCTTTCTCTTTTTTTTCTCTTTTTTTCTACAAAAAGATAAGAAATCAAAATAAATTAGTAAGTTATATTCACAAAAAAATCAAAAAAATAAAATATTAAAATTGATGTCTTCTCCGACAACGACGTCAAAAATTGATAGTATCGCGATGTTATCATTAGAACACTATGATTATCAAATTAATCTTGATTTCAATAAAAATTAAAAATACATAGAGGGTAGCGAGTCAGATCGAATCCACAGGAAAGATGGTACTTTGATTTGAAATCTCTAATTTTATAAAAAAAATAAAATTTTGAGGAAGGCAATTTAAGTCAAAAATAAAAATTAAAAGTATAAAAAATAAATCAGATACTAAGATGTACTATTTAGATCCTAGCTTCTACTTGTAATAAAAATAAATAATAAAAATTTAAAGTATAAAAAAATAAATTGATACTAAGATCTACTAACTAAATCCTAGTATCTACTTGCAATAAAAATAAGAGATAATAATTTAAAGTATAATAAAATAAATTTATATTAATTTAAATTAAAATTTACTACAAAAAATTTAAAAATAAAATAAAATAAAACTGTAATAAAGATCTGAAGTTAATCGATGCAGTCTCATCAAAAAGATGGTTGACGACCTCTCCTTCTTCCTTCATACTCCCTAAAGCAAACTGACTTTTCTTCTTCTTCTCCTTG
>NC_025996.2:58352469-58374723 GCF_000442705.2 Elaeis guineensis
GAAGTTTGTAAAAGACCGACCCTTTCAGGACTTCTCCGGCTTCCGACCTTGTGTGGCGTCTCTCTGAACCCCCCGACCGTCCGAGCTTCTGGACTTCTCCGACAATGAGCTTCTCCATCCATCTACCATGCCGCTCCAAAGGCTCTCTAGGCCTCACTGTTAGCTGACCTTCTACAGTGGCCAACTATTCTTCGAACTCCTTCCGGACTCCATCGATATCCGAGCTTCTTCGACAATGAGGTTTTTGCAGAGATCGGACTCCATCCGAGTTTCTACGACAGTCGACCACCTTCAAGATTCTAATCGGGTTCCTGTGAGAGCCGAACTCCTACAGCGGACGGTCTACCCCGAACTCCTACAGCGAGCAGTCTACCTCGAACTCCTACAGCAAGCGGTCTACTCCAAACTCCTACAACGGACGGTCTATCCCGAACTCCTACAGCGGGCGGTCTACTCTGGATCTCTACTATAAGCAAATTCCATTCGAGCCCCTACTGTAAACATGCCTCTTTCGAACTTCTATTACAGGTAGACTTCAGCCGAGCTTCTTCGTAGCCGGATCCCAGACGAGCTTCTACAGCGAGACAGGATCCACCGGCTAGATCGCTACTCCTAGCTCCCACGACAACCGACCTTCGATCGAGCTTCTACAACAAGCGGTCTTCTTTCAGCCCTCTGCAAGAACCAGACCTCGACCGAACTTCCATAGCGAATGGATATCGGACGAGCTTCTGCGATGGATGGACTCCGGCAGCTAGATTCTTACAATGATTGATCACCTCCGACGTCTGTCGAATCTCCCCAGCACCATTCGAAGTCCATCGTCGGCCGACCTCCACCAGATCGTTCATGAAACCAAACTTCTCCGGTGGATCATCTTCAGACGAGCTTCCACATCAGGCGAATCCCAGACGGACTCCTCCAGCAATCGGACTCCTGCCGGACTTCACCAACGGAAAGTCTCCATCCGAGCTTCTATAGCAGATAACTCCCACATGTGGCATCAGCGCCTAAGGTATCCGACAGCAGTAGACTCGTCAGCAGCTTCGAGGCATCTGAGCTTCTTCCAGATCGACGGGATAGAGAGCCATTCCGCTCCGTCAGATGTCCCAGCCGAGCTTCAGCCGACAAATCCGAATTATCTGGCAAGTCATGACAATGGCCACTACCCTATTTCACTCTCTGCAGTGGATTCCACGTGGCTCCACTACTCTTTGGCAAGTCGTGACAACAGACACCACTCTACTCTCCGTAGCAAACTCCACGTGGCTCTGAACGACCCCTGACGCCACTACTCTCCGTAACAAACTCCAGAAGACTCTAAACGGCCCACTACCAGGCAGTTACAGACATCACTGTCAAGCAGTTACGCTCTCCATTTATAAAAAGGGATCTCCAGATACGTTCTTCTCTAAGCTCAAAAAAATTATCTCAAAACTCTACTAAAATTTTTACTCGAGCACTCTATTTCTGTTGAAGCAGAGTACTGACTTGAGCATTGGAGGATCTTGTCAGAGCACCCCAACTCTGATTTAGACTTCCCTTGTAGGTTCCGACGGCGGCCGCGGTCATCTCGACTCCAGCAACTCTGGCTTCAGTGGAATTCTACACCAACAGAATTGGCGCTAGAGGAAGGGGGCTATGTCTTCGCAGTACCCTTGTTCTTGAAGGAGTGCTCAATGGGACTGCCTCCAGTCATCTCCTCTGACATCCTCCTCCCCTTCTCCTATCAGATCTCCACCTGATGCCTCCTCGAAAGGCATCCACCGGATGATCCACGACCTCCGGGGCCAGATCTCAGGCTCTGACCTCGCCTCCAGCTTCCCAGGCTCCTCCTCCTCCTCTGACAACGACGGTCGGTATGGAGCAGTTCGACCTGCTGGTTCAGCAGGTCAGAGGCCTCACTGAAGCAGTGCAGGCCATGCAGCAGCAACAGTCACAGGTGTCAGTGCGGTTGGAAAGAGCATCATCGGAGCTCCAAGATCTGACAGTGGGGTGGGCCACTTGGGCCAGTCATCCTGTCCTCCCCGGCAAGGGGAATCCGAGGGTGGAGAGCCCCCGGTTTGATCACGATTCCACTCCCAGAGGATCCCTACCTCCACTCTGTCAGAAGACCCTCGAGACTCGCAGTCGAGAGGACCTCCTAGATCGAAGGTTTCAGGAGATGAATCGACGGATCGAAGAGCTCCGCCACGCTCCCCCTACTTATGGTGAGGACATCTGCACTGACCCTCCTTTCTCTCAAATGATCATGCAGGAACCGATCCTGCCAAACTTCAAGCTCTCCCAATTCGAAAGCTACGATGGGACCTTGGATCTGGTTGGCCACCTGGAGGCCTTCCGGACAATGATGCTGCTCCATGATGCGCCAGATGCCATCCTGTGCCGAGCTTTTCCATCCACTCTGAAGGGAGCAGCAAGGAACTGGTACTTAGTGTTGAAGTCGGGTACCATCTTCTCCTTTGACCAGATGAGCCACCAGTTTGCGGCTCATTTTGTTAGCAGCCAGCATCCCCAAAGAGGCTCGGAGTCCCTCATCAACATCAAGCAAAGGGAGGGAGAATCCATCCAAGCTTACGTCAACCGTTTCAACATCGCCGCGTTGGAGGTCCGAAACTTGGACCAATCGGTCGTGATGGCCGCCCTGAAGGGCGGTCTTCAGAAGAATGATCTTTTGTTTTTCCTGAAAAAGAAGTATCCCAGGAACTTTGCTGATTTGCTAGTTCGGGCCGAAGGATATGTCCGAGCAGAAGAAGCCTTCAAGATGAAGGACGAGGAGACCGCGAAGGAGCGGCAGGTGGGAGACACGAGCAAGCCCGCTGTTGAAAAAGGGTCGAGTGAAGCTCGGCCGCGTTCTCGACCTCCTCCCGAACACAGGCGTGTTCAGACTCCTCCCCAAGCTCGTAAGCAGAGAAGCCCAGACCGCAGAGTTCGACGGAGCTCTCCCCTCGAAAGATTCCATAGTTACGCCCCTCTCAACACATCGAAAGCTCAAGTACTGATGGAGGTTAGGGAGCAACTGCCAAGGTCGGAAAGGATGCACTCGCACCCCGGAAAGTGCAACCCGAACAAATTTTGCCTCTATCACCGTGACCACGACCATGACACGAAAGAATGCATTCAGCTCCGAGATAAAATCGAGGAGCTCATCAGGCGAGGTCAGCTCGACAGATTCATTCAACGCTGACCTGAAGGTAGGAAAGACCGGCCCAGGGCCCTGCCGCAGCCAGAGCCACCAAGAAGGGAGGAGCAACCTGAAGATCGGCCTCCGATTGGGATTATCAACTCCATCTCAGGGGGACCCCGATGGGGAGCAGACCTTCCGCGGCTATAGGGTTCGAGAAATCTATGAATGTATTACTAACAACTTTGCCCTAAATAAAAATTTCTTTTATATCCGTATATTTTTTCTTTTGGCATAAGCTTATAACGATGGGAAGTAACCCTCCCATACAAACGAAATTAAGCATGTTAGGAACAGGAGGAGAACCTCGTCCTAACATGAGCAAAGATGAAGGCCCAATTTCTTAAAGACCGGATGGGGGGAGAGGCCCTTGCAACGGCCCTTATGTGCCCCCACAGCCTTGTTAGGAACAGGAGGAGAATCTCGTCCTAACATGAGCAAAGTCGAAGGCCCGGTCTCTTAAAGACCGGATGGGGGAGAGGCCCTTACAACGGCCCTTATGTGCCCCCACAGCCTTGTTAGGAACAGGAGGAGAACCTCATCCTAACATGAGCAAAGTCGAAGGTCCGATCTCTTGAAAGACCGGACGGAGGGAGAGGCCCTTGCAACGGCCCTTATGTGCCCCCACAGCCTTGTTAGGAACAGGAGGAGAACCTTATCCTAATATAAGCAAAGTCGAAGGCCCGATCTCTTAAAGACCGGACGGAGGGAGAGGCCCTTGCAACGGCCCTTATGTGCCCCCACAGCCTTGTTAGGAACAGGAGGAGAACATCGTCCTAACATGAGCAAAGTCGAAGGTCCGGTCTCTTAAAGATCGGACGGGGGGAGAGGCCCTTGCAACGGCCCTTATGTGCCCCCACAGCCTTGTTAGGAATAAGAGGAGAACCTCATCCTAACATGAGCAAAGTCGAAAGTCCGATTACTTGAAGATCGGGTGGGGGGAGAGGCCCTTGCAACGGCCCTTATGTGCCCCCACAGCCTTGTTAGGAATAGGAGGAGAACCTCGTCCTAACATAAGCAAAGTCGAAAGCCCGATTAATTAAAGACCAGATGGGGGGAGAGACCCTGGCAGCGGTCCTTGCGTGCCCCCACAACCCTGTTAAGAATAGAAGGAGAACCTCATCCTAACACGAGCTGAAACTGACCATCGAGAATAAGAGGAGAACCTCATCCTGACACAAACAAAGGCTCGATCGATCAAGATCGGACAAGGAGGAAAGCCTCCTCGATGGCTCCTCTACACTCTCACGACCCCGTCAAGAGCAGAGGGAAGACCCTCACTCGAACACAGAAGAAAAGGAGAGATAAAAAGAGAAGACGACGAACTACATCAGCGATAAGTGAAAAATGAACTACATCAAAGGCATAGGGGGCCTCGCCTCAACGAGGAAGAAGACCCTTGTTGAAAATATCCAGTCCCAAAGGGTGAATCAGCATAGCGACGATCAGGAATCTTCAAACAACATCGACGGCGAACAGGACGAAGGATGAAAGAAGTTCGGTAAACGACAACTCAATACCAAAATGGACAAGGTAATAGACAACCTCATTTTTATTTCATTGATGGAGTGCACATTACAAAGCCCTGAAGGCCAAAAACAAAAAGGGAAATGATCAAAAAAAAAAAAGGGAGGGGGGAATACATAAAAAGAGAAGAAAGGAGCTCTAAGGAAGTCCGGCTTCTCCCAACTTCGAGCTCTGGGTCTCAGTCCTTATTAGGGATTGTCGTAAGTTTTCAACTTCTTCCTCTAGTTCCATCTTTCTCAGCAGCATATCTCGGTACATCTGATGGAACCGCCGGCTCTCGCCCTCCGACTCTCGAAGCCTCTTCCTCAGGACCTCAAACTCCACCTCGACATCTTTGACTGCCTGCTGCTCGTGGACCAGCTGAATCTTCAGCCGCTGTAGTTCAGCCTCCCCCCGCCTGAGGGCCACGGACAATTCTACCATGGTCCCCTTCAAGGAGCGGAGCTCGTCAGAACCTTGTGTAGAGGTGGGCTAGGCTCTCTCGGATAGCTGCCTCTGAAGGCGGGCAACTTCGTCGGTCACCGTCTGGAGCTTCCTTCGGTAGTCCTCTACTTGCCCGCTCCAGCTGACTCGGTAGGCATCGTAGTTCGCCTCAACGTCCTGCAGCTATTTTTGAAGGTCGGAGAGCTTCTGCGATCAGTCTCGATCACGGTCGGCTTGGACTGTGAGCCAGGATGAGCTCCCTTTCAACTGACCGATCTTCTCCCATGCGGCCGCCAGTTCGACTTCAAGGGAGCTAATCTTGGAAGCCTGAGCCCAAGATCGGTCGCTGGCATGTTTCTGAAGTTCCTCGAGCTCCGTAATGAAGTCGGCCTTCTTCCGGGTGAATTCCATGAGCCCCTTTTTGTGGAGGTCCTGAAGACGAACAGCCTCCGCAGTGACTTTCGAATGGCTCTTCCTCAGCCGGTGAAGTTCATCTTCCAGTTTCTTGGATTTCTTCATCAACTGACGAACTTTTCTTCTGAGGTCTCGGATCGTCGACTTCAGAGGAATCTCCTGTGGCAGGGGGAGGGCTTCGACAGGGTACTGTCGTTGGGAGACAAGAGCGCCACGACTCAGATTAGTACAAGAAGATAAAAGAGAAGGAAAAGAATACAAAAAAAAAAGAGAGGGGGCCCTCTGTAAAGAAGAATCCGATTTCATTGATAAAATAAATTTTAAGTACAAGAGAACGAAGAAAAACCACCACAAAGAAAAAATATAAAGCTAGAGGTTCCGGACCTCTAGGGCAGAAGTAGAGGGGCTCGACGTCCCCGAAAGATCGTCAGCGGCAGTCACGGCGGTCGACGAGGTCCCGACTGGGGGAGGATCGGAGTGGCTTCGGATGGTTCGACTTCATCATCGGATGCCTCGTTCAGGAAGTCGAGATCCAATTCGGAAAACCTCCCAGCCACCTTCTCTTGGCAGAGTTCCAAACCCTTGATGAAGGCATCCTCGCCGAACTGGACCTTTAGATCCTCCATCTCGGAGGAGGCTTTGAACTCCTTCACTGCTCGAGCCCTTGCCTCCGAGACCAGGGATGGATCCATGCTTTCAGCTCGAAAACCTGCGCCTTCAACTCGAAAACCTGTGCCTTCAGTGCGGAGACCTCAGCCTCAGCCTTCCCTCTCTCCTTCTCCAAGATGATCCTCAGATCAGACGAGGTTTGTCCCTCCTTTTCCACCACCTCCCGGAGACTTAGAACCTCGGTGATCTTCTCCTCTAGGCGGGCGGCCCCAACCAGGTAACCTTCCTCTGCACGAGCTGCCTCCCTCTTGGAAATTTTCACCACCTCGACGTTGGTGACAAACTGGTGCCCAATCTGTAAGAAAGGTCGGGGAGTCAATATAAAGGCTGAAGAATAAATTAAGCAGAAAGGAGGAAAAAGATGAGTTAACCTACTTCAAGGAAAGATCCCAGAGAGTCCCAGACCCGCAGCTCGGGATCGGCAAGGACGATCCACTCGACGACCTCGGACAGGATGCACCCTTCGACCAGCCTCTTTATTAAGTCCCTGTTGTTGAAGGAATTTTCTCCCAGGTCTTCCTCGGAGCCGCCAGCCCCCTCGACGGTGACCTTGCGACTGCGGCTCCTTCAGGCCAGGGCCTTCTTTCTCCTCCTCCCTTCGGCCCCGGGTGCCCCCTCGGGATGAGCCTCTGGAGTGGGATCCTCGACCGGGGGGCTCCTTGAGAGGGCTCGAGGGACATTGGGTTCGGTGTCGGAAGGGACTTCGACGGCGACGGCCACCGGAGCAGGCACGGCCGAGCTTGTCCCTTCTGTCCTGGCTTTCTTCACTGATCCCGAAGTCGAGGCATCTTTCCTCTTGTGGGTCTTGAGACCCTGGGCTAACCTCCGAGCCACGCTTGCGTCTATGTCTGCGATAAAAGAAAATCAACACGGCTTAGAGATGGAATAAGAGAAAGGAGAAGAAAAAAAATATAATATAATAATGGTACCGACAGGGTTAAGAGGACTTAGGCCGACGTTGAACAAAAGTTATTCCTTCAGAAGTTCGGGGAGGAGGGGGGCTCGATAGGTCTCGAGCTTTTTGGAGGCTTCGAGGTCATCCCTTTCCAGGCTAGAAGCCCGACGGACGGAATCCCTCAGAGAGCCCCAAAGGGGTAATCTTAGCTCCAAGGTCGGGCATCGGACATAGAAGTACCTCTCCTTCCAGTTGTGGATAGAAGAAGGGGTGCCTTTCAGCAACCCCTTTCTACCGAACTGAGAAAAAAAGTACCACCAGTTCTTTGCCGAGGGATGACGCTTGAAGGTGTAGAAATTTCTAAACAAAGAAAGCGTCGGCCGAACTTCAGCTAAACTACAAAGAGAAAGAAACCCTATCAAAAATCTAAAGGAGTTCGGCATGACGGAAGCTAGAGAAATGTTCAAAAAATGGAAGAGAGAAACGACAAAGGACGGCAGTGGAAGTCGAAGTCCGGTACAGAAGGCCTCCTGGTACAGGCAGAAGCGGCCGGGAGGAGGGGCGCTAGCCCGGTCAATTGGCCCGGAAAGCTCCAGCTCGTACTCCGGAGAAACTCCATACTGAATCCTTATCAGTGAGAGTTCATCCGGAGTCAAGGAGCCGGGGATGGTGTCTGACGCAAAAGTCGGACAAGGCTTGGTCCTAGCTACGGATTCGTCTACGGTACCAGGACTTTGGGGGACTGGGGCTGATGAACTCCTAGAACTGCTAGAAGAGGAGATATCAGACGATATTTCGGATCAAATGGAAGCCACAAAATCTCGAAAAAATCAGAAAAAATAGCAAACAGGCCCTCAAAGAAGCTAAACAAACAAAATACGAAGAAGAAAGGATAGAAAAATGATAAGGAGTTTCGGAACTAACCTAGATCGGCCTCGGGAGTGCAGGAAGATGGCAAGGATGATGGAAGTCGACCCGAAGGACGCCTAAGGCCAAGAAGGATGCTAAAGGAAGCTGGAGCTCTCGGAGAAGAGGAGGGGAACCGAGGGATTCTCTCGGGTAAAGTGAGACTCCTGAAGGAGGAGAACGTGTTTAAATAGACCCCGAGATCCGACGCAATAATGATTATGGAACTCCTCTGGCCGGCCTGCACTCGCCGCGTATCCCACTCACCTTGACAGATTGTTGAAAACGGCTGGCAGCTGATAGAGTCGTTATTGCGCCGTACCTAGAGCCACGCTTCGGCAGGCATTCCAAAAAGAAGAAATCTTTTCCGAAAAGCCTCTAGTACTAGCGTGCCGAATGTCAAAGTATCTGACAACCACTGAGCATGAAAATCGAGAAAAGTAACTTCGATCGTGAGAATTTCTCTGTACTTTCTTCATTCAGAACCTGAACTCGAAAGTAGGGAGACTGGTGTTGGGTATAAAATACCCCCCTTGACCGAAGTTTGTAAAAGACCGACCCTTCTAGGGCTTCTTCGGCTTCTGACCTTGTGTGGCGTCTCTTTGAACCCCCCGACCGTCCGAGCTTCCAGACTTCTCCGACAATGAGCTTCTCCATCCATCTACCGTGCCGCTCTAAAGGCTCTCTAGGCCTCACTATTAGCCGACCTTCTACAGTGGCCAACTATTCTCCAAACTCCTTCCAGACTCTGTCGATATCCGAGCTTCTTCGACAACGAGGTTTCTGCAGAGATCGAACTCCATCCGAGTTTCTACGACGGTCGACCACCTTCAAGATTCTGATCGGGCTCCTGTGAGAGCCGAACTCCTACAGCAGACGGTCTACCCCGAACTCCTACAGCGGGCGGTCTTCCCCAAACTCCTACAGCGAGCAGTCTACTCCGAACTCCTACAACGGGCGGTCTACCTTGAACTCCTACAGCGGGCGATCTACTCTGGATCTCTACTGTAACTAAATTCCATTCGAGCCCCTACTGTAAACACACCTCTTTCGAACTTCCATTACAGGTAGACTTCAGTCGAGCTTCTTCGTAGTCGGATCCCAAACGAGCTTCTACAGCGGGATAGGATCCACCGGCCAGATCGCTACTCCTAGCTCCCACGACAACCGACCTTCATCGAGCTTCTACAACAAGCGATCTCCTTTCAGCACTCTGCAAGAACCAGACCTCGATCGAACTTCCATAGCGAATGGATATCGGACGAGCTTCTGCGACGGACGGACTTCGACAGCTGAATTCTTACAACGATCGATCGCCTCCGACGTCTGCGGAACCTCCCCAGCGCCTTTCGAAGTCCATCATCGGCCGACCTCCTGCCAGATCCTTCATTAAACCGAACTTCTCCGATGGATCATCTTCAGACGAGCTTCCACATTAGGCGAATCTCAGATGGACTCCTCCAGCAATTGGACTCCTGCCGGGCTTCGCCAACGAAAAGTCTCCATCCGAGCTTCTACAGCAGATAACTCCCACTTGTGGTATCAGCGCCTAAGGTATCCGACAGTAGTAGACTCGTTAGTAGCTTCGAGGCATCCGAGCTTCTCCCAGATCGATGGGATAGAGAGTCATTCCGCTCCATCAGATGTCCCAGTCGAGCTTCAGTCGACAGATCTGAACTATCTGGCAAGTGACGACAATGGCCACTACCCTGCTTCACTCTCTGCAGCGAATTCCATGTGGCTCCACTACTCTCTGGCAAGTCGCGACAACGGACATCACTCTACTCTCCGTAGCAAACTCCTCGTGGCTCTGAACGACCCCTGATGCCACTACTCTCCGTAACAAACTCCAGATGGCTCTGAACGGCCCACTACCAGGCAGTTACAGACATCACTGTCAAGCAGCTACGCTCTCCGTCTATAAAAAGAGATCCCCAGATACGTTCTTCTCTAAGTTCAAAAAACTCTATCTCAAAACTCTGCTAAAATTCTCACTCGAGCACTCCATTTCTGTTGAAGTAGAGTACTGACTTGAGTATCAGAGAATCTTGCCGGAGCACCCCCAACTTCGGTTTACACTTCCCTTGCAGGTCCCGACGGCGGCCGCGGTCATCTCGACTCCAGCAACTCTGGCTTCGGTGGAATTCTGCACCAACAAAAATCATTTATAATAAATTTAATTAATAATCTTTCATTTAATCTCAATCCAGTTTTTCTTCTTTCTTAGTCATTATAAATTGAAAGGATGCATTTGTTATGTGAAAGTAGGGATGGCAAAATATGATCCAATCTGCTAATCCGATCCGTATTCGATCTACTATAAACAGATTTAGATTTAGACTAAATAGGTTTGAATCGTAAACAGATCGACCTATTTTACCTATTTAATAAACGGATCGGGTTCAGATTTTAGATAGCTAACTGTTGGTGCAGAATTCCGTCGAAGTCGGAGTTGCTGGAGTCAAGATACCGTGGCTGCCGTTGGGACCTGCAAGAAAAATCTAAACCGAAGTTGGGGGTGCTCCGGCAAGATCCTGCGATGCTCAAGTCAGTACTCTGCTTCAACAGAAATGGAGTACTCGAGTGAAAATTTTAGCAGAGTTTTGAGATAGAGTTTTTTTGAGCTTAGAGAAGAACGTATCTGGAGATCCCTTTTTATAGATGGAGAGCGTAACTGCTTGACAGCGACGTCTGTAACTGCCTAGTAGTGGGCCGTTCAGAGCCGTCTAGAGTTTGTTACAGAGAGTAGTGGCGTCAGGGGTCGTTCAGTGCCACGTGGAGTTTGCTACGGAGAGTAGAGTGGTGTCTGTTGTCGCGACTTGCCAGAGAGTAGTGGAGCCATGCGAAATCCGCTACAGAGAGTGAAGCAGGGTAGTGGCCATTGTTGTGACTTGCCAGATAGTTTGGATCTGTCGGCTGAAGCTTGGCTGGGACATCTGACGGAGCGGAACGGCTCTTTATCCCATCGATCTGGGTGAAGCTCGGATATCTCAAAGCTGCTGACGAGTCTACTACTGTCGGATACCTTAGGCGCTGATACCACAGGTGGGAGTTATCTGCTGTAGAAGCTCGGATGGAGACTTTTCGTTGGTGAAGCCCGGCAGGAGTCTGATTGCTGGAGGAGTCCGTCTGGGATTCGCCTGATGTGGAAGCTCATTTGAAGATGATCCACCGGAGAAGTTCGATTTCATGAAGGATCTGGCAGGAGGTCGGCCGGCGATGGACTTCGGATGGCGCTGGGAAGGTTCGACAGACGTTGGAGGTGATTGATCGTTGTAAGAATCCAACTGTCGGAGTCCGTCCGTCGCAGAAGATCGTCCGATATCCATTCGCTATGGAAGTTCGGTCGAGGTCTGGTTCTTGCAAAGGGCTGAAAGGAGATCGCTTGTTGTAGAAGCTCGATCGAAGGTCGGTTATCATGGGAGCTAGGAGTAGCGATCTGGCCAGTGGGTCCTGTCCCGCTGTAGAAGCTCGTCTGGGATCCGACTACGAAGAAGTTCGACTGAAGTCTACCTATAATGAAAGTTTGGAAGAGGCGTGTTTACAGTAGGGGCTCGAATGGAATTTGCTTGTAGTAGAGATCCAGAGTAGACCATCTGCTGTAGGAGTTGGGGTAGACCATCCATTGTAGGAGTTCGGAGTAGACCGCTCGCTGTAGGAGTTTGGGGTAGACCGCTTGCTGTAGGAGTTCGAGGTAGATCGCTCGCTGTAGGAGTTCAGGGTAGACCACCCGCTGTAGGAGTTCGGCTCTCACAAGAGCCCGGTCAGAATCTTGATGGTGGTCGACTGCCATAGAAACTCGGATGGAGTCCGATCTCTGCAGAAACCTCATTATCGAAGAAGCTCGGATATCGATGGAGTCTGGAAGGAGTTTGGAGAATAGTTGGCCACTGTAGAAGGTGGGCTAACAGTGAGGCCTAGAGAGCCTTTGGAGTGGCACGGTAGATGGATGAGAAGCTCATTGTCGGAGAAGTCCGGAAGCTCGGATGGTCGGGGGGGATCAGAGAGACGCTACACAAGGTTGGAAGCTGGAGAAGCCCTGGAAGGGTCGGTCTTTTACAAACTTCGGCCAGGGGGGGTATTTTATACCCAACACCAGTCCCTCTACTTTCGAGTTCGGATTTCGAATGAAGAAAGTATAGAAAATTCTCACGATCGAAGTTGCTTCTCTCGATTTTCATGCTTGATGGTTGCCAGATATTTTGACGTTCGGCACGCTGGTACTAGAGGCTTTTCGAGAAAGATTTTTTCTTTTTGGAATGCTCGCCGAAGCGTAGCTCTAGGTACGGTGCAATAATGACTCTATCAGCTGCCAGCCATTTTCAACAATCTATCAAGGTGAGTGGGATACGCGGCGAGTGCAGGCCGGCCAGAGGAGATCCGCAATCATTATTGCGTCAGATCCCGGGGTCTATTTAAACATGTTTTCCTCCTTCAAGTGTCTCAGTTTGCCTGAGAGAATTCCTTGGTTCCCCTCCTCTTCTTCGAGAGCTCCAGCTTCCTCTAGCATCCTTCTTGGCCTTAGGCATCCTCTGGGTCGACTTCCATCATCCTTGCCGTCTTCCTGCACTCCGGGGCTGATCTAGGTTAGTTCCAGAACTCCTTGTCATTTTTCTGTCTTTTTTTCTTCGTATTCTGTTTGTTTAGCTTCCTTGAGGGCCTGTTTGCTATTTTTCCTGATTTTTTTAGGATTTTGTGGCTTCTATTTGATCCGAAATATCTTCTGATATCTCCTCTTCTAGCAGTTCTAGGAGTTCGTCAGCCCCAGTCCCCCAAAGTCCTGGTACAGTAGACGAACCCATAGCTAGGACTGAGCTTTGTTCGGCTTTTGCGCCGGACACCATCCCGGGCTCCTTGACTCCGGATGAACTCTCACTGATAAGGATTCAGTATGGAGTTCCTTCGGAGTACGAGCTGGAGCTTCCCGGACCAACTGACCGGGCTAGCGCCCCTCCTCCCGACCGCTTTTGCTTGTATCAGGAGGCCTTCCGTGCTGGACTTCGGCTTCCACTACTGTCCTTTGTCGTTGCTCTCTTCCATTTTCTGAATATTTTTCGAGCTTCCGTCATGCCGAACTCCTTTAGGTTTTTGATAGGATTTCTTTCTCTTTGTAGTTTAGCTGAAGTTCGGCCGACGCTTTTTTTGTTTAGGAATTTCTATACCTTCAAGCGTCATCCCTCAGCAAAGGACTGATGGTACTTCTCCCCTCAGTTCGGTAGAAAGGGGTTGCTGAAAGGCGCCCCTTCTTCTATCCACAACTGGAAGGAGAGGTACTTCTATGTCCGATGCCCGATCTTGAAGCTAGGATTACCTCCTTGCGGCTCTTTGAGGGATTCTGTCCACTGGACTTTTAGCCTGAAAAGGGATGACCTCGAAGCCTCCAAAAAGCTCGAGGCCTATCGAGCCCCCTTCCTCCCCGAACTTCTGAAGAAACAACTTTTGTTCAACGTCGGCCTGAGTCCTCTTAACCCTGCCGGTACCTCTTCTCCTTTTTCTTATTCCATCTCTAAGCCGTATTGATTTTCTTTTATTACAGACATGGATGCAAGCGTAGCTTGAAGGTTAGCCCAGGGTCTGAAGACCACAAGAGGAAAGACACCTCGACTTTGGGGTCGGTGAAGAAAGCCAGGACAGAAGGGACAAGCTCGACCGCGCCTGCTCTGGTGGCCATCACCGTCGAAGTCCCTTCCGATGCCGAACCCGAAGTCCTCCGAGCCCTCTCAAGGAGCCCCCGACCGAGGATCCCGCTCCAGAGGCTCGTCCTGAGGGGGCACCCGGGGCTGAAGGGAGGAGGAGAAAGAAGACCCTGGCCCGGAGGAGCCGCAGTCGCAAGGTCGTCATCGAGGGAGCCGGCATCTCCGAGGAAGACCTGGGAGAAAATTCCTTCAACAACAGGGACTTAATAAAGAGGCTGGTCGAAGGGTGCATCCTGCCCGAGGTCGTCGAAAGGATCGTCCTTGCCAATCCCGAGCTGTGGGTATGGGACTCTCTGGGATCTTTCCTCAAGTAGGTTAACTTATCTTTTTCCTCCTTCCTACTTAATTTATTCTTCAGGCTTTATATTGACTCCCCGACCTTTCTTACAGATTGGGCACCAGCTTGTCGCCAACGTCAAGGCGGTGAAGATTGCCAAGAGGGAGGCAGCTCGTGCAGAGGAAGGTCGCCTGGTTGGGGCCGCCCATCTCGAGGAGAAGATCGCCGAGGTTCTAAGTCTCTGGGAGGCAGTGGAAAAGGAGGGACAAACCTCGTCCGATCTGAGGACCTCTTGGAGAAGGAGAGAGGGAAGGCTGAGGTCGAGGTCTCTGCATTGAAGGCGCAGGTTTTCGAGTTGAAGGCACAGGTTTTCGAGCTGAAAGCATGGATCCCATCCCTGGTCTCGGAGGCAAGGGCCTGAGCAGTGGAGGAGTTCAAAGCCTCCTCCGAGATGGAGGATCTAAAGGTCCAGTTTGGCTAGGATGCCTTCATCAAGGGTTTCGAACTCTGCCAAGAGAAGGTGGCTGGGAGGTTTCCCGAATTGGATCTTGGCTTCCTGAACGAGGCATCCGATGATGAAGCCAGACCATTCAAAGCCGCTACCGGTCCTCCCCCAGTCGGGACCTCGTCGACCACTGCGGCTGTCGCTGACGATCTTCCGGGGACGTCGAGCCCCTCTACTTTGCCCCAGAGGTCCGGAACCTCTAGCTTTGTATTTTTTCTTTGTGGTGGTTTTTCTTCGTTCTCTTGTACTTGAAAATTATTTAATCAATGAAATCAGATTTTTCTTTATAGAGGGCCCCCTCTCTTTTTTTTTTTGTATTCTTTTCCTTCTCTTTTATCTTCTTGTACTAATTTGAGTCGTGGCGCTCTTATCTCCCAACGACAGTGCCCTGCCGAAGCCCTCCCCTGCCACAGGGGATTCCTCTGAAGTCGACGATCTGAGACCTCAGAAGGGAAGTTCGTCAGTCGACGAAAAAATCCAAGAAGCTGGAAGATGAACTTCACCGGCTGAGAAAGAGCCATTCGAAAGTCACTACGGAGGCTGTTCGTCTTCAGGACCTCACAAAAAGGGGCTCATGGAATTCATCCGAAAGAAGGTCGACTTCGTTACGGAGCTCGAGAAACTTCAAAAATGTACCAGCGATCGATCTTGGACTCAGGCTTCCAAGATCAGCTTCCTTGAAGTCAAACTGGCGGCTGCACAGGTGAAGATCGGCCAGTTGGAAGGGAGCTCATTCTGCTCACAGTCCAAGCCGACCGCGATCGAGACTGGTGCAAAAGCTCTCCGACCTTCAAAAATAGCTGCAGGATGCTGAGGCGAACTACGATGCCTACCGAGTTGACTGGAGCAGGCAAGTAGAGGACTACCGAAGGAAGCTTCAGACGGTGACCGACGAAGTTGCCCGCCTTCGGAGGCAGCTATCCGAGAGGGCCTGCTCACCTCTGCACAAGGTTCTGAAGAGCTCCACTCCTTGAGGGGGACCATGGCGGAATTATTCATGGCCCTCGGGCGGGGGGAGGCTGAACTGCAGCGGTTGAAGATTCAGTTGGTCCATGGGTAGCAGGCAGTCAAAGATGCCGAGGCGGAGTCCAGGTCCTGAGGAAGGGCTTCAAGAGTCAGAGGGAAGAGCCGGTGGTTCCATCAGATATACTGGGATATGCTACTGAGAAAGATGGAACTAGAGGAAGAAGTTGAAAACTTACGGCAATCCCTAATAAGGACTGAGACCGAGAGCTCAAAGTCGGGAGAAGTCGGGCTTCCTTAGAGCTCCTTTCTTCTCTTTTTATGTATTCCCCCCTTTTTTTTTTTTGGTCATTTCCCTTTTTGTTTCTGGCCTTCAGGGCTTTGTAATGTGTACTCCATCAATGAAATGAAAATGAGGTTGTCTATTACCTTATCCATTTTGGTGTTGAGTTGTCATTTATCGAACTTCTTTCATCCTTTGTCCTGTTCGCGTCGACGTTGTTTGAAGATTCTTGATTGTCACTGTGCTGATTCCCCTTTGGGATCGAAGATTTTGACAAGGGTCTTCTTCTTCGTTGAGGCGAGGCCCCTGTGCCTTTGATGTAGTTCATTTTTCACTTATTGTGGCGTAGTTCGTCGTCTTCTCTTTTTATCTCTCCTTTTCTTCTGTGTTCGAGTGAGGATCTTCCCTCTGCTCTTGATGGGGTCGTGAGAGTGTAGAGGAGCCGTCAAGGAGGCTTTCCTCCTTGTCCGATCTTGATCGATCGAGCCTTTGTTTGTGTCAGGATGAGGTTCTCTCTTGTTTCGATGGTCAGTTTCAGCTCGTGTTAGGACGAGGTTCTCCTTCTATTCCTAACAGGGTTGTGGGGGCACGCAAGGGCCGCTGCCAGGGCCTCTCCTCCCATCTGATTTTAAGTAACCGGGCCTTCGACTTTGCTCATGTTAGGATGAGGTTCTCCTCCTGTTCCTAATAAGGCTGTGGGGGCACATAAGGGCCGTTGCAAGGGCCTCTCCCCCCATCCTCTTTAAGTAACTGGGCCTTCGACTTTGCTCATGTTAGGACGAGGTTCTCCTCCTGTTCCTAACAAGGCTGTGGGGGCACATAAGGACGTTGCAAAGGCCTCTCCCCCATCCGGTCTTCAAATAATCGGACCTTCGACTTTGCTCATGTTAGGACAGGTTCTCCTCCTGTTCCTAACAAGCTGTGGGGCACATAAGGGCGTTGCAAGGGCCTCTCCCCCGTTGATCTTTAAGAGACCGGGCCTTCGACTTTGCTCATGTTAGGACGAAGTTCTCCACTATTCCTAACAAGACTGTGGGGGCACATAAGGGCCGTTGCAAGGGCCTCTCCCCCGTCCGGTCTTTAAGAGACCGGGCCTTCGACTTTGCTCATGTTAGGATGAGGTTCTCCTCTTGTTCCTAACAAGGCTGTGGGGGCACATAAGGGCCGTTGCAAGGGCCTCTCCCCCCGTTCGATCTTTAAGAGACCGGGCCTTCGACTTTGCTCATGTTAGGACGAGGTTCTCCTCCTGTTCCTAACAAAGCTGTGGGGGCACATAAGGGCCGTTGCAAGGGCCTCTCCCCCGTCCGGTCTTTAAGAGATCGGGCCTTCGACTTTGCTTATATTAGGATAGGTTCTCCTCCTGTTCTAACAAGGCTGTGGGGGCACATAAGGGCCGTTGCAAGGGCCTCTCCCCCCATCCAGTCTTTCAAGAGATCGGCCTTCGACTTTGCTCATGTTAGGATGAGGTTCTCCTCTGTTCTAACACGCTTAATTTCGTTTGTATGGGGGGGTTACTTCCCGTCGTTATAAGCTTATGCCAAAAGAAAAAATACGTGATATAAAAAAAATTTTATTTAGGTCAAAGTTGTTGGTAATACATTCATAGATTTCTCGAACCCTATAGCCGCGGAAGGTCTGCTCCCCATCGGGGTCCTCCTGAGATGGAGTTGATAATCCCAATCAGAGGTCGATCTTCAGGTTGCTCCTCCCTCCTTGGTGGCTCTGGCTGCGGCAGGGCCCTGGCCGGTCTTCCCTACCTTCAGGTCGGCGTCGAATGAATCTGTCGAGCCGACCTCCCTGATGAGCTCCTCGATTTCGTCTCAGAGCTGAATGCATTCTTCCGTGTCGTGGTCGTGGTCACGGTGATAGAGGCAGAATTTATTCGGGTTGCACTTTTCGGGGTGCGAGGCATCTTTTCCGGCCTTGGTAGCTGCTCCCTAACCTCCATCAGCACTTGAGCTTTCGATGTGTTGAGAGGGGCGTAACTGTGGAATCTTCCGAGGGGAGAGCTCCATCGAACTCTGCGGTCTGGGCTTCTCTGCTTACGAGCTCGGGGAGGAGTCCAAACATGCCTATGTCCGGGAGGAGTTCGAGAAGCAGCCGAGCTTCACTCGGCCCTTTTTCAACGCGGCTTTCTCGAGTCTCCCACCTACCGCTCCTTCGTGGTCTCCTCGTCCTTCATCTTGAAGGCTTCTTCTGCTCGGGCATATCCTTCGGCCCGAGCCAGCAAATCAGTAAAGTCCCTGGGATACTTCTTTTTCAGGGAAAATAAAAGATTGTTCTTCTGAAGACCGCCCTTCAGGGCAGCCATCGCGATCGATTGGTCCAAGTTTCGGACCTCTAACACGGCGATGTTGAAACGGTTGACGTAAGCTCGGATGGATTCCCCTCCCTTTGCTTGATGTTGATGATGGACTTCGAGCCTCTCGGGGATGCCGGCTGCTAACAAAATGAGCCGCAAACTGGTGGCTCATCTGGTCAAAGGAGAAGATGGTACCCGACTTCAA
Organism: Elaeis guineensis; assembly: GCF_000442705.2. NCBI lineage: Eukaryota > Viridiplantae > Streptophyta > Magnoliopsida > Arecales > Arecaceae > Elaeis > Elaeis guineensis. Next base: position 58,370,719 of record NC_025996.2, read on the forward strand.
TGCTGAGTACCAGTTCCTTGCTGCTCCCTTCAGAGTGGATGAGAAAGCTTAGCACAGGATGGCGTCTGGGCACCATGGAGCAGCATCATTGTCCGGAAGGCCTCCAGGTGGTCAACCGGATTTGAGGTCCCGTCGTAGCTTTCGAATTGGGGGAGCTTGAAGTTTGGCAGGATCGGTTCCTGCATGATCATTTGAGAGAAAGGAGGGTCAGTGTAGATGTCCTCACCATAAGTAGGGGGAGCGTGACAGAGCTCTTCGATCCGCCAGTTCATCTTCTGAAACCTTCGATCTAGGAGGTCCTCTCGACTGTAAGTCTCGAGGGTCTTCTGACAGAGTGGAGGTAGGGATCCTCCGGGAGTGGAATCATGATCAGACTGGGGGCTCTCCACCCTCGGATTCCCCTTGCGGGGAGGACAGGAGGACTGGCCAAGTGGCCCGCCCCGCTGCCAGATCTTGAGCTCCGACGATGCTCTTTCCAACCGCACTGACACCTGCAGCTGTTGCTGCTGAATGGCCTGCACTGCTTCAGTGAGGCCTCTGACCTGCTGAACCAGCAGGTCGAACTGCTCCATACCGACCGTCATTATCGGAGGAGGAGGAAGAGCCTGGAAACTGGAGGCGAGGTCGGAGCCTGAGATCTGACCGTGGAGGCCGTGGATCATTCGGTGGATGCCTTTCGGGAGGCATTAGGTAGAGATCTGATAGGAGAAGGGGAGGAGGACATCGGAGGAGATGACTGGAGGTAGTCTCGTTGAGCACTCCTTCAAGAACAAGGGTACTGCGAAGACACAGCACCCTTCCTCTAGCGTCAATTCTGTTGGTGCAGAATTCTGCCGAAGCCGGAGTTGCTGGAGTTGAGATGACCACGGTCGCCGTCGGGACCTGCAAGGAAAGTCTAAACTGGAGTTGGGGGTGCTCCGGCAAGACCCTCTGACGCTCAAGTCAGTACTCTGCTTCAACAGAAATGGAGTGCTCGAGTAGAAATTTTAGTAGAATTTTGAGATAGAGTTTTTGAGCTTAGAGAAGAACGTATCTGGGGATCCCTTTTTATAGATGGAGAGTGTAACTGCTTGACAGCGATGTCTGTAACTTCCTGGTAGTGGGCTGTTCATAGCCGTCTGGAGTTTGTTACGGAGAGTAGTGGTGTCAGGGGTCGTTCAGAGCCACATGGATTTTGTTACGGAGAGTAGAGTGGTGTCCGTTGTCGCGACTTGCCAGAGAGTAGTGGAGCCATGTAGAATCCGCTGCAGAGAGTGAAGCACGATAGTGGCCATTGTTGTGACTTGCCAGATAGTTTGGATCTGTCGGCTGAAGCTCGGATGGGACATCTGACGGAGCGAAATGGCTCTCTATCCCATCGATCTGGGAGAAGCTCGGATGCCTCGAAGCTGCTGATGAGTCTACTGCTGTCGGATACCTTAGGCGCTGATACCATAGGTGGGAGTTATCTGCTATAGAAGCTCGGATGGAGACTTTTCGTTGGTGAAGTCCAACAGGAGTCCGATTGCTGGAGGAGTCCGTCTGAGATTCACCTGATGTGGAAGCTCATCTGAAGACGATCCGTCAGAGAAGTTGGTTTCATGAAGGATCTGGTGAGAGGTCGGCCGACGATGGACTTTGGATGGCGCTAGGGAGGTTCGGCAGATGTCGGAGGCGATCGGTCGTTGTAAGAATCCAGCTGTCGGAGTCCGTCCGTCGTAGAAGCTCATCCGATATCCATTCGCTATGGAAGTTCGGTCGAGGTCTGGTTCTTGCAGAGGGCTGAAAGGAGACGCTTATTGTAGAAGCTCGATCGAAGGTCAGTTGTTGTGGAAGCTAGGAGTAGCGATCTGGTCGGTGGATCCTATCCCGCTGTAGAAGCTCGTCTGGGATCCGACTACGAAGAAGCTCGGCTGAAGTCTATCTGTAATGAAAGTTCGGAAGAGGCGTGTTTACAGTAGGGGCTCGAATGAAATTTGCTTACAGTAGAGATCTAGAGTAGACCGCTCGCTGTAGGTTCAAGGTAGACCGCCTGCTGTAGGACTTCGGGGTAGACCACCCGTTGTAGGAGTTCGGAGTAGACCGCTCGCTGTAGGAGTTTGGGGTAGACCGCCCGCTGTAGGAGTTCGGTTCTCACAGGAGCCCGATCAGAATCTTGAAGGTGGTCGACCACCGTAGAAACTCGGATGGAGTCCGATCTCTGTAGAAACCTCATTGTCGAAGAAGCTCAGATATCGATGGAGTCCGGAAGGAGTTCGGAGAATAGTTGGCCACTGTAGAAGGTCGGCTAACAGTGAGGCCTAGAGAGCCTTTGGAGCAGCACGGTAGATGGATGGAGAAGGTCGGGGGGGTTCAGAGAGATGCCACACAAGGTCGGAAGCTGGAGAAGCCCTGGAAGGGTCGGTCTTTTACAAACTTCGGCCAGGGGGGATATTTTATACCCAACACTACCTATTTAATCTGTTTAATAAATGGATTGGAACAGGTTGGATCGGATCGGGTTATAACTCATTAACCTGTATAGCTTAAATTATTTAGGCTTTTATATATATTTGATATTCCTTTCTCTTTCGATTTCGATCTCTTAGTCTCTTAGGCGATTTATTTTCGGCCTTTTTGACTGTTTTGGTCTTTTCTCCTCTCGTCCTCTAGTCCATCTTCTTGGGTTTGGTTTCTAATTTCTTTCTTCACTCCTCCGCAGCTCCACTCCTCCTTCGGTGCTTCCAGCTTCTTCTCAACGACGATCGAGGCTCTTCTACTCCTCCTTGGCTCCTTCGATAGCCGCCTAGTCTATGCTCTCAATTTCCTCCAATGATGGCCGGTCTCCTCCTTCAGTCCTCTTTTGTCGCCATCCTTGAGAGAAGGGTTGTCATCACTTGGCTGTCGTTGGTTCTCCTTCATTGTCGGTCCTCGAGATCTAGGGTTTTTCCCCTTTCTCCTTTTTTTTTTTTGGTGGCCGATGCTTTCTTCCCTAACCAAAAACTATGAGATTTTTTCAAATAAGAATCTTACATTTGTTGATCTATTTTTTTGGACTTTTTTATCACTTATATCTCTTTATTTTTTCTGATCGTTGCTTTGTGTAGTTTAATGGTTTGCTTTAAGGTTTGTATATAAAGACTATGATGATTTTGGGATATCTTTTTGCTGATTTAACTGTTTTCTAAATAGTAATAATCTGGGACAGCCCTCTTCTATAGGCAACCGATTATTGTGTTTTGATTTAGTTATAGACTAAATACTAAATCTGAGCCTCTTCTTTGGTTCTTCCTCTTCCTTCTTTAATGTTCAATTGTCACAACTTGTTTAGCTCAATTTTGCTACGGAACATTTTGCTACACTCATGGAACTCCTTCATTTTTGTTACTATACACAACATTGCATTTTTTTTTCAATTTTGGTCTTTGTATTTCCTAATTGAGTGCTATATATATTTTGGTTTGCTTTTTATATAATCTGTACTAGGTTCAATGAATGAAATTATAGCTTTCCTACCAAAAACAAACAATATTTAAGTTTATATTTATTTGTTTGATTTTGATGTTTATATTTAAGTTTGTTATTAAAGTTAACCAACAGGTCAAAATTTAAATAGTATTGGGTCTCAAAAATAATTAATTTTCTTCAACAATCGGGTTAAACAGGTTGGATCGGATTGGATTTTGTAAACAGATTATTTATTTAGTAAATTAGTTAAATGGGTTGGGTTGGATCAGTTAAACAGATTATTTGTTCAATAAACAAGTTAAATAGATTGGGTTGGATGATCTGTTTATAAATAGATCAGATTCAAGTTTGAAAATTTGATCTATTTAATAAATAGATCGGATTCAGATTGATGTCTTCTGATTTGACCCATATCTGACTCAATCCGTTTATGATTCGAATCGATCTGATTGCACCCCTATGTGAAAGCTTAGTCCGAGCCTAGTCCACTTGAACGTCTGAATGAGATTTGGCCCAACTTAGCTAAACCCATGGGAAGGAAGGAAAGAAGACTTCAAGAAGGAGACTGCTTCCCTCTGG
>NC_025996.2:58374823-58409005 GCF_000442705.2 Elaeis guineensis
CGAATGGAATTTGCTTGTAGTAGAGATCCAGAGTAGACCATCTGCTGTAGGAGTTTGGGGTAGACATCCATTGTAGGAGTTCGGAGTAGACCGCTCGCTGTAGGAGTTTGGGGTAGACCGCTTGCTGTAGGAGTTCGAGGTTAGATCGCTCGCTGTAGGAGTTCAGGGTTAGACCACCCGCTGTAGGAGTTCGGCTCTCACAAGAGCCCGGTCAGAATCTTGATGGTGGTCGACTGCCATAGAAACTCGGATGGAGTCCGATCTCTGCAGAAACCTCATTATCGAAGAAGCTCGGATATCGATGGAGTCTGGAAGGAGTTTGGAGAATAGTTGGCCACTGTAGAAGGTGGCTAACAGTAGGCCTAGAGAGCCTTTGGAGTGGCACGGTAGATGGAATGAGAAGCTCATTGTCGGAGAAGTCCGGAAGCTCGGATGGTCGGGGGGATCAGAGAGACGCACACAAGGTTGGAAGCTGGAGAAGCCCTGGAAGGGTCGGTTTTTACAAACTTCGGCCAGGGGGGGTATTTTATACCCAACACCAGTCCCTCTACTTTCGAGTTCGGATTTCGAATGAAGAAAGTATAGAAAAATTCTCACGATCGAAGTTGCTTCTCTCGATTTTCATGCTTGATGGTTGCCAGATATTTTGACGTTCGGGCACGCTGGTACTAGAGGCTTTTGAGAAAGATTTTTTCTTTTTGGAATGCTCGCCGAGCGTAGCTCTAGGTACGGTGCAATAATGACTCTATCAGCTGCCAGCCATTTTCAACAATCTATCAAGGTGAGTGGGATACGCGGCGAGTGCAGGCGGCCAGAGGAGATCCGCAATCATTATTGCGTCAGATCCCGGGGTCTATTTAAACATGTTTTCCTCCTTCAAGTGTCTCAGTTTGCCTGAGAGAATTCCTTGGTTCCCCTCCCTCTTCGAGAGCTCCAGCTTCTCTAGCATCCTTCTTGGCCTTAGGCATCCTCTGGGTCGACTTCCATCATCCTTGCCGTCTTCCTGCACTCCGGGGCTGATCTAGGTTAGTTCCAGAACTCCTTGTCATTTTTCTGTCTTTTTTCTTCGTATTCTGTTTGTTTAGCTTCCTTGAGGGCCTGTTTGCTATTTTTCCTGATTTTTTAGGATTTTGTGGCTTCTATTTGATCCGAAATATCTTCTGATATCTCCTCTTCTAGCAGTTCTAGGAGTTCGTCAGCCCCAGTCCCCCAAAGTCCTGGTACAGTAGACGAACCCATAGCTAGGACTGAGCTTTGTTCGGCTTTTGCGCCGGACACCATCCCGGCTCCTTGACTCCGGATGAACTCTCACTGATAAGGATTCAGTATGGAGTTCCTTCGGAGTACGAGCTGGAGCTTCCCCGGACCAACTGACCGGGCTAGCGCCCCTCCTCCCCGACCGCTTTTGCTTGTATCAGGAGGCCTTCCGTGCTGGACTTCGGCTTCCACTACTGTCCTTTGTCGTTGCTCTCTTCCATTTTCTGAATATTTTTCGAGCTTCCGTCATGCCGAACTCCTTTAGGTTTTTGATAGGATTTCTTTCTCTTTGTAGTTTAGCTGAAGTTCGGCCGACGCTTTTTTGTTTAGGAATTTCTATACCTTCAAGCGTCATCCCTCAGCAAAGGACTGATGGTACTTCTCCCTCAGTTCGGTAGAAAGGGGTTGCTGAAAGGCGCCCCTTCTTCTATCCACAACTGGAAGGAGAGGTACTTCTATGTCCGATGCCCGATCTTGAAGCTAGGATTACCTCCTTGCGGCTCTTTGAGGGATTCTGTCCACTGGACTTTTAGCCTGAAAAGGGATGACCTCGAAGCCTCCAAAAAGCTCGAGGCCTATCGAGCCCCCTTCCTCCCCGAACTTCTGAAGAAACAACTTTTGTTCAACGTCGGCCTGAGTCCTCTTAACCCTGCCGGTACCTCTTCTCCTTTTTCTTATTCCATCTCTAAGCCGTATTGATTTTCTTTTATTACAGACATGGATGCAAGCGTAGCTTGAAGGTTAGCCCAGGGTCTGAAGACCACAAGAGGAAAGACACCTCGACTTTGGGGTCGGTGAAGAAAGCCAGGACAGAAGGGACAAGCTCGACCGCGCCTGCTCTGGTGGCCATCACCGTCGAAGTCCCTTCCGATGCCGAACCCGAAGTCCTCCGAGCCCTCTCAAGGAGCCCCCCGACCGAGGATCCCGCTCCAGAGGCTCGTCCTGAGGGGGCACCCGGGGCTGAAGGGAGGAGGAGAAAGAAGACCCTGGCCCGGAGGAGCCGCAGTCGCAAGGTCGTCATCGAGGGAGCCGGCATCTCCGAGGAAGACCTGGGAGAAAATTCCTTCAACAACAGGGACTTAATAAAGAGGCTGGTCGAAGGGTGCATCCTGCCCGAGGTCGTCGAAAGGATCGTCCTTGCCAATCCCGAGCTGTGGGTATGGGACTCTCTGGGATCTTTCCTCAAAGTAGGTTAACTTATCTTTTCCTCCTTCCTACTTAATTTATTCTTCAGGCTTTATATTGACTCCCCGACCTTTCTTACAGATTGGGCACCAGCTTGTCGCCAACGTCAAGGCGGTGAAGATTGCCAAGAGGGAGGCAGCTCGTGCAGAGGAGGTCGCCTGGTTGGGGCCGCCCATCCGAGGAGAAGATCGCCGAGGTTCTAAGTCTCTGGGAGGCAGTGGAAAGGAGGGACAAACCTCGTCCGATCTGAGGACCTCTTGGAGAAGGAGAGAGGGAAGGCTGAGGTCGAGGTCTCTGCATTGAAGGCGCAGGTTTTCGAGTTGAAGGCACAGGTTTTCGAGCTGAAAGCATGGATCCCATCCCTGGTCTCGGAGGCAAGGGCCTGAGCAGTGGAGGAGTTCAAAGCCTCCTCCGAGATGGAGGATCTAAAGGTCCAGTTGGCTAGGATGCCTTCATCAAGGGTTTCGAACTCTGCCAAGAGAAGGTGGCTGGGAGGTTTCCCGAATTGGATCTTGGCTTCCTGAACGAGGCATCCGATGATGAAGCCGACCATTCAAAGCCGCTACCGGTCCTCCCCCAGTCGGGACCTCGTCGACCACTGCGGCTGTCCGCTGACGATCTTCCGGGGACGTCGAGCCCCTCTACTTTTGCCCCAGAGGTCCGGAACCTCTAGCTTTGTATTTTTCTTTGTGGTGGTTTTTCTTCGTTCTCTGTACTTGAAAATTATTTAATCAATGAAATCAGATTTTCTTTATAGAGGGCCCCCTCTCTTTTTTTTTTTGTATTCTTTTCCTTCTCTTTTATCTTCTTGTACTAATTTGAGTCGTGGCGCTCTTATCTCCCAACGACAGTGCCCTGCCGAAGCCCTCCCCCTGCCACAGGGGATTCCTCTGAAGTCGACGATCTGAGACCTCAGAAGGGAAGTTCGTCAGTCGACGAAAAATCCAAGAAGCTGGAAGATGAACTTCACGGCTGAGAAAGAGCCATTCGAAAGTCACTACGGAGGCTGTTCGTCTTCAGGACCTCTACAAAAAGGGCTCATGGAATTCATCCGAAAGAAGGTCGACTTCGTTACGGAGCTCGAGAAACTTCAAAAATGTACCACGATCGATCTTGGACTCAGGCTTCCAAGATCAGCTTCCTTGAAGTCAAACTGGCGGCTGCACAGGTGAAGATCGGCCAGTTGGAAGGGAGCTCATTCTGACTCACAGTCCAAGCCGACCGCGATCGAGACTGGTTGCAAAAGCTCTCCGACCTTCAAAAATAGCTGCAGGATGCTGAGGCGAACTACGATGGCCTACCGAGTTGACTGGAGCAGGCAAGTAGAGGACTACCGAAGGAAGCTTCAGACGGTGACCGACGAAGTTGCCCGCCTTCGGAGGCAGCTATCCGAGAGGGCCTGGCTCACCTCTGCACAAGGTTCTGAAGAGCTCCACTCCTTGAGGGGGACCATGGCGGAATTATTCATGGCCCTCGGGCGGGGGGAGGCTGAACTGCAGCGGTTTGAAGATTCAGTTGGTCCATGGGTAGCAGGCAGTCAAAGATGCCGAGGCGGAGTCCAAGGTCCTGAGGAAGGGGCTTCAAGAGTCAGAGGGCAAGAGCCGGTGGTTCCATCAGATATACTGGGATATGCTACTGAGAAAGATGGAACTAGAGGAAGAAGTTGAAAACTTACGGCAATCCCTAATAAGGACTGAGACCGAGAGCTCAAAGTCGGGAGAAGTCGGGCTTCCTTAGAGCTCCTTTCTTCTCTTTTTATGTATTCCCCCCTTTTTTTTTTTGGTCATTTCCCTTTTTGTTTCTGGCCTTCAGGGCTTTGTAATGTGTACTCCATCAATGAAATGAAAATGAGGTTGTCTATTACCTTATCCATTTTGGTGTTGAGTTGTCATTTATCGAACTTCTTTCATCCTTTGTCCTGTTCGCCGTCGACGTTGTTTGAAGATTCTTGATTGTCACTGTGCTGATTCACCCTTTGGGATCGAAGATTTTTGACAAGGGTCTTCTTCTTCGTTGAGGCGAGGCCCCCTGTGCCTTTGATGTAGTTCATTTTTCACTTATTGTTGGCGTAGTTCGTCGTCTTCTCTTTTTATCTCTCCTTTTCTTCTGTGTTCGAGTGAGGATCTTCCCTCTGCTCTTGATGGGGTCGTGAGAGTGTAGAGGAGCCGTCAAGGAGGCTTTCCTCCTTGTCCGATCTTGATCGATCGAGCCTTTGTTTGTGTCAGGATGAGGTTCTCCTCTTGTTTTCGATGGTCAGTTTCAGCTCGTGTTAGGACGAGGTTCTCCTTCTATTCCTAACAGGGTTGTGGGGGCACGCAAGGGCCGCTGCCAGGGCCTCTCCTCCCATCTGATTTTTAAGTAACCGGGCCTTCGACTTTACTCATGTTAGGATGAGGTTCTCCTCCTGTTCCTAATAAGGCTGTGGGGCACATAAGGGCCGTTGCAAGGGCCTCTCCCCCCATCCACTCTTTAAGTAACTGGGCCTTCGACTTTGCTCATGTTAGGACGAGGTTCTCCTCCTGTTCCTAACAAGGCTGTGGGGGCACATAAGGATCGTTGCAAAGGCCTCTCCCCCCATCCGGTCTTCAAATAATCGGACCTTCGACTTTGCTCATGTTAGGACAAGGTTCTCCTCCTGTTCCTAACAAGACTGTGGGGACACATAAGGGCTGTTGCAAGGGCCTCTCCCCCCGTTTGATCTTTAAGAGACCGGGCCTTCGACTTTGCTCATGTTAGGACGAAGTTCTCCACCTATTCCTAACAAGACTGTGGGGGCACATAAGGGCCGTTGCAAGGGCCTCTCCCCCGTCCGGTCTTTAAGAGACCGGGCCTTCGACTTTGCTCATGTTAGGATGAGGTTCTCCTCTTGTTCCTAACAAGGCTGTGGGGGCACATAAGGGCCGTTGCAAGGGCCTCTCCCCCCGTTCGATCTTTAAGAGACCGGGCCTTCGACTTTGCTCATGTTAGGACGAGGTTCTCCTCCTGTTCCTAACAAAGCTGTGGGGGCACATAAGGGCCGTTGCAAGGGCCTCTCCCCCCGTCCGGTCTTTAAGAGATCGGGCCTTCGACTTTGCTTATATTAGGATAAGGTTCTCCTCCTGTTCTTAACAAGGCTGTGGGGGCACATAAGGGCCGTTGCAAGGGCCTCTCCCCCCATCCAGTCTTTCAAGAGATCGGACCTTCGACTTTGCTCATGTTAGGATGAGGTTCTCCTCTTGTTCTTAACACGCTTAATTTCGTTTGTATGGGGGGGTTACTTCCCGTCGTTATAAGCTTATGCCAAAAGAAAAAATACGTGGATATAAAAAAAAATTTTATTTAGGTCAAAGTTGTTGGTAATACATTCATAGATTTCTCGAACCCTATAGCCGCGGAAGGTCTGCTCCCCATCGGGGTCCTCCTGAGATGGAGTTGATAATCCCAATCAGAGGTCGATCTTCAGGTTGCTCCTCCCTCCTTGGTGGCTCTGGCTGCGGCAGGGCCCTGGGCCGGTCTTCCCTACCTTCAGGTCGGCGTCGAATGAATCTGTCGAGCCGACCTCACCTGATGAGCTCCTCGATTTCGTCTCAGAGCTGAATGCATTCTTCCGTGTCGTGGTCGTGGTCACGGTGATAGAGGCAGAATTTATTCGGGTTGCACTTTTCAGGGTGCGAGTGCATCTTTTCCGGCCTTGGTAGCTGCTCCCTAACCTCCATCAGCACTTGAGCTTTCGATGTGTTGAGAGGGGCGTAACTGTGGAATCTTCCGAGGGGAGAGCTCCATCGAACTCTGCGGTCTGGGCTTCTCTGCTTACGAGCTCGGGGAGGAGTCCAAACATGCCTATGTCCGGGAGGAGTTCGAGAACGCAGCCGAGCTTCACTCGGCCCTTTTTCAACGACGGGCTTTCTCGAGTCTCCCACCTACCGCTCCTTCGTGGTCTCCTCGTCCTTCATCTTGAAGGCTTCTTCTACTCGGGCATATCCTTCGGCCCGAGCCAGCAAATCAGTAAAGTCCCTGGGATACTTCTTTTTCAGGGAAAATAAAAGATTGTTCTTCTGAAGACCGCCCTTCAGGGCAGCCATCGCGATCGATTGGTCCAAGTTTCGGACCTCTAACACGGCGATGTTGAAACGGTTGACGTAAGCTCGGATGGATTCCCCCTCCCTTTGCTTGATGTTGATGATGGACTTCGAGCCTCTCCGGGGATGCCGGCTGCTAACAAAATGAGCCGCAAACTGGTGGCTCATCTGGTCAAAGGAGAAGATGGTACCCGACTTCAATGCTGAGTACCAGTTCCTTGCTGCTCCCTTCAGAGTGGATGAGAAAGCTTAGCACAGGATGGCATCTGGCGCACCATGGAGCAGCATCATTGTCCGGAAGGCCTCCAGGTGGTCAACCGGATTTGAGGTCCCGTCGTAGCTTTCGAATTGGGGGAGCTTGAAGTTTGGCAGGATCGGTTCCTGCATGATCATTTGAGAGAAAGGAGGGTCAGTGTAGATGTCCTCACCATAAGTAGGGGGAGCGTGACAGAGCTCTTCGATCCGCCAGTTCATCTTCTGAAACCTTCGATCTAGGAGGTCCTCTCGACTGTAAGTCTCGAGGGTCTTCTGACAGAGTGGAGGTAGGGATCCTCCGGGAGTGGAATCATGATCAGACTGGGGGCTCTCCACCCTCGGATTCCCCTTGCTGGGGAGGACAGGAGGACTGGCTCAAGTGGCCCGCCCCGCTGCCAGATCTTAGAGCTCCGACGATGCTCTTTCCAACCGCACTGACACCTGCAGCTGTTGCTGCTGAAATGGCCTGCACTGCTTCAGTGAGGTCTCTGACCTGCTGAACCAGCAGGTCGAACTGCTCCATACCGACCGTCATTATCGGAGGAGGAGGAAGAGCCTGGAAAGCTGGAGGCGAGGTCGGAGCCTGAGATCTGACCGTGGAGGCCGTGGATCATTCGGTGGATGCCTTTCTGGGAGGCATTAGGTAGAGATCTGATAGGAGAAGGGGAGGAGGACATCGGAGGAGATGACTGGAGGTAGTCTCGTTGAGCACTCCTTCAAGAACAAGGGTACTGCGAAGACACAGCACCCTTCCTCTAGCGTCAATTCTGTTGGTGCAGAATTCTGCCGAAGCCGGAGTTGCTGGAGTTGAGATGACCACGGTCGCCGTCGGGACCTGCAAGGAAAGTCTAAACTGGAGTTGGGGGTGCTCCGGCAAGACCCTCTGACGCTCAAGTCAGTACTCTGCTTCAACAGAAATGGAGTGCTCGAGTAGAAATTTTAGTAGAATTTTGAGATAGAGTTTTTTGAGCTTAGAGAAGAACGTATCTGGGGATCCCTTTTTATAGATGGAGAGTGTAACTGCTTGACAGCGATGTCTGTAACTTCCTGGTAGTGGGCTGTTCATAGCCGTCTGGAGTTTGTTACGGAGAGTAGTGGTGTCAGGGGTCGTTCAGAGCCACATGGATTTTGTTACGGAGAGTAGAGTGGTGTCCGTTGTCGCGACTTGCCAGAGAGTAGTGGAGCCATGTAGAATCCGCTGCAGAGAGTGAAGCACGATAGTGGCCATTGTTGTGACTTGCCAGATAGTTTGGATCTGTCGGCTGAAGCTCGGATGGGACATCTGACGGAGCGAAATGGCTCTCTATCCCATCGATCTGGGAGAAGCTCGGATGCCTCGAAGCTGCTGATGAGTCTACTGCTGTCGGATACCTTAGGCGCTGATACCATAGGTGGGAGTTATCTGCTATAGAAGCTCGGATGGAGACTTTTCGTTGGTGAAGTCCAACAGGAGTCCGATTGCTGGAGGAGTCCGTCTGAGATTCACCTGATGTGGAAGCTCATCTGAAGACGATCCGTCAGAGAAGTTTGGTTTCATGAAGGATCTGGTGAGAGGTCGGCCGACGATGGACTTTGGATGGCGCTAGGGAGGTTCGGCAGATGTCGGAGGCGATCGGTCGTTGTAAGAATCCAGCTGTCGGAGTCCGTCCGTCGTAGAAGCTCATCCGATATCCATTCGCTATGGAAGTTCGGTCGAGGTCTGGTTCTTGCAGAGGGCTGAAAGGAGATCGCTTATTGTAGAAGCTCGATCGAAGGTCAGTTGTTGTGGAAGCTAGGAGTAGCGATCTGGTCGGTGGATCCTATCCCGCTGTAGAAGCTCGTCTGGGATCCGACTACGAAGAAGCTCGGCTGAAGTCTATCTGTAATGAAAGTTCGGAAGAGGCGTGTTTACAGTAGGGGCTCGAATGAAATTTGCTTACAGTAGAGATCTAGAGTAGACCGCTCGCTGTAGGAGTTCAAGGTAGACCGCCTGCTGTAGGACTTCGGGGTAGACCACCCGTTGTAGGAGTTCGGAGTAGACCGCTCGCTGTAGGAGTTTGGGGTAGACCGCCCGCTGTAGGAGTTCGGTTCTCACAGGAGCCCGATCAGAATCTTGAAGGTGGTCGACCACCGTAGAAACTCGGATGGAGTCCGATCTCTGTAGAAACCTCATTGTCGAAGAAGCTCAGATATCGATGGAGTCCGGAAGGAGTTCGGAGAATAGTTGGCCACTGTAGAAGGTCGGCTAACAGTGAGGCCTAGAGAGCCTTTGGAGCAGCACGGTAGATGGATGGAGAAGGTCGGGGGGGTTCAGAGAGATGCCACACAAGGTCGGAAGCTGGAGAAGCCCTGGAAGGGTCGGTCTTTTACAAACTTCGGCCAGGGGGGATATTTTATACCCAACACTAACCTATTTAATCTGTTTAATAAATGGATTGGAACAGGTTGGATCGGATCGGGTTATAACTCATTAACCTGTATAGCTTAAATTATTTAGGCTTTTATATATATTTGATATTCCTTTCTCTTTCGATTTCGATCTCTTAGTCTCTTAGGCGATTTATTTTCGGCCTTTTGACTGTTTTGGTCTTTTCTCCTCTCGTCCTCTAGTCCATCTTCTTGGGTTTGGTTTCTTAATTTCTTTCTTCACTCCTCCGCAGCTCCACTCCTCCTTCGGTGCTTCCAGCTTCTTCTCAACGACGATCGAGGCTCTTCTACTCCTCCTTGGCTCCTTCGATAGCCGCCTAGTCTATGCTCTCAATTTCCTCCCAATGATGGCCGGTCTCCTCCTTCAGTCCTCTTTTGTCGCCCATCCTTGAGAGAAGGGTTGTCATCACTTGGCTGTCGTTGGTTCTCCTTCATTGTCGGTCCTCGAGATCTAGGGTTTTTCCCCTTTCCTCCTTTTTTTTTTTTTGGTGGCCGATGCTTTCTTCCCTAACCAAAAACTATGAGATTTTTTCAAATAAGAATCTTACATGTTGTTGATCTATTTTTTTTGGACTTTTTTATCATCTTATATCTCTTTATTTTTTCTGATCGTTGCTTTGTGTAGTTTAATGGTTTGCTTTAAGGTTTGTATATAAAGACTATGATGATTTTGGGATATCTTTTTGCTGATTTAACTGTTTCTAATAGTAATAATCTGGGACAGCCCTCTTCTATAGGCAACCGATTATTGTTGTTTTGATTTAGTTATAGACTAAATACTAAATCTGAGCCTCTTCTTTGGTTCTTCCTCTTCCCTTCTTTAATGTTCAATTGTCACAACTTGTTTAGCTCAATTTTGCTACGGAACATTTTGCTACACTCATGGAACTCCTTCATTTTTTGTTACTATACACAACATTGCATTTTTTTTTCAATTTTGGTCTTTGTATTTCCTAATTGAGTTGCTATATATATTTTGGTTTGCTTTTTATATAATCTGTACTAGGTTCAATGAATGAAATTATAGCTTCCTACCAAAAACAACAATATTTAAGTTTATATTTAAGTTTGTTTGATTTTGATGTTTATATTTAAGTTTGTTATTAAAGTTAAACCAAACAGGTCAAAATTTAAATAGTATTGGGTCTCAAAAATAATTAATTTTCTTCAACAATCGGGTTAAACAGGTTGGATCGGATTGGATTTTGTAAACAGATTATTTATTTAGTAAATTAGTTAAATGGGTTGGGTTGGATCAGTTAAACAGATTATTTGTTCAATAAACAAGTTAAATAGATTGGGTTGGATGATCTGTTTATTAAATAGATCAGATTCAAGTTTGAAAATTTGATCTATTTAATAAATAGATCGGATTCAGATTTGATGTCTTCTGATTTGACCCATATCTGACTCAATCCGTTTATGATTCGAATCGATCTGATTGCCACCCCTATGTGAAAGCTTAGTCCGAGCCTAGTCCACTTGAACGGTCTGAATGAGATTTGGCCCAACTTAGCTAAACCCATGGGAAGGAAGGAAAGAAGACTTCAAGAAGGAGACTGCTTCCCCTCTGGTTTCTTCTGGAAGAATTAGAGTCCTAGGGCCATCAGGACCCTAAGACTCCTTTAGAAAAGGAATCCCCCTCCCCTCAAGAGATCTCAATCACAAGTGGTCCATCCTCTTCTCTCATTTAATTTCTTCCTTCTTTCTTCTTATTTTTGTCGATCTTTCTAACTTTGTATCTGCAAGAAATTAAAGCCAAAGACACTGCTAGAAAAGGAGTTCCCTACTTTATCCTCTATTTTAGCTAAGCTTTTTTCTTCTTTTTAGCAACCGACACTCCCACCCCTTTATACCAGAGCCCAGATCAGGTTGCCTGACCTTCCTATGACCCCTTCTAGATGCCATGGCCACTGGTGAGCAATGAATGATCAAAAAGAACCAAGAAAAGAGCCAGATCCCCTATTTTTTGAGCATTTTCCTATGCTTTGTGCTGTTCAATCATTGTTGTCAGTTGACGGCCATGCTCCACTAGCCATGCCTTGCCACTTGCTACCAGATCTTGGGCTACATCGCTGCATCCTACTAGACCATTGACCATTAATTGCTCCTTCCTCTATTTTGCTAAGAAAGAAGAAGAAGACAACCAAAAAAAGAAAAGAGAGAGAGAAGAGTTGTCTCTCTTCTCTCTCTAGTATTCTCTCTCTAAGTATGTCTAGGGATCCTTGTTGGAAGTCATGTCTCCCTTTGCTATGGACTTGAGTTGACCTTGCAAAGAGGCTCTTGAAACATCTTGGTGCCAGAGCAACTTGTTGGACTGATCATGCCAACCTATTGAGTGTCTTTGAAATCCATTATCGATGATCCTTGGCAAATGATCTGAGCTGTGATCGAGTCTGTGCTTTCTAATTCATTGATAGGATCACTTAGATTCGAACCATCTGAAGCTGTCAAATGTCATCACTCGACCCAGCATGTCCTTTTCTTATTATTTAATTTTATTGAATTTATCAGATAGAAATTAGTTATATATTTAATATTTTAAATAGGATTAGCAGATTTATCTAGCAGAATTTGAAGGTCTAAGGTGGATGAGGAAAGTAGATCTTATGCTTCTTATTTATTTTAAAACTATCATGTGTTTCTTATAATGGTTTGCCATTATGATATATATCATATTTTCTTAAAATAAAAGATTAGCATATGTAACATGAAAAGTCATGCTTTGCAATGAAAATTGGTTCAACAAATATTTTTAATGAAAGTAGCATGTTTATGAAGTACGAATCTTATCATACCATTTAGTATTTTTTTACTACTTATATATATATTTTAAGAAAAGGATATAAAAAATTTAAAAACTTTCAAATAGCTATAATAACCTCATAAAAGTGAGGTCAATCAATAAAAGTTTCTTGTCGATGGATAAAAAGTTGGTAATGAATATGTCTTATGATATCTTGTGAATTATGATTATAGTTTTATCATGAGTATAAAATCACTATAGCACAAATATCTATGAACAATATTTTGACCTATGATAAGAATGAACAGCCAAGAATGACTTATGATGTTATTTGTAATTATGTTTATGAAATATTCATGATTTATGCATGCATTATTGGCTTTATGACTTATCTTTTCATATGGTACTTTGAAATGCTTAATTTTTACTACAACAAAAATGGTCATTAGTGGTATTTTTAAGTAAGACAAAAACAATGCTAAAAATATCTTTATCAAAATTTTTATGATATTTTATTAGCTACCATCTTAAGATGGTGTCCATAATTAATTATTGATATTTTTTAAAAAATATTGATAAAATTTTTTATTTTAGTGGCATATGTAAGTGCCTTAGTTTTAATTCCATCATATATAAGTACCTTTAAAATTTAGAATAAAAAGAGGATTTGACCCAATGATCTCTTATTTGAATGGAAAGCTATTAACCACTAAACTACAACTTATATTATTAGCATATAAAAATAGTTTATTCAACTTATTAACATACATTCATATTATTAAATAAATAAGAATATATATGTATAATAACATATCTTATGAGATTGGTATGACTAAACCAAGCTTTATATAAAAATTAATAATTTAAGATTTAGTAGTAATTTTTTAAAATTTCATAAATTATGATATTATTTATTAGTAATTAGTTAACTACCATTATAGCAATTTTGGTTTTTGGCATTTTAAGTTATATGTCACAAAAATATAAATTTATAATGATATTTATAATAAAGTATTGCTAATACAAAAACTTATTAAAAAAATATGGTATTTTTACTAAAATACAGCAAAAAATAAAATTTAGTGGCATGTAATGAAAAATGCGACAAGAAATTTACTGTCCAAAATCATTCTTGTTATAGTATTTGCAATGTATATTATTTTCTTTAAAAGATGTATTGTTCATGTGCAAAGCTTATGCTTGATTCAGTAAGAAAGTGTAGGTTCTACTTACTGAGTTCTATAGCTCATATCTATTTTTTTTTATCCAGACTATTAAGATTAGGAGCAAAGATGATCCTTGCTTGGAGTCTGTACCGGCAGCTTGGAGATTTTATAGCCAAATTTTTTATTCTTAAATTGTCTAAGAGTTTGTTGTTAATGACTTTATGAATTTTGAGGATTATGGATTTTGGTATTTTTATTTTGAATTTATATGCTCTAAACTAGTCTTGGTTTAATTACTTAGTGAATAATTGGAAGTAAACCTTATTATTATATTTTATTTAATAGATATGATTGTTGGCTTTGTATTATCATAAGCTATGCCCCTCGATAGCATGACCATATTATGTCCTAGATTTAGGACATGACATTTTATGGTATCAGAGAAAATGATTTGATCGTGGGTAGAAAATTAAGTATAGCTCTATGATTTGTTGGGTTAGGTATAGAATGAGTGTAAAAGATTTGGTTTAAATTAGAGTCATGCGGTGGAAGTATGGTGGAGTACTAGATGAAGACTAAGAACCCTCACTTATTTGAGAATGAAAGAATGTCAAGTTTTGAGAATAAAACTCTTTTAGTGGGGAGAAATATGAAAGCTTATGTTAGTCTTAGAATTGATTTTGATGATATCAAAGATGTTTGAGTATACAAATTATATCTACTAATGATGTGCTTAAGAGTGATCGTAGGTTTCCTCAAAGTGTTTAATCATTTTACTCAAAAAAGCTATATCCTCAAGAAAATTCAAATTTTCAGACTTATGTCCTTCAGATTGGAAGCAAAGAAGTTAATATTTTAAAAATAAAATCTACCCTAGATGTACCTCTCAATAAACATAATTAAATTTGAAAAGGTAAGTCTAGTCTATAAATAATTTGGTTCAAGAAAAACTATCTGAAACACCTTTTGGCATGCTTGGTACGTAGCTGAGCGACTCAGTCTGAAGTTGAACTGACTTAGTATTACTTGATAGAAAAGAAAAAAATCTTGATAATTCAAAATAATTTTCTATGAGCCGATCCAGTGATCAACTTAGCCAACCAAGTTTGGAGCTTAGCCGACTTAAGGAAAAAGAGAGCCGACTTAATCTCAGAAGAAAATGAATATAAAAAGCCTTATAAATCGACAAATTTTTTAAGCTGATCTAAAAGATTCGTTAGCTGATGCAACATTCAAGTGAGCTCACTAAGATAGGATTTGAATTGACCCAGTCCCGGACAGGCAGAATAAGATAGAATGTTGGATTTTTGGCATCCACTGCTAAGCCGTCTCAAAATTTTATTTCACTGACACAGATTGAAGGTTAGCTAACTTAGAGCTTGGATGAGCCAACTTAGTAAATTTTGACAGAATAATGACTAGTTTTTTAAAATTTTCAAAACATAACTAAATTCATCCTAATCAATATTTTCAAGCTTCCAATGACTAAAGTATTAAATGAAGATATTTTTGAGCCAATAAATATAAAAGATTCATAGAGGGAATTAAGTTTTTGAAATTGTTGAAATTTTTGAATGAAGAAGAGTTCATTGAGTAAATATTGAAGATGATAGTCTAAGAAACCAAAAAGAGAAACAAGAAAGAATTTAAGAGTACCATAAATTCAGTCCTTCCTACATTTAATTAGATTGAAAGAGAGAAAGAGTAGTTCAATTCTAGCTAACTGTCATTGAGAAGAAGTATTAAAGGCTACCTCAATCTCTCAAGCATTTAAAGAAGAAGTTCAAGTATTGAAAGCTCAACTACCTCAACTTCTTCAGATCCAAAAAGAATTTTTATTATTTTAAACTCTATTTTTTGTATTCTTATATTTATTTTATTTCTAACAAGTTTCTTGGATGTAGAAACTTGGGATTGGTCTAAGCCTAAGAAATTGGATATTGTTTGGCTTTGATTGGTATCTCCAAAAAAATCAATCGGGGTTGGCCTCCCTATAGACATGTCTTGTACATATGACAATAGCTATCTTTTTGTGGGGAGGCTGTTGGAGCATGATCCTGGCTCCTCCCACAGACCTTGGGTGCAGCGAAACCAGCAACGAACAAATCTGGAGACTTCTGGACTCGATCGAAGGCCCTTGATGAAATCAGCCTGGTTGCTGTCTTCTTCATCAGCCTTTCATTCCAGATGAAGAACGCCTCTAAGATTACCTCTAAAAAATCTAAGATCTGGTACCCAACCAGATCAGGCCTGGACCGAGGTCTTTCAATTTGTAGATCTTGAATTGGGATATTCTAGATAGAAAAAAAGATAGATAGAACCAGACCTTACAGATCTATCCTGCTGCAGCCTTTCCTGTAGATCTGTTGATGGAGATCTCACCCGCACCTCAAACGACCTCAGATCAACTCCAGATCTGAGAGAAACTTGTACCAACCTCTTCTTAAGAGATTTTAGATCCTGGACCTGATGTTTGGGTGGCTGCAAGAGAGTGAGAGACAAAAGGGGTTGGCGGCACAAAGGGAAGGGGGCTCAAAACTCTAGCGCCTCCCCTTGCTTCTCCTGCCTTTTGGGACTTGGTGGCAAGAAACCCTAGGGTTTCTTGCTCCTGGGGCATGGAGAATAGCTGAAGAGAGAGGGACAAGAGAGAGAGAGACTTGGGAGAAAGAATTTTTGTATTCCTTGGCTTAATCAAACCTATACAGTACATGTATATATAAACACAGGGTCAAGTGACCCAAACCCAAAACTCCCTTGACCAACTCTATGGGAGGTTAGGTTAACCCAAGCCCATGTACACCCATGAATCGACCTAATCTCACCTATCCTGGGCCCAGACCTGACCCATAAAGAGTTGGTCCCTTGAGGCCCACATAACCTAGACCTCAAGAACCCGAAAAGTCCACAGCCTTTCAACCTAGGGCCCAACTAGCCCTAGAGCCACCATGAAGCCCTCATGAATGATGGACCTTGGCCTTAGCCTTGGTCCCCTGGGCCTTGGGCACACCACCTGGATCACAACAGAGGCCAACACTACTGCAGACTGGATTGCCTCTTTTATGGAAAAGCACTTGAGAGATGTGATTTGTACTGACATGTCCTCTATGCCAAGTGGTTTACATGATATTTTATTTTTTGATATTTTTGGTTGTATTCATACAAGATTAGTATGAATGTATTGCCGTATCAAAAAAAAAGAAATCAATCGAGATTGCTTGTGAGTTTGAAAAAAATAATCAATTCTAAGATTTGGTTGGTAAGCTAGTGAAAACCAATTAGATTAGATTGTAAATTCATGAAAATAATTGGACTATAATTTTGAAGAGGTTATAGTTGAAATTCTCAAACGAGTTTGCTTGGAGGATGGACGTAGGTACAGAGTTTAGCTCCGAACCACTATAAAATTTTTATATTTATGATTGTGATTGTTTTACTTTTCTTATTATTTCACTATAGTTTAAATTTCTTGTTTATCATTTCACTTATACCATCTGAATTATTTTTGGGCATATATTATTTTCAAGTTAAATTTTTATTTTTAAGAAACCCAATTCACTCTTCTTCTTGGGTTGCTGCCTTTGGAAAATAAGTGATACTAGAACAGATATTCAGTCCAAGTTGATCTAACCATCAAGAGTTAAAGATTAATGGTAATCCTAATTGGTACATCCTTGGTTGAGGGCTGTTGGTATAGAATTTCGTCGATGCCAGAGAAGCTGGAGTCGAGGGGATCACGGTCGCTGTCGGGACCTACAAGGAAAGTCTAAACCGGAGTTGGGGGTGCTCCGGCAAGACCCTCCGATGCTCAAGTCAGTATTCTGCTTCAATAGAAATGGAGCACTCGAATGGAATTTTAGCAAAATTTAGAGATAGTGCTTAGAGCTTAGAGGAGAACGTATCTGGAGGGTCTCTTTTATAGATGGAAGAGCGTAACAGATTGACAGCGACATCCGTAACTGCCCGGTAGTGGATCGTTCGGGGCCACGTGGAGTTTGTTACAGAGAGTGGAGTGGTGTCTGTTGTCGTGACTTATCGGAGAGTTTAGATCGGACGGCTGAAGCTCGGTTGGGACATCTGATGGAGCGGAATAGCTCTCTGTCTCAACAATCTAAGAGAAGCTCAGATGTTTTCGAGGTTGCTGATGGGTTAACTGTTGTTGGGTGCCTTAGGCGTTGATGCTGCAGACGGAAGTCATCTGCTGTAAAAGTTCGGACGAAAACTTTCTGTTGGAGGAATCCGACTGGAGTCCGATTGCTAGAGAAGTCCATCTAGAATTTGTTTGATGTAGAAGCTTGTCTGAAGGCTGTCCGCTGGAGAGGTCCGGTTGCATGAGAAATCCGACAGAAGGTCGATCGATAGTGAAATTCAAAAGGTGCTGTGGAAGTTCATCTGCTGGAGGAGTCTGGAGGACACTGTGGAAGGTCGACCACTGGAGGGATCCGAAGAGAATTTGTCCGTTGGAGGGGTCTGATTGGCACTGTTAAAGTTCGGTTGGCGCTGTTGAAGGTTGATGGCTGGAGAGGTACGAAAGACACCGGAGACAGTCGGTCATTGTAGAAATCCGACTGCTGGAGCCCATCCGTTGTAAAAGTTTGTCTGGAATCCATCCGCTGTAGAAGTTCGGATGGAGTCCGATTCTTGTAGAAGTCCGGAAGGAGGCCGCTTACTGTAGAAGCTCGGCTGAAGTCCGCTTGCAATAGAAGTTCGGACGGAATTCATTTACTGTAGAAGCTCGGATGGAGATCGATTGCCGTGGAAGCCCGGATGGAGACCGCTTATTGTAGAAGCTCGGCTGAAGTCCGCTTGCAATAGAAGTTCGAATAGAATTCACTTACTGTAGAAGCTCGGACGGTTGGGGGAGTTCAAAAAGATGCCGCACAAGGTCGGAAGCCAGAAGAGTCCTGGGAGGGTTGGCCTCTTACGAACTTCGACTGGGGTTATTTTATACCCAACACTAGTCCCCCTACTTTCGAGTTCAGGTTTCGAATGAAGGAAGTACAGAAAAATTTTCACAGCCGAAGTTGCCCCCCTGGGGCTGGGGTTATTTTATACCCAACACTAGTCCCCCTACTTCCGAGTTCGGATTTTGAATGAAGGAAGTACAGAGAAATTTCACAGCCGAAGTTGTCCCCCTGGGGCTGGGGTTATTTTATACCCAACAAGGGCCAATCAATTAATAGACCTTCTCTTTTAAATGGCACAGACTACACTTACTGAAAAGCTTGCATAAAAATCTTTATTTAAGTACAAGATTATGACATGTGGAATATTATAGTTTAAGGTCCTCATACATCTATGGTTATAATTGATGGTGAATTTATTCTCCAACTTGAAAAGAATTGGGATGAACAAGATAAAAGATTAGCTCAATTAAATGCCAAAGCTATGAATGTTTGGTACTATTCTTTAGATGTAAATAAATTTAATCATATTTTCTACTTACTCTTCTACTAAGAAAATATGAGATCGACTTGAAGTTACCCATGATGGTACCAATCAAGTCAAAGAATGTAAAATAAATATATTTGTACATAATTATGAACTATTTAAGATGCAACTAGTGAAAGTATCATGGATATGTTCACTGGATTTATTGATTTTATTAATAGCTTAATGAGTTTTAGCAAAGACTATATTAATAGTGAATTGGTGTGCAAAATTCTCAGATCATTGTAAAAAAATTAGGAGGCCAAGGTGATTATATATTTAGGAGGCAAAAGATGTTAATAGATTGGCCTTAGAAGAACTCATAGGCTTACTCATGACTCATTAGTTGAGCATGAACCATAATGTAGAAGCAGAAGTGAAGAAGAGGAAGACCATTGCACTAAAATTATTTGCCATGAAAGAGCTAGAAAGTAATTCATTTGAAGAATCAGAAAATGATGATGAAATGGCAATGATTACTAGAAGATTTAAGAGGTTTATGAGAAGGAAGAAATTCATCCCCAAAATGAAAGGATACATGAGATGGGAAGGAAGCAAAGAAAAAGAAAAGGAAAAAGAAAAAAAGAAAAAGAAAGAGCAACTGGCCATTTGCTATAAGTGCAAGAAGTCTGGACACTTCAGATTTGATTGTTCTCTACTCAAAAAGAGCTTAAAAAAATTTAGGAAGAAAGCAATAATGGCTACTTGGAGCAATGATGAGAATTCAAGCTCTAAAGAAGAATCAAAAGAAGAAAAAACAAATTTCTGCCTCATGGCTCTTGAGGATGAGATAACTAAAAATATTCCTAATGAATTTACTTTTGATGAATTATATGAAGCTTTTAATGAGTTACTTGTTGATTTTAAAAGGATTTTTTCCAAAAATAAGAGACTTAGAAAGCTGAATCTTTCATTGATTGAAAGAAAAAAAATTTAGAAAGAAAAAAAAAATCTTTTAAAAGAACAAATTGATTTAATTGAAAAGAATAATGTTTTACAAAAATAAGTGAATAAATTGAAACCTATTATAGATAAATTCACTTTAAGTTCCCAAAATCTTCAAATGCTATTAGAAAAAAAGGAAATAGTTTTTGATAAATCTGGATTAGGATATAATACTTTAAGTAAACAAAGATTTCTGAAAAATTCCTTTATTAGACATGCTTTTGAAAAACATATATTTAGATATTTTAGGTGCGATAAAATAGGTCATAAAGCATGGATTGTAATCTGAATAAAATATATAATGTTAGATCCAGAAGAGTCAAAATTAAACAAATTTGGATTTTAAAAGAAACTATTCATACTAATCCCAAAGGGCCTAAGTTGGATACTTAAACAAACTTGATAACATTTTTGCATGTGTGATTAGCATCCTATGGGTCAACAAGAAAGTGGTATCTTGACAATGGATATTCAAGACATATGACGTATTGACCCTATGATTGATTTTGATGATAATAAAATATTGAGTAATTAGGATACTCATCATATGTTTTAAGGTTGGATGTAGGATTTTTCAAAAAACCAAAATGAAGAATTTATCTTAAGGATAAATCCTCTCAAGATGCTAAGCCAAAGCACTCTAAAGAATAAGTTCTTATAAATTTGGATGGCTCATTATGAAGAAAATAAAATTAGAAGAAATAAATATCATTTGAAAATATTAGGGCTAAGAAATTCAAAGTTGAGAGGCTAAAATATGAAGAAAAATGATGTTGGAAGGTTTGGAGTCAATTTCGGAAGGTTTCGAGTCGACTCTGGCATGTTAGAAGAAGACTGATATAGGTCCAAGTCGATTCGCTTTCAATCTAAGTGGACTCTCTTAAAAAAGATAGAAGATTATATTTTCAGAATCTTTACTCAAGCCAGCTTGCTTTCAATCCTAGCTGACTCACTTGCAATTCGAGCCGACTCATTTGCAAATGGAGTCGACTCCATTCACAGGACTGTACTAATGATTGGTTTTTCTGTACTTTTTCAATAGCTAGTTTTGCTGCTAACAGCTATTTTAGCACTTTTAATGGTCAAAACTCACTCTCAAGCTACTTCCAAGCTTATAAAAGGCTAGAGAATCAATTGAGAAGGTAGCCAAGTGGATCAAAAAGAAAAAATCTTTTAAATAAGTGAGGTTCATTGAATACCACTAAAAAAAAAGAGAGAATAGGTGCATAGATTTGAGAGCTTTTAAAGAGTGATCTTCTCTAACATCATCTACATTTTCTCTAGTATCAATTGAAGAGAAGTAAAGCTTCAAAAGAATCATTCTACAGCCACTTCTTTGAGCTTCAAAGAGTTTTTTTTTTCTATTTTTATTTTGTGCTAAAATTATATCCTGTATTTTATATTTTTTATAAGTTTTTTTGAAAAAAAAAATTTGAGGATTAGGCCTGTCCAAGCCTAGAATTGGATTTGTTATGTTTTAGTTGGTGAGCCTATAAAATCAACTGGATGGATTGTGAATTTGAAAAATAATCAATGTACGATTTTGGTTGGTGATCCAAAAAAATTAACTAAATTTATTTATGAGTCTGGATAAAATAAATATATTGTAATCAAGAGGATTATAGTGGAATCCTCAAGAAGCTCTTGGAGAGTGGACGTAGGTGTGGGTTTAAACTGAACCACTATAAAATTGATCGTGTTTGTGTTGTGCATTATTGTGCTTGCTTGACTTGCTTTTATTCTTGCTTACCAATTATCTTAATTCTTGCATAGCTTATTTTATCTCTCATTTTTGCTATTGTATATTGATTTTATCTTATAATCACTCAAGTTAAGCTTAAATTGAAGCATATATTTGTTTAGACTTTGATTTAGTTAAAAATTTTAAACAATTCAATTCACCTCCTCTCTTGGATTGCTACCTTTCTGGGCAATAATTGGTATTACAATAGGTACTCAATTATTTGTTATTGATCTAGTGGTCTAGAATCAAAGATCTTGACAATCCAAATGAAATCTTTTTTTAATAAAGGCCATTCTATAGATCGTCCCCCACTATTAAATGGATTAAATTACATAAATTAAAAAGTTAGAATGAAAATTTTTATACAATTACATGATTATAGTTTATGAAAGATTATAGTCAATGGCCCACACACACCCAATACATTAATAGATAATAAAGAAATAATCCAGCTGAATGCTAAGGTCATGAATATGCTCTATTGTTCATTGAATTTAAATGAATTTAATATTTTAGCTCGATAAATTTGGAAAAAATTGAAAATAACTTATGAGGGAGCAAATCAAAAAAAAAATTAAGCTCCCAAGAAGATAAAGAAGTCCTCTCCAACTTATGTCTCATGGCTCATAAGGATGGAAAGAAGAAAAAGAAAAAGTAAAGGAGAAAGAATACAATTATTAAGGGGGCACAAGGCAAAGATGAGAAAAATGACAAAGAAGAAGAAAGTATTGCAAATTCTTGCTTCATGGCTAATGACGATAAGATAAACATTAATAACTTTTTCAATTTTATTTTTGTTGAGTTATTTGAAGTCTTCAATGATTTAATGGATGAATTAAAAAATGGAGGTAGAAAAATAAAGAACTCATAAAGTCTAATTTATTTTTGGTTGAAGAAAAGAATAAAATATTGATTGAAAAAGAAGTTCTTTTGAAAGAAAAGAAAGCTTTAGTTGAAGAAGAAGAAGTTCTTTCTAAATCTAGAAAATTTTTGGTTGAAAAGAATGAAAAATTAAGAAAAGAAATTGAGTCATTGAAGTATATGCTTGAAAAGTTTACTCTTGGATCACAAAAAGTTCAACCAATATTAAATAATCAAAACACTATTCTCAATAAAGTTAGAATTGATCGCAATTCACTAATAAAATAGAAATTTGTTAAGAATATGTTTAGCAAAGCCTCACATAAAAATAAATCTATAGTTTGCTTTAATTGAAACAAAATAGGGTATAAAATTTTTGAATATAATATTAAAAGAGTTGGCCATACTTTGATCAAATAAATATGGGTTCCAAAAGAAATCATGTGCACTAACTCCATTAGACCCAAGATAGCTTGGGTACCAAAAATTAAGAAGTGATTTTGCAGGTATGCCAAGTATCCAAAGACATAGAAAGAGTGAATTATTAAAAATGGATGCTTAGGACTTAAAGTAGATGGGTGATAATATTTAGTAAAAGCTAAATCTTTTTCACATCATACCATCATTGCTTGTTGAATTTACTTTGTTTGACTAATTGATTTTGATGATCTTTTGTGCATACTTATAAAATACATTTTTTTACTTGCATTTGAGAATGCCTCACTCTTGCCTTGAATATATTAATGAATGCATCATTGTAAGCAAACATTTTTTATGGATGCTCTCTTAATTATCCATATCACTTTGATCATTAATTATTTGTGAAACTTAAACTAAAATAAGCTTGATTGCATATGAAAATATTTGGTGCAAAAGTTTCAAGTTAATTTTTGACATTCTCACAAAACATGTAATCATTGAAATATGTCAAAAATTGCATGACTCAAGAAACATCAAGATAAGAAATCACTTCATAAAAGATTGCATGCTTGATGTTGTAGACTTGCATTGCATATTAATTTAACCCTTAAGGACTTGTAAATCCCTTAGTTGAATCTAAATTTTAGAGCCTTCATCTAGTTTCCCTTTGATCTAATCTTATTTTATTTGTTTGATTATAATACTTCTAATTCATTAATTTTTGATCCCCCAAATTGATTTGAATATTATTTTTGATCTTTAATTTGATTGTCCATTGATCTCTATTTAATTTGAACTAACTTTTTTTGATTTGAAACTCCTTGATCTGGAATGCATTTTTTTAATTGGAGACATCCCGAGGTTCTATTCATCCTTTCTCATTTCTTTTGAGCTGTAATTCCTTCAAACCCCTCTTGCTTCAAAATTGGACCTCCCCTCTCGATTTCTATCCTATTCTTATGGTCTTTGTTCTCGAATGGCATCCTAAAAGTAATTCACCCAAAGAAAGAAGAAGTCTTATGCAAAAATTCAAAAATTTAGGATTTCTTCAAGTAGCTCTTTTGTGCAACAAAGAAGGACCAAGCATCGAAATGATCAAAGGTCTAGTTTTCAAAGTAAAAGGCATGCAGATTGATATAGATGTTGATTGTATTAGATGCACGCTACATATACAAATCGATGAGAGAAGTTCGGATTATCTTAAATAGCGACACATTTGAAATTAGATTGAGATGATGCCGAGCATATTAAGGATATCAATGCCAGCCAGCTGAGTATGGAGATGCAGCTACTACATTACATAATTAGTAGAATTACAAATTAGATGCACGCTACATATACAAATCGATGCAGCTACTACATTGCATAATTAGATGCACGCTACATATACAAATCGATGAGAGAAGCTCGGATTATCTTAAATAGTGACACATTTGGAATTAGATTGAGATGATGTCGAGCATATTAAGGATATCAATGCCAGCCAGCTGAGTATGGAGATGCAGCTACTACATTACATAATTAGTAAGATCTTCTTCATGGTTACATATCATATTCTCCTGAAGATTTCACTTTACATACCAGCACTCATGCTACAATGGATGTCAAAACTAAGGAGCTAGCAGTATAGATAGAGACAGCTCCACCTCCATAGACTAATTGTCCGAGAGCTAAATTGATTATTTGTTATACTGGATGAGAATGCATTCATTGCAAGAGTCTCCTCAAAGATTATGACTTTAGTTTGTGTAGAGCATCAGAGGCACAGCAGGTGTGGAGAGAGCTGATGGACGCTCTAGCACTGGTCAAAGAGGAGTCCGTCAGGTTGATTCAGACTTTTACTGCTGCGAGGAATGTTCGAAGATAGTCATCTGAAGACTTTAGACCACTCTCTCCTACCTAACCTCAATCTTCATTTTAGGATTATCCTAACTTATCCTTGCTTAGGATTCTAGGATTCATTTTTTAGATCTTTAGTGATCCTAGCAATCTATCTTTTGATAGATATAGTACTCATATATTTTGTATGTTTTCATATTTTCATCATATTCTATATTCATGTTTTAGCTAATCACTGAAAATTTGATCTATTATGGAAATTCAATGTGCTTGATTGAATATTTGTCTTGTTTATTAAACTAAATGGGAGAAAAGTATGTTCTTGCAAAGCTTATTTTTAAAATGAATATGCATATTTTGAAAGAAAAAGGATGAGAATTAAAAAATAAAAAATCACTTTTTGGGATTTATTATGTAAAACAGGGGAGAAAATACTATTTAAGATTATAAGAGAAATTATTGATAAATAATTGCACTTTGCCTATCTTATGGATTTATTTGAGCATTCTTATGGTTTTGATTGCTTGATTCATTTTGGGTAACTATTCATACTTCACATATTTTGATCATATCATCACTGTTTTTGATAATTAATTGGTGTCAAAAAATTATTTTTGATCTTAAAAGTAAATTTATTGATGAGTATTCATACTATGTTCTGATTGATTGATATCAAAAAATTAATTAAAAAAATACTCTTCTAATCTTTTGAAATTAATATCAAGCAAAATATTTGAAGAAAGCTGTTATTTATCCTTAAAGCTAAATATTTAAAGAAGATTTTAGTTTTATTCAATTGGTATCGGATAATTTACTATTTATCTAGTATTTCATTGATCTATTTTTTGACAAAAATAGAAGTATATCTTTATCTCAATCTAATTTTTCAAATCTATATTCTTGTCAAGATATCAATTGAGACAAATCCAAAAAATTAATATCTTTTTTGAATTTAATTGCTTAATACTTGTTATGAAAAGGATGAAATAATCTTTTTGAAAAATAACTAAAAATCTCTTAATTTGAATAGTTTACTGATATCAATTCAAATTGATTTATCATTCTCAAAACTATTTAATTTGAATCAATATACTTTATCACTTCAAAACTACAATAATTTGTATCAAAAATTTTTCAAGAAAGTTGCTATTTTAAAATATATGGTATCAAGTTGAATTTGAAATATATTTTTATATTTTTCTATGATTGATTATTTTCAAGAAATAGATTTAAAATATATTTTTTTAAAAAATCTCTAATTGATATCATGATAATTGCTATTTGGTTTGGTTTCCAAAATAATTGGTATCAAGAAGATTAATTTGCACAATTGATATCAAACAACCTATTTTTGCTTTATACTCCATTACTTTATCTCTTGGCAAAAAAGGAAAAGAATACCTTATTTCAAGTTTATTTTGCTCGATATCATATTTTGCTCTGATATATACTTATGATGTCATTTGAGACAAATTAAGAAAATTGATATCATTT
This sequence comes from Elaeis guineensis, assembly GCF_000442705.2. Taxonomy (NCBI): domain Eukaryota; kingdom Viridiplantae; phylum Streptophyta; class Magnoliopsida; order Arecales; family Arecaceae; genus Elaeis; species Elaeis guineensis. The sequence goes on from NC_025996.2 coordinate 58,400,627, forward strand.
CTAAATTTAAGTGTTTGATGCTTTTCAAGAAAAGAAAGAAAAGATTTTTGAAAAACTAAATTTGTCCTATAAAAATTTATTATTCTAAAAAGCTCTATCCTTCTTGAATCTTTAAAGTTCGAAGTCTATTTGTAATTAAATTTAAGAAGCCTTTTAATGTATCAACTTTATTCAAAAAAGGGGAGATAAGTTTTTAAATATATTTTCATCAAAGAAAGAAAGATAATTCTTTTTAGATTATTGCTATTTGGATTGAATCTCAAAATATTTGATAACAAGAAGAATTAAGTTGATTATTTTTTTAAAACAAATAAACTCAAACTTCTTTTAATTGGTATCAAGCAAAATTTTTCAAGAATATTATCTTAATTGGTATCATAATTCTCATGATCGGTATCAAATAGTTTATTCTTGTCTTAAATTTTATCACTTTATCTTTTGGCAAAAAAAGGTATGCTATCTCTCAAATCTAAATTTTTATTATTATATTCTTGCTATTATATCATTTGAGATAAATTTTTATGATATGTTTTTGAGTGCTCTGCTCTAGTATCAAAATAAATGCTCTTAAGACTATATTGTTTGAAAAATTCTATCTTTATTGAATCTTTAAAGCTCATGATATTTTTCTAAGTATTTTTTGCATCTATATGTTTGAGAAAAGGGAGAAGTTTTAAAATTTAAATTTAAAAGTTAAATTCAAGTTAAATTTGAAAGAGGGAGAACTCAAATCAAATTGAATTATATCTTTAGATTTACATCTTTGCTCAATTTTGATGATTTATTTTAAAACTTCCCTTGTATTTTTTGATGTTGTCAAAAAGAAAAAGAGTTATGTTAAGTAAATGCTTGAGTTGATTACATACTTAAAATGCTTAGTAATTTTACTTAAAATGATTATATAAAATAAGTATATATTGTGCATGTATGCCTTCTTGAATATCATATATAAGATGCGTGAGTAAATGAATTTATGATGAATTGAAGATGAGTTGAAACTTTCTTGAAGTATATATTTACAAGTACTTATTTATTCACTTCATAATCATATTGATAAACTAATTAAAATATATTATATTTTATTATGCATAAACTCAAAGTTTTATCTGTGGTGAATTTCTGTGCAGGGGTAAAACGATAATTTTAAATTTTTTTTAAAATTATAATTTTATAATAAAAATTATTAATTAATTTAATTAATTAATATATATTAATCTTATACAAGGATCTAAATATGATATATATAGCATGTATTAAAATTTAAAATTTTAAATTCTACAGTAAATGTTTTACTGTTATGTGTTCAGAACACATTACCTTCGTGCAGGTAGTCGATCGCTGCAGTCTGATCACCATCAGGAAGGTCTGATTATTGCAATATAGTCACACAATATATCTGAACTCCGTGGATCATCCACACGAAGCTTTCGATCTGATCGGCTCCTCACGAATGCTAGTTAGTTGCAGAACCCTTTCGATCGTCGATGCTGATCGAACTCCTTCGATCGGTGTCTGCCGACTCCTCAGATGCTCCAGATCATCAGCAAAGGAACTTGAGAGATTGATGAAGCTCTTCTCAAAGTTTGGTGGGCTCACGACACTCATAGCTCACCTTCTTACTTCCCGAACCCTAGGCAGAAACCCTAGGGTACTCACAAAAGACCCTGCGCCCTTTCTCTCTTCTTTTCTTTTCTTTTCTTTTCTTTTCTCATGCAGAAGGCCTTTATCATGCCACCCTTTCTCTCTAGGATCAGATATACGCACACCCCACCTTCTCTCTCATTTTAAAATGGTGCAAGACCGCATCTTTTCAGCATTTTCACCGCGTGAGAGGATAAAGCTAGGTGGTTGCTCACTTGAATTCAAATCGAATTTGAATTCAAATGCCAACCAACCTAGCCTTATCCACTCAAGGCATGAGAAGAGAAGGGGTGTGAGTTCTTTGTGCATGGAGAATTTATACGAGAAACTTTTTCTCGTGTAGAGAATGGGGCGCATAAAAGGATAAGGTGGCGCATGGATTAGTTGCCCATTCAAATTCAAACATTATTTGAATTTGAATGGCCAACCAACCTTATCATTATCCACACAAGTGGCGCACAAGGGAGGGCGTGGGAAGGCTTCTGCGTGGGAGAAAATTCACAATAACTTGTTTCTCATGAATTCAAATAGGCGCAGGTGGGTGGGTGGCGCAGGGAGATAAGTCAAAGGTGGTTTCAAATTTTAAACCAATCTAATTGAACCAACTTTATCAAAATAGGTTAGGCACAATTAGACTAAGTTAAACCCAACACAATTAGGCTTAATTATACTCAATAAAATCTTAATCAAATCAGGAATTGACTAAGCCCAACCCTTGATCAGATCAGGGACCAAACCACCTTGGCGATTAGGTCAACTCTTAACCTAATCGGGTCAAACTCAACTGAATCCAATTCAATTGGACTTGATCCAAAAATAATTATTCAATCAAATTGAGTTAATTAGTGATCAAATCACTAATTAAATCTCTCATAAATACTGAGTCCAAATTCGATGGGCAATCGGGCATCAGAGTCCATCGATATGAAACCCTGATCGAAGAGTCCCAAACCAGTGGGACTCTTGACTCCGGTACCCAAAATGTGTGGAACTCATGATCAGAGAATCTTAATTCTTGATCACAGAGTCCCAGACACATAGGACTCAGAGTCTTCGAGCATAGGACTCTTGGTCGAAGAGTCCCAGTCTAGTGGGACTCTTCACCAGCCATCAGATCAGATAGGAACCTCTAATGTGTGTGACCCCACAGGTTTGAACCTAAGTCAGTAGCACAGGAACCAATTCCTGTACTAATCGAAGTGACCATTTAGCAATGGTACCCAACATCCAGATAGGTCGAATAGTCGTAATCGCAACATTCAGAACCTACGCGAATATGGTTACTGTATAATTCATCCCTTTTGACCCCTGTGTATAGGATGACTCAGGGTTAAACTGTCAACCCTAATCAGATCATCCGAATCATGCTCAACTCAAATAGTCCTGTGACTTCTCACTAGGACTACCCTGGTCAAGATTTTGCTAAATTGAAACACGACTGTACACAGCTCCTGAACTGGAGTGGTCAATCTTATCTTGACACACGCACCGACAAGTCAAGTACTTGACTACACCCAGCAGCCTTCCGTCACTGAATTAGAAATTTAGATAGTCCAGTGCCTAAGTGCAGTGAGTTGCTTGCAAGTCACCGTGGTGGTCTCAGATCGGAGGGACAGTTATACCCATATCCCATCGGAGCAAATCTTGACAGTAGAAAAAGCTCCAGAGTCGGTCACGTTCAGTACAGATGTACCCTTACATCTCACCTATATGCCATACCAGTGTCTCCACACTCCTTGGTTAAGAGGACAACCAACCCATATGGCACACAATGACCTATGCTTGATAAACGTTGTTGTCCTTGGTAACAACATATCATTTGGTCGTGAACATGTTTAAGGACTAAACGACAAATCCTCCTTTGTCGAGTCTAAATACTCCTAAGGACTTCACCACAACACAGGAGTTCATTAGAAGATGAAACAATTTGTGATGAAAAATGCTAAAATAATTTTTATTAATTTATAATTCATATACTAATACAAGAAAGAGCACAACCGTCAACAGGCTGACGATTGGCTTTGGGACATTATTCCCAACAATCTCCTACTTGGCCTAAAGCCAATCGATGCAGTATCTAATACCCATCTTCGACTTGAAGTCGTCAAACTCTTTCACCGCAATGGCTTTAGTGAATGGGTCGGCCAGGTTCTCCTTTCCGTCGATCTTCTGAAGGTTGACGTCACCTCTATCCACGATTTTCTGGATAAGATGGTAGTGGTGCAGAATATATTTCGTCCGTTGGTGTGCCTTCGATTTCTTCGCCTGAGCAATGGCTCCAGAGCTGTCACAATAGAGCAGAACTGGACCAACAAGGGAGGGTGCTACTCTGAGCTCGGTGATGAATTTCCTCAGCCACACCACTTTTTTGATAGCATCTGATGCAGTGACATACTCTGCCTCGCAAACTGAATCTGCCATAGTGTGCTGCTTGGAACTCTTCCAGCAGACGGCCCCACCATTAAGGATAAAAATAAATTTCGACACACTTTTGCTGTCATCATGATCAGACTGAAAACTGGAGTCTGTAAACCCCATAAGTCTCAAATCCAATTCACCATAAACAAGCCACTGGTCCTTAGTATTTCTTAAATACTTCAGGATGGTTTTAACAACTTTTCAGTAATTTTCTCTTGGATCAGATTGGTATCTACTCACTATCCCTAGTGAGTATGCCACATCTGATTGTGTACATATCATGCCGTACATGATAGATTCTACTACCGAAGCATATAAAATTCTATCCATATGCTCTCTCTCTTGAGGTGTTGTCGGATAATTCCTCTTCGAGAGAAAAATTCCATGGCCTATCGGTAGATACCCTTTCTTGAAATTCTCCATGCTGAACCTCTTCAGCATAGTATCAATGTACGTGGATTGGGATAAGCCAAGCAACCTTTTAGATCTATCCCTATAGATCCTCATCTCTAAGATGTAGGAAGCTTCTCCCAGATCCTTCATGGAGAACTGTGACGACAGCCAAATCTTTATTCCCTGTAATGTAGGGATATCATTCCTAATTAAGAGAATATCATCCACATTCAATACAAGAAATATCACTACTGGACCATTAGCCCACTTATAAATGCAGTGCTCTTCTCCGTTCTTAACGAAGCCATACGTCTTGATCATCCTATCAAAATGTATGTTCCAACTCCGGGATGCCTGCTTAAGTCCATAAATGGACCTCTGTAGTCTGCACACCTTAGACTCATCTGTGGATATAAACCCTTCAGGTTGTATCATATACACCTCTTCGTCCAGCTCTCCATTTAAGAAAGCTGTCTTCACATCCATCTGCCAGATTTCATAGTCCAGATGGGCAGCTATCGCAAGCATAATCCGAATGGATTTGAGCATTGCTACAGGAGAAAATGTCTCATCATAGTCTATACCATAATATTGACGATATCCCTTGGCAACCAGATGGGCTTTATAGGTCTCCACCTTTCCGTCTGCGCCCCTCTTCCTCTTGAAGATCCACTTACACCCTATGAGTTTTACTCCTTCAGGTGGGTCAACCAATGTCCATACATTGTTGACCTTCATGGACTCCATTTTGAATTTCATGGCCTCTAGCCATTTCTCAGAGTCAGATCTCTGCATTGCATCCATGTAGGTGATCGGATCCTTATCATTTTCATCAAGATCGATAAGATTGCCGTCCCGAATCAAGAAACCATAGTATCTGTCCGGTTGACATGGTACTCTACCAGACCGCTTTAAGGGTGCAGGAACAATGGGCTCCGAATCTGATCTAACCAAATCCGGTTCAGGTTCAGCAACTTGTGTCGATTTTTCCACCTGTCGAACTTCCTCAAGTTTGACCTTAGAGGCAACAGTCCTTCACCAAGGAACTCTTTTTCCAAAAAGATTGCCTTAAGGCTGACAAACACCTTTTGCTCATCAGCTAGGGAGAAATAATATCCTTTGATCTCTTTTGGGTACCCTATGAAATAACATTTGTCAGACCTAGATCCAAGCTTGTCTGTAATTAAACTTTTAACGTAAGCCGGATACCCCCAAACCCTAAGGTGCGAGAGTACTGGCTTATGTCCTATCCATATCTCATAAGGTATTTGGTTACAGACTTACTCGGAACCCTATTTAGAAGGTAACAAGCTGATTCGAGCGCATATCCCCAGAGGAAGATCGACAGACCAGCAAATCCCATCATGGATCGAACCATGTCCAATAAGGTTCGATTCCTCCTTTCAGACACACCATTATGTTGTGGTGTTCCAGGAGGAGTCCACTGAGAGAGAATCTCATTCTCCCCAAGATATGTCAGAAACTCATTGGAAAGATATTCACCTCCTCGATCAGATCGAAGAGTTTTAATACACTTTCCAGTTTATTTTTCTACCTTATTCGGAATAGTTTGAACATTTCAAATAACTCCGACTTATACTTCATTAAGTAGACATACCCATACCTCGATAAGTCGTCTGTGAAGGTTATGAAGTAAAAATATCCACCTCTTGCACTTGAGCTCATGGGTCCACATATATCAGAGTGTACCAGACCCAAGAGTTCACTGGCTCGCTCACCTTTTCCAGTAAAAGGTGACTTGGTCATCTTCCTAAGAAGACACGACTCATAGGTTGGAAGTGATTCACAATCACCAACTTCAAGAATTTCTTTTTGAGCCAACCTGTTTATCCTGTTCTTATTGATATGACCTAGCCTACAGTATCAAAGGTAGACTTCTGACATATTATCCATTCTAGGGCATTTACTGGAGGTTTGAAAGAGTTTTGGATAGATTCGGTGCAAAATTCATGAAAATTCCAAAAAAAAATTTGGATAGATTCGGTGCAAAATTGAAAGAGTTTTGGGTTTCTAAAACTCTATCTCATAGAATTCAAAATCCAAACTTATTCCTTTTTTTATTGATCCAAACCACCTTCATGTAAGAAAGAAGAGAGGAGACCTTTTGTGGATGTGGGAGAGACCTGGGAGAGGGCTTTTGTTGCACAAAATAAGAGGAGATTGGCGTTGAATGAGAGAGAGGGTGTGGGAAGGCTTATGTGGTGCAAGATGGAATCCTAGTCTTCCTGGATTCTATCTTATGATTTGTTTTAATTTGATTTCTCAAATCAAATCAAACCAAAATTAGATCAACTTAATTAAAATAGATCTTAACCCAATTAAGAACCTAATTTAATCAGATTAAATTAGATTTAAATCTGATTTAATTTTTTAATCAAATTAAAAATTAGATTGACCCAAGTCCTAGTTGAACTAGGACTAGTTTTCCTTGCACTTGGCTTATCCAATAAACCAATTGAATTTGATCCAATCAAGCCCCAACCAAATCTAATTAAATTATATTTAATTAAACTTAATCTCAGCCCATTGGCTTAATCAAATTAAGCCAATTAGCAATCGAATTGCTAATCGATCCTCCTGCAACACTTGCATTGGGTTAAATGTCAATCGTATTGATCATTTAATCCTAGAATGATTCTTAATCGTTGATCAACCATCCGATCGGATCATGAACTCTAATGTGTGTGACCTCATAGGTCCGAACCTAAATTGGTAGTACAAGAATAAATTTCTGTACCAATCGAAGTGATCATCTAGCAATGGTACCCGACGACCAGATAGGTCGAATGTGTAGAACAACATCTTTAGAACCCATGCAGATATAGTTTTCACATAATTCATCCCCTTGACCAAAATGATCATAGGACACCCCAGAGTTCAACTGTCAACTCTGATCAGGTTGTCCATATTGTATTTCAAATATCAAATCCATCTGATGGACTACCCTGGCCAAGGTTTTGCTAAATTGAAATACAGTGACTCATTCTTCTCCAACTCTTGGAGTGGTCAATCCCATCTCGATCACACTCTGACTTCGCAAGTACTTGACTGTGCCCAGAAGCCTTCCATCCTGACTTAGAAATTCAGTTAGTCCAGTACCAAAGCACAGTAAGTTGCTTGCAAGTCACTGAGGCGATCTCAAGTCTAAGGGACACTATACCTATATCCCATCAGAGACATTCTCGACAGCAGAATACTCTGAAGTTGGTCACATTCAATGATGATGTACCAGTACATCTCACCTGTATGCCATACCAGTATCTCCACACTCTTTGGTTAAGAGGACAACCAACCCATATGGCCTACAGCGACCTATGCTCGATAGAAGCTGTCGTCCTTATTAACAGCCTATCATTTGGTCGTGAACTGTTTTAAGGACTAATCAATAAATCCTCTCTTTATCGAATCTAAATAGTCCTAAGGATTTTATATAAAACGGAGTTCATTAGAAGATGAAAGCTTATGATGAAAATGCCAAATATATTTTATTTATTAACAAATCAATTACAATACTTGGTTGCTCAACCGTCAATAGCTTGACGATTGGCTTTTTGGGACACATTTTCCAACAACTCCCACTTGTCCTAAAGCCACTTGGCACAGTATCTAATACCCATCTTCGACTTATGGTTGTCGAACTTCTTTATCGCCAAGGCTTTAGTGAAGGGATCGGTCAGGTTCTCCTTTCCGTCGATCTTCTGAAGGTCGACGTCACCTCGATCCACGATCTCTCGGACCAGGTGGAAGCGGCGCAAGATGTGCTTCGTCCGCTGATGTGCTTTGGGTTCTTTCACCTGAGCTATGGCACCAGTGCTGTCGCAGTAGAGCAGGACCGGACCATCGAGGGAGGGTGCTACTCCGAGCTCGTTGATGAATTTCCTCAGCCACATAGCTTCCTTCGCGGCA
>NC_025996.2:58409105-58508845 GCF_000442705.2 Elaeis guineensis
GATGGAGTTCGTAGCTCGGAGCGGTCTCCAGTTCGTCCAGCCCGAACCGTGCCCGCGATACTTGCGATGACGTGTATCTTCTTTTTTTCTGACCCATCGGGTCCTGTAATGTGTACTTCTGTTAAATGAAAAAGTGATTTCAGTACCTTGTTTGCATCTTGTGTTAAATAGTTGTCTGCCGGACTTCTTCATTTTCCTTTCGTTCTCTTTGTCTGTGTTACGTTGTTCCAAGGTCGTCGGCGACTTTTTCAGTTCACGTGGGGTCGTCATTTGCCGAGCTCCTTTTCGGCTTTTGTGCCGTTCGAGGATACCCACTTGTCAGGTTCGCCCGGATTCTTCTCCGCTGAAGTCGGGGCTAAGTTCGGCTCCCTTGATAGTCCGAACGGAGAAGCCCTCTGGGAGTTGGAGTAGCTCGATTCTCGTAAGAGCCAGGGCAAAGTTTTTCTGCAATCAAAGTCATAAGTAAAGTCCGGCTTCCGTAGAAGTCCGGGCGGAGTTGTCCTGTAGCTGTCGTTGGCGGTGGAGCCCGGCTCCCATAGGAGTCCGGGCGAAGCCTTTGTTGCTGTCGATGGCGGGGCCCGGCTCCCGTTGGAGTCTGGGCGAAGTCTTCTTTGCGGCGGAACCCGGCTCCCGTAGGAGTCCGGGCGAAGTTTTCTTTACGGTGGAACCCGGCTCCCGTAGGAGTCCGGGCGAAGCTTTCTTTGCGGTGGAACCCGGCTCCCGTAGGAGTCCGGGCGAAGTCTTCTTGGCGGCGGAACCCGGCTCCCGTAGGAGTCCGGGTGAAGTCTTCTTGGCGGCGGAACCCGGCTCCCGTAGGAGTCCGGTGCAAAGTCTTTTTTGCAGCGGAACCCGGCTCCCGTAAAAGTCCGGGTGAAGTCTTCTTGGCGACGGAACCCGGCTCCCGTAGGAGTCCGGGCGAAGTTTTCTTGGCGTAGGGACCCGGCTCCCGTAGGAGTCCGGGCGAAGTCTTTTTTGCGGCGGAACCCGACTCCCGTAGGAGTCCGGGTGAAGTCTTCTTGGCGACGGAACCCGGCTCCCGTAGGAGTCCGGGCGAAGTTTTCTTGGCGTAGGGACCCGGCTCCCGTAGGAGTCCGGGCGAAGTCTTTTTTGCGGCGGAACCCGGCTCCCGTAGGAGTCCGGGTGAAGTCTTCTAGGCGATGGAACCTGGCTCCCGTAGGAGTCCGGGCGAAGTTTTCTTGGCGTAGGGACCCGGCTCCCGTAGGAGTCCGGGTCTTCCACTTTGCTCATGTCAGGACGAGGTTCTCCTCCTGTTCCTGACAGGGCTGCGGGGGCACATATGGGCGTTGCAAGGCCTCTCCCCCCATCCGGTCTAAAAGAACCGGGCCTTCGACTTTGCTCAAGTTAGGGCGAGGTTCTCCTCCTGTCCCTAACAGGACTGTGGGGGCACATATGGGCGTTGTAAGGCCTCTCCCCCCATCCGGTCTAAAAGAACCGGGCCTTCGACTTTGCTCAAGTTAGGGCGAGGTTCTCCTCCTGTCCCTAACAGGGCTGTGGGGGCACATATGGGCGTTGCAAGGCCTCTCCCCCCATCCGGTCTAAAAGAACCGGGCCTTCGACTTTGCTCAAGTTAGGGCAAGGTTCTCCTCCTGTCCCTAACAGGACTGTGGGGGCACATATGGGCGTTGCAAGGCCTCTCCCCCATCCGGTCTAAAAGAACCGGGCCTTCGACTTTGCTCAAGTTAGGGCGAGGTTCTCCTCCTGTCCCTAACAGGGCTGTGGGGGCACATATGGGCGTTGTAAGGCCTCTCCCCCATCCGGTCTAAAAGAACCGGGCCTTCGACTTTTATAAGGTTGCCCTCTCGTTTTTGATACCGCCTGCTTGAATTGTCCTAAGACAAATGGGTACGCATTTTTTGATTAGGACGAAATCACTGGTAGTACATCCGCAAGTTTTCTGAGCTCCACGATCGCGGGAGGTCAGCTCCCCCGAGTTCCCTGAGATAATAAGTTCCAGGTCGGACTAGTTCCTTGACCTCATAAGGTCCTCCCAGTTTGGGGCAAGCTTCCCCGGTCCTGAGGTTGTGAGACAGCAGCTCGTCGGAGCACCAGATCCCCTGCTTTGAATGCCTTGTTCTTCACTCGGGCGTTGTAATATCGGGAACTTTCTGTCTGTAGGCTGCCATTCGAACCTGAGCAATCTCCCACCTTTCTTCCAGTAGGTCGAGGTTGGCTCTGAGACTTTGCGCATTTTGGGGTTCGTCGAATGCCACGACTTGTGCCGACGGGAGTTTAAGCTCGATCGGGATGACGGCTTCCGTACCAAAGGCTAGAGCAAAGGGAGTCTCTCCTGTTGGCAACCTCTGGGTGGTCCGATAAGCCCATAGTACATGATAAAGTTCGTCCGCCCAAGTCCCTTTTGCTCTTTCGAGCCTGGTCTTAATCCCTGCAAAAGGGTTCTGTTTGTTACCTCGGCTTCGCCGTTTGCCTGGGGATGGGCCACTGATGTGAATTTGTGGGAGATGTTTAGGTCTTCACAGAATTCAGCAAATCTGGCTCCCGCAAACTGCCGTCCATTATCAGTGATGAGGGTTCTAGGCAAACCGAACCTGCACACGATCGATTTCCAGACGAAATCCTGCACTTTCGCTTCTGTGATTTTGGCTAGTGGCTCGGCCTCGACCCATTTGGTGAAGTAGTCGATCGCTACAAGGAGGAATTTTCTTTGACCAGACGCCATGGGAAAGGGGCCAAGAATATCCATTCCCCATTGCACAAAAGGCCATGGGGCGCTCAAGGGTGTAAGCTCGGTAGCAGGTTGTCTCTGGACGTTGGCGTACTCTGGCATCGATCATACTTTTTGACATATTCAATTGAATCATGGTGCATTGTTGGCCAGTAATACCCTTGGCGGAGTAGCTTGTGGGATAGAGACCTGGCACCTAAATGGCTTCCGCAAGCTCCCTCGTGCACTTCCCATAAAGCGTAGTCAGCTTCTGAGGGTCGGAGGCATCTCAAGAGAGGCAAGGAGTACGATCTTTTGTATAATTTGCCTTCATAAAGGATGTACCGGGAGGCTTGATTTCGGAGTTTCCGAGCTTCTTTCGCATCCTGGGGGAGAATCCCATCTCTAAGATAGTTATTAGCGGGTCGACCCAGCTGGGCTCGTGGTCGATCTCCATTACGAGTCGCGGTCTTCCGTACTTGGTTGTTTTAAAACTTCAAAGAGGATGCCTTTGGCAATTCGACCGGAACCGATGTCGCCAGTTTGGAGAGAAGATCGGCCTGATGTTCTCCGACCTTGGAATTTGCCTGATGTCGAAACTGCCAAAGGCAGGGATGAACTCCTTCACCTTTCGAGATATTTGGCCATACTGTCCTCCCGTGCTCAAAGCTCCCGCTGACCTGCCCACCACGAGTTGGGAATCCTGTGCACCCGGAGTTGACCTATTCCAAGCTCCTTAGCGATCCTCAATCCTGCGATCAGAGCTTCATACTCCGCTCCATTGTTCGTTGCGGGGAATTCGAAAGCAGAGCATACTCCACAACGACTCCCTCCGACTGGTCAAGATCAGGCCTGCACCCGCGCCTGCCATGTTGGACGATCCGTCCACATGGAGGGTCCAAAAGTATCGGACGAACTGGCTTCTTCGTCGGGGGAGTTCGGTTGAGTCCTCAGGTCGTCAATTTTGTTTTGCTCAGGTTCGGCCTCCTCGGGGATGGTGCATTCTACTATGAAGTCCGCCAACACTTGGGCTTTTATCGCCGGTCTAGGCTTGTAGTTGATGTCGAATTCTGTGAGCTCGATGGCCCATTTCGCCATTCTTCCGGAGATATCAGCTCGGTGTAAAACCGCTTGATCGGTTGGTCGGTGAGTAACGTCACCGTGTGCCCTTGAAAGTAAGGTCGGAGTCTCCGAGCTGCAATCAACAAGGCGTAGGTCAGTTTTTCTAATTTAGTATACCTGGTCTCGGCGTCCCTCAACACGCGACTAATGTAGTAGACCGGTCGCTGGACTTTCATTTCCTCCTTAACAAGGACGGCTGCAAGGGCTGTGGGAGAGACGCCAGGTACAAAAATAATTCCTCCTTGGGCTCGGGCTTTGCCAGCAGTGGGGGTGAGCCAAGATAGCTTTTCAACTCTTCGAATGCCTGTGGCATTCAGGGTCCAACAGAAGTTTTTCGGCTGCTTGAGAGTTTGAAAGAAGGGCAGACATCGCTCGGCCGACCTTGCGACAAAGCGATTGAGAGCCGCAACTCTTCCTGTGAGGCACTGAACCTCTTTGATCGTTCTTGGGGCAATCATATTTTGGATGGGCGATTTTCTCGGATTGGCCTCGATCCCGCGCCCTGATACCATGAAGCCCAGGAACTTCCCCGAGGTTACCCCAAAGGCCATTTGGTTGGGTTCAGCTTCATTCTATACTTTCGAAGAGCGCCAAAGGTTTCTTCGAGGTCGGTGACATGATTCCCGGAAGACCTGCTTTTCACGAGCATATCGTCCACAAAAACTTCCATATTTCGGCCGATCTGCTCCTTGAAGATTTTGTTCACTAGTCGTTGATAGGTTGCACCCGCGTTCTTGAGGCCGAATGGCATAACCCTGTAGCAGTAAAGTCCGCGATTAGTGATAAAAGCAGTCTTTTCTTCATCTTCCGATGCCATTCTAATCTGGTTATAGCCGGAGAATGCATCCATGAAAGTGAGAAGCTCATGGCCCGAGGTAGCGTCCACCAGTTGGTCGATCCTGGGAAGGGAGTAGCTGTCCTTTGGGCAAGCTTTATTCAGCTTTTTGAAGTCGATACACATCCTCCACTTGCCGTTTGCTTTCTTGACCAAGACAACATTGGAGATCCATTCTGATAATTGACCTCCTTGATGAATCCGGCCTTGAGAAGTTTATCCACTTCCTCGGCTATCGCCTTCTGCCTCTCCGGGGCATGACTCCGAATTTTTTCTTTTGTTGGCCGATGTTTAGGGTCGACCGTCAGATGATGTTCCATGACTTCTGTCTCAATCCCCGCATATCCGCCGGGACCCATGCGAAAACATCCGCATTCCTTCGGAGAAAATCCACGAGATGCGTCTGCACCTCCTCCTCCAGGTTGGAGCCAATTAACACCACATGCTCCGCATTCCCATCATTCAAAGGAATTGGTATTAGTCCTCAATCGGGCCGCCCCTCTCTTCAGTGAGGTCGTCGCGCGCATCCAACCCGTCGACTGGACAGAGGTCCGCTTGATCGCTTCTTTGCAGGGAAATATTGTAGCAGTGCCTGGCTAGCGCTTGGTCTCCCCGAACTTCTCCAATCCCCTTGTCAGTGGGGAACTTCAACTTCAAATGGTAAGTTGAAACAACGGCCCTAAGGGCATTGAGGCCGGGTCGGCCAAGGATTGCATTGTAGGCAGACGGCGCCTTTACCACCAGAAAATTCACCAGGGCTCTGGACTGCTTTGGATGCTGACCAGCGGTCACAGTTAGAGCTATCATTCCTTCCGTCGGAACGGTGTCACCAGTAAACCCTATCAGGGGAGAGCACATCGGTCTTAGATGACGCCAAGAGTGGCCATTCTCGAATAGGCGCTGTAGAATAAGATGTCGGCCGAACTTCCGTTGTCGACGAGAATGCGACGGACATCATAATTTGCTATGTTCAAGGAAACTACGACCGCATCGTTATGAGGGAATTGGACTCCCCGGGCATCTTCTTCAGTGAAGGCTATGGGCTCTTCAACTTTTTGCCGCTTGAGGGGTGCAGCTGATGTGCTGGTTGCCTCCGGTCGGGATTCTCCCGAGATGACGTTGACGAAATCCGACGAAGGCTGGTTATCCGGCCCCCCTTTATCATCAACCATAGCCGGAGGTAGTTGTGCGGAAACCTCACAGGAGGGCATCGGATGAGAAAAAGAGGATTGGGTGCCGGAAAAGATGGCCGGAAGCGGGTCCGTTGAGCGCTCCTTCAAGAACAAGGGTGCTGCGAAGACAGCCGCCCTTCCTCTAGCGCCAATCCTGTTGGTGCAAAAACCCGCCTGCGCCGGAGAAGCTGGAGTTGAGGAAGCCGCGGTCGCCGCCGGGACCTGCAAGGGAAGTCTAAACCGGAGGTGGGGTTGCTCCGGCAAGACCCTCCGACGCTCAAGTCAGTTCTCTGCCTCAACAAGAATGGAGTGCTCGAACAGAGAATTTAGCAGAGTTTTTGAGATAAGGCAAAAGAGCTTAAGGAATAACGTATCTGAGTCCCCCCCTTTTATAGGCGGGGGGAAGCAACGGACTGATGGCGACGTCTGTAACCGCCTGGTAGTGGGCCGCCCATGGTCAGGGGAATTGATTGTGAAAGATAATGGAGCAGACACGTGGCCATCATCATATCCCGCCACATAGGGCCTGCTGTAGATAGCGGGGCGGCGTCCGTTACTGCTAATTGTCAGCGAGTAGTGGGATCGTGCAGCACCTGCCGCAGGGAGCGGAGCAGCATCATAGCTGTCGCAGGGGGAGGTGGAGCCGCGTGGAATCCACTACAGGGAGTGGAACAGGATCATGGCAGTTATTGTTACCTGCCAGGGGACACAGATCTGTTGATCAAGGCTCGGCAGTGGTCGGAGTTCGGCCTTTGCAGAAGTCCGGGGGAAGTCTGCCTGCGGTTGTAGTCGTTGGCGTCAGGGATGAAGCTCGGCTCCTTTAAGGCTCGGCTCTTTTAAGGCTCGGCAGTGGTCAGAGTTCGGCCTTTGCAGGAGTCCGGGAGGAGCTGCAACTATTGTCGATGGTGGAGCCCGACTCCCGTAGGAGTCCGGGCGGAGTCGTTTTGCTGTTGATGGAGGAGCCCGGCTCCCGTAGGAGTCCGGGCGGAGCCGTTCTGCTGTTGATGGAGGAGTCCGGCTCCCGTAGAAGTCCGGGCGGAGCCGTTCTGCTGTTGAAGGAGAAGCCCGGCTCCCGTAGGAGTCCGGGCGGAGCCGTTCTGCTGTTGAAGGAGAAGCCCGGCTCCCGTAGGAGTCCGGGCGGAGCCGTTCTGCTGTTGAAGGAGAAGCCCGGCTCCCGTAGGAGCCCGGGCGGAGCCGTTCTGCTACCGATTTCGGCTGTGGGTAATTTATACCCAACAGGTAGTACAGGAATAAATTTTTGTACCAATCGAAATGACCATCTAGCAATGGTACCCGACGACCAGATAGGTCGAATGTTTAGAACAACATCCTTAGAACCCATGCGGATATAGTTTTTATATAATTCATCCCCTTGACCAAAATGATCATAGGACACCCCAGAGTTCAACTGTCAACTCTGATCAGGTTGTCCACATTGTATTTCAAAATATCAAATCCATCTGATGGATTACCCTGGCCAAGGTTTTGCTAAATTAAAATACAGTGACTCATTCTTCTCCAACTCTTGGAGTGGTCAATCCCATCTCGATCACACTCTGACTTCACAAATATTTGACTATGCCCAGAAGCCTTCCATCTCTGAATTAGAAATTCAGTTAGTCCAGTACCAAAGCACAGTGAGTTGCTTGTAAGTCACTGAGGCGATCTCAAGTCTAAGGGACACTTAGACTTATATCCCATCAGAGACATTCTCGACAGCAGAATACTCTGAAGTCGGTCACGTTCAATGATGATGTACCAGTACATCTCACCTGTATGCCATACCAGTGTCTCCACACTCTTTGGTTAAGAGGACAACCAACCCATATGGCCTATAGCGACCTATGCTCGATGGAAGCTGTCATCCTTATTAACAGCCTATCATTTGGTCGTGAACTGTTTTAAGGACTAATCGATAAATCCTCTCTTTATCGAATCTAAATAGTCCTAAGGACTTCATCATAACAACGGAGTTCATTAGAAGATGAAAGCTTATGATGAAAATACCAAATATATTTTATTTATTAACAAATCAATTACAATACTTGGTTGCTCAACCATCAACAGCTTGACGATTGGCTTTTTGGGACACATTTTTCAACAACCACCATTAGAAAGACTCAACCAAATGATCATATTATGAATGATAATTCTATTAGTCAATAAGCACCAGGCCTTTGGGCCTCCATCGATTATTAAACTAATGGACTCATTATCACTCACTTAATGGGAGGCTATGACTTAGTTATCACTATAACTTAATCATTTTTAGGGATCTAATAATTTTTGAGGATTTTATTAAAAGATAGAAGAGAAGAAATTAACCAACCAGTTTCAATCCTCCCACTGACTTCACCAAGTCAGATTAAAAAAGATTTAATTAAAGCCGACATTAGGAGCACCTAAATCAGTCACACTGATTTACCTAATGACATGGGTGAGCCCTAATCACCAAGTGAACTAATCAAAACTTAACTCACCAGGTTGGCCAGGTAGGTGAGATCAGTGGAAGAGATATGCCATTAACTCGTCAGAGATCGAATCAATGCGAGTAGCTCCCAGTTAAAAACCACTGGTCAGACTGCCGAACTTATCTTAGACACCAATCGGTTCATTAATTTTAATTTGATCAACTTAGTAAATAGGGTTCCATCATGTAGCCATAAATTAAATCCATCTTGGTCTAATTAAAGACATGGACCCATTCAACTACAACTGTTGGAGTTGAGTCTAGAGTGTCCTTGACCTAATCTAATTCAACTTTTGATTAGATTTGACCAATTACTCTAATTTAGTCCATTTCTTTAAGTTAACCTTAGGTCTAACCCAATTATGGACCTAATCCATCTAACCCATTGACCCACAAGTTTATGCAATTATCTTAGGTCTTAATTCATAATTTTAGACCAACTAGACAACACTTAATTCTTTTAATTAAGTATTTGGGCTGATGGGTCAGGATTTGGCATTTCAAAAATAATTTTTAAATTTGAAAGATTTTATTTTTTGTTCACCAAATGTGTTGACTTATTTCACAAACGGAACAGCATATTTCATAAATAGCAATCCTATTGCTAATTACATAACAGAAAATAACTCAATCAAAATAAATTATGAATATTCCTTTAGATCTAATCTAACACATTCATGATAAATTTTACAATTGAACCTTTACAATTAAGTTCTTTTGCTGCTTCGTCTGTATGGGATATAATCGCTCGGCACCCCTACCGCTATAGGAGAACCCCATCGAATGGGAGGAAAGGGCCTTTAAACCCTACTTTTCTCCTATGACCGGATGACCATGGCAACCAACCCAATTAGACTACTTGCTACTTGGATCAAGTATATCTTAATATATCAATTTTAAAATTTAAATTTTAAATTTTAAATTTTAAATTTTAAATTTTAAATTTTGAATTTCAAATTTCAAACAAATTTTAAATTTCAAATTTTAAATTTTTGAATTTCAAATTTTAAATTTTAAATTTTGAATTTTAAATTTGAAATTTCAAATAAATTTCAAATTTTAAATTTAAACTTTTAGATTACTACTTAATCTACGCATGTAAATGTATATCATATTTTAGAACCTGCTCTGGTACCATTTGTGGTGAATTTCTATGCAGGGGTAAAACGGTAATTTTAAAATTTTTTCAAAATTATAATTTTACAGTGGAAATTATTAATTAATATAATAATTTAATATGTATTAACCCTACATAAGGATCTAAATATGATATATATAGCAAGCATTTAAATTTGAATTTTGAATTCTATAGTAAACGTTTTACTGTTATGTATTCAGAACACATTACCTTCGTGCAGGTAGTCGATCGCTACAGTCTGATCATCGTCGGAAAGGTCTGATCATTGCAATACAGTCACACAGTATGTCTGGCCTTTGTGGATCATCCACATGAAGCTTTCGATCTGATCGGCTCCTCACGAATGCTAGTTCGTTGCAGAACCCTTTCGATGGCCGATGCTGATCGAACTCCTTCGATCGATGTCTACCGACTCTTCGATGCTCCGGATCGTCAGTAAAGGAACTTAAGAGATTGATGAAGATTTTCTTGAAGTTTGGTAGGCTCATGACACTCGTAGCTCACCTTCTCACTTCCCGAACCCTAGGCAGAAACCTTAGGGTACTCACAAAAGACCCTGCACCCTTTCTCTCTTCTTTTCTTTTCTTTTCTTTTCTTTCCTTTTCTTTTCTTTTCGCATGTAGAAGGCCTTTCTCATGCCACCCTTTCTATCTAGGATCAGATATACGCATGCCCCACCTTCTCTCTCATTTTAAAACGGTGCAAGATCGCATCTTTTCAGCATTTTTACCACGTGAGAGGATAAAGCTAGGTGGTTGCTCACTTGAATTCAGATCGAATTTGAATTCAAATGCCAACCAACCTATCCTTATCCACTCAAGGTGCGAGAAGAGAAGGGGTGTGGGTTCTTTATGCATAGAGAATTTACACGAGAAACTTTTTCTCGTGTAGAGAATGGGGCGCATAAAAGGATAAGGTGGCGTATGGATTAGTTGCCCATTCAAATTCAAACATTATTTGAATTTGAATGGCCAACCAACCTTATCATTATCCACACAAGGGGCGCACAATGGAGGGCGTGGGAAGGCTTCTGCATGGGAGAAAATTTATGATAACTTGTTTCTCATGAATTCAAATAGGCACAGGTGGGTGAGGTGGCGCAGGGAGATAAGTCAAAGGTGGTTTGAAATTTTAAACCAATCTAATTGAACCAACTTTATCAAAATAGGTTAGGCACAATTAGACTAAGTTAAACCCTACACAATTAGGCTTAATTAGGCTTAATAAAATCTTAATTAAATCAGAAATTGACTAAGCCCAACCCTTGATCAGATCAGGGACCAAACCACCTTGGTGATTAGGTCAACTCTTAACCTAATCGGATCAAACTCAACTGAATCTAATTCAATTAGACTTGATCCAAAAATAATTACTCAATTAAATTGAGTTAATTAGTGATCAAATCATTAATTAAACCTCTCATAAATACTGAGTCCAAATTCGATGGGCAATCGGGCATCAGTGTCCATCGATTGAAATCCTGATCGAAGAGTCCCAAACCAGTGGGACTCTTGACCCCGGTACCCAAAATGTGTGGAACTCATGATCAGAGAATCTTGATTCTCGATCATAGAGTTTCAGATACGTAGGACTCAGAGTCTCCGAGCATTAGGACTCTTGGTCGAAGAGTCCCAGTCCAGTGGGACTCTTCACCAACCATCAGATCAGATAGGAACCTCTAATGTGTGTGATCCCGTAGGTTCGAACCTAAGTCGGTAGCATAGGAATCAATTTCTGTACTAATCGAAGTAACCATCTAGCAATGGTACCTGACATTCGGATAGATCGAATAGTCGTAATCGCAACATTCAGAACCTACGCGAATATGGTTACTGTATAATTCATCCCTTTTGACCCCTGTGTATAGGATGACTCAAGATTAAACTGTCAATCCTGATCAGATCATCCAAATCGTGCTCAACTCAAACAGTCCTGTGACTCGTCACTAGGACTACCCTGGTCAAGATTTTGCTAAATTGAAATACAACTGTACACAGTTCCTGAACTGGAGTGGTCAATCCCATCTTGACACACGCACCGATAAGTCAAGTACTTAACTACACCCAGCAGCCTTCCATCACTGAATTAAAAATTTAGGTAGTCCAGTGCCTAAGTGCAGTGAGTTGCTTGCAAGTCACCATGGCAGTCTCAGATCGGAGGGACAGTTATACCCATATCCCATCAGAGCAAATCTTGACAGCAGAAAAAGCTCTAGAGTCGGTCACATTTAGTGCAGATATGCCCTTATATCTCACCTGTATGCCATACCAATGTCTCCACACTCCTTGGTTAAGAGGACAACTAACCCATATGGCACACAACGACCTATACTTGATAAACGTTGTTGTCCTTGGTAACAACGTATCATTTGGTCGCGAACAGGTTTAAGGACTAAACGATAAATCCTCTTTTGTCGAGTCTAAATAGTCCTAAGAACTTCACCACAACACAGGAGTTCATTAGAAGATGAAATAATTTATGATGAAAAATATCAAAATAACTTTTATTAATTTATAATTTATATATTAATACAAGAAAGAGTACAACCATCAACAGACTGTCGATTGGCTTTGGGACACTATTCCCAACATTATCATCATCAAAAAGAAAAAAATTATTATCCCTATGATTGATTTTGATGATAATAAAATATTAAGTAATTATGGTACTAATCATGTGTTTTAAGGTTGGATGTTGGATTTTTCAAGTGTCCAAAATAAAGAATTTATCTTAAGGATAAATTCTCTCAAGATGCTAAGCCAAAGCACTAAAAAGAATAAGTTTTTATAAAAATAAAATAATTGATTTCAGTAATATCAAGATCACTCCTACCATCTTTATTGAGAATGTATTGCTTGTTGATAATTTAGTGTATAACCTCTTAATATCAATCAATTATGTGATAAATATTTTAATATTTTATTTAAATCATCTCATTGCATTATAACTAATTTCAATGATAATGGAATTAAGTTCATAGGAAAGAGATATAGAAATATTTACTTGATTGATCTTGATGATTTTAACAAGGATAACATTAAGTGTCTAGGCACTATGAATATTAAAATTAATAAAACTAGTTGAATTTGATATAGTAGATTAGGACATGCAAGCATGGATTCTATTACTAGATTAATCAAAAAAGTTTTGGTTAAAGATTTATCTAAAATTAATTTTGAGAAGAATAAAGTTTGTAATGTATATCAATTAGGTAAGCAAATTAGATCTTTATTTAAATCTAAAAATATAGTTTTAACTTCTAGATCATTAAAACTTCTTGTTATGGATTTATTTGGACCTATAAAGACTACTAATCTTAGTGGTAAATATTTTGAATTTATTATAATTGATGATTTTTCTTGTTATACATGGGTTTTGTTTCTTGCTCATAAAGAAGAAGCTTTTGAATTATTTGTAAAATTCTTTAAGAAAATAATAAGTGACAAAGTTGTAATGTTTTGAAAATTAGAAGTGACCATAGCATAGAATTTGAAAATCATGATTTAAAATTTTTTTGCTTTGAAAATAGAATTGACCATATATAATTTTTCTGCCCCTAGGACATCTCAGTAAAATAGGATAGTAGAAAGAAAGAATAGGACTTTGCAAGAAATGGCACATACCATGCTTTATGAAAGTAACTTACCAAAATACTTTTCAGCAGAAGCTATTAACACAGTATGCCATGTGTTTAATTGAGCATTAGTTAAACCTATTTTAAAGAAAACCCCACATGAGCTTTACAAAAAAAAAAAACCAAATATTTCTTACTTTAAAATTTTTGGTTACTGTTGTTTTATTTTGATAAATGGTAAAGATAGATTAGAAAAGTTTGATGAAAATATTTTTCTTAGATATTCATCATCTAGTAAAGCATATAAAGTGTTTAATAGAAGAATATTAGTAGTAGAACAATCCATTCATATTGTTATATTATTTTTGATGAAACTAACTTTTTTAAATCAAGAGAAGTAGATATAGATGAAGATGCAGGTTTTCTTGAGAAGGAGATGAAAGAAATGATCCTAAAAAATTCTCCTTCACAAGTGGAAGAAGGCAAGATGAAATTAAGATGAAGAAGATGAAATTGAAGAGATGGAAGAGCTTCCTTCATCAAATCATCAAGATACACATGACTTACCAAAAGAATGAATGTATGCTAATAGTTACCAAAAAGAACTTGTTATAGGAGATGCATCTCAAGATATTAGAACTAGAGCTTCAATTAGAGATGCACTAAATTATTTTGTATTTGTCTCTCATATTGAACCTAAAACCATTATTGAAGTTGAAAAGGATGCTAACTGGATTATGGCTGTGCAAGAAGAATTTAATCAATTTTAAAAAAATAATGTATGCAACTTAGTGGAAAGACCAAAAAACCATCTTGTAATTAAAACAAAATGGATTTTCAGAAATAAACTGGATGTGAAAGGCAATGTAATTACAAACAAAATTAGATTGGTTGCATAATGTTACAATCAAGAGGAAGAAATTAATTTTGATAAAACCTTTACACCAGTTACTAGACTTGAGACTATTAGATTACTTTTAGCATTCACATATTTTAGAGATTTTAAGCTTTTTCAAATGGATGTAAAAAATGCTTTCTTAAATAGATGTATTGCGGAGGAAGTTTATGTAGAACAACCTTCAGATTTTGAAAATCATAAATTTTTAAATCATATTTTTAAGTTAAATAATATACCCTATGGTTTAAAATAATCACCAAGAGTGTGGTATGATAGATTAAGTAAGTTTTTACTTAAAAATAATTTTAAAAGAGCAAATATGGACATAACTTTTTTTTATCAAAAGAAAATCTAATCTTTTAATAGTTTCAATTTACAAGGATGACATAATATTTAGTTCTACTAATAAACTTTTATGTAAAGAATTTGTCAAGTTAATACAGAAAGAGTTTGAAATAAGAATGATGGATGAACTAACCTTCTTTCTTGCACTTCAAACCAAGCAAACAAATGAGGGGATCTTCATAAACCAAAGCAAGTATATAAAGAAAATTCTAAAAAAAAATTGATATGGGGAATGTCAAAAGGTATTGACACCACTATGAGCTAAAATTATAAGTTTGATCAAGATTTAAAGGATAAAGTAATAGATCCTAAGGTATATCGAGGTATGATTAGATCACTTCTTTACTTAAATTTTAGTAGCTCTGATATTATGTTTAGTATTTGTATGTATGCTCGTTATAAATCAAATCTAAAAGAATCACATGTAATAGCTATTCAAAGAACCTTTAGATATTTGATTGATACTCAAAATACTGGTTTGTGATTTTCAAAATAATCTTCTTTGGATTTAATTGGTTATTTAGATACTAATTTTATCGGATGCAAATTGGATAGAAAAAGTATAAGTAGTACTTGTCTATTTTTAGATGTTAATTTGATTTCATGGTTTAGTAAGATATAAAATTCAGTGGTATAGTTTATAGTTAAAGTTGAATATATTGCAGCTCAAAGTTATTGTGCTCAACTTTTATGGATCAAACAACTAGAAGATTATAGTATAACTTGTAGTAAAATTTCTATTAGATATAATAATATAAGTGCCACTAATTGACTAGGAACCCAATTTTTTACTCAAGATCTAAACATATAGAAATTAGACGTCATTTTATTAGAGATCATATTCAAAATAATGTTGCACTTGAATTTGTATCTATAGATAATCAAATTGTTAATATCTTTACAAAATCTCTAAATGGAGAAAAGTTCTATTCAATTAGAAAAAAATTGAAAATCTATCAGCTGTTTAGTTAAATTATCTTATATGCAAATTGTTGATGTTTTTGATTCTTTTCTATGAATGATTCCTTTAATTTATTTTTGTTGAACTATAAGTTTAAATATGAAATAAGTTGACTTTGATATGATTTGTGTGTTGGGATCATTTCATAGAAAGCCAAAATTTCCATCACAAATAGTAATTTACGATGGAAATTGCGTCGCTAATACTTGATCACTAAAAATGGAGTCGTAGATAATATTTTGTGATGGAAACAAAATTATCATCGCTAATAATCATTATTTATGGATAAATATTTATATTATAATTTTTTTTAAAATTATTTATGATGAAAAAAATTCATCGCAAATAATTTATTTTATGATGGAAATGTATTTTCATCATAAATAAGATTATTTATAATGAAAATTTTTCCATTACATATAATTTAATAAATAAATTTAATATTTAAAAGAATAAAATAAATTACTTTTTTGCATCGAAATGTTTCAGCATAAATATTTTCATCAAAAAAAAATTATGATGATAATATTCCATCGTAAATAATTTTAAAAAAGATTTTTAAAATTTTAAATTATCTCAATCTGATTTTGTAAAGCTATATTCTTGATAAGATATTAGTTGAGAAAAATCCAAAAAATTAATATCTTGTTTGAATTTAATTGTTTAATACTTTTTAAGAAAAGGATGAAATGATTCTTTTGAGGAATAACTGAAAATCTTTTAATTTGAATGATTTGCTGATATCAATTCAAATTGATTTATCATTTTCAAAATTATTTAATTTGAATCAATATATCTTTATCACTTCAAAACTAAAATAATTTGCATCAAAAAATTTTCAAAAAAGTTGATATTTTAAAATATATGATATTAAGTTGAATTTGAAATATATTTTTATATTTTTCTATGATTGATTATTTTCAAAAAATATATTTAAAATATATATTTTTTTAAAATCTCTAATTGGTATCATGATAATTGCTATTTGGTTTGATTTTTTAAATAATTGATATCAAAAAGATTAATTTTCATAATTGATATCAGACAACCTAATTTTACTTTGTACTTCATTACTTTATCTCTCGGAAAAAAAAAAAAATGCCTTATCTCAAGTTTATTTTGCTGTGATACCATATTTTGCTCTGATATATTCTTGGTACGATGTCATTTGAGATAAATTAAAAAATTGATATCATTTCTAAATTTAAGTGTTTGATAGTTTTCAAAAAAAAAATAATTTTTGAAAAACTAAATTTATCCTATAAAATTTATTATTCTAAAATGCGCTATCCTTCTTGAATCTTTAAAGTTCGAAGTCTATTTGTAATTAAATTTGAGAAGCCTTTTAATGCATCAACTTTATTCAAAAAGGGGGAGATAAGTTTTTAATCTATATTCATCAAAGAAAGAAAGATAATTCTTTTTGAATTATTGCTATTTGGATTGAATCTCAAAATATTTGATAACAAAAAGAATTAAATTGATTATTTTTTTAAAAGAAATAAATTCAAACTTCTTTCAATTGGTATCAAGTAGAATTTTTTAAGAATATTATCATAATTGGTATCAAATTTTCATAAATAGTGTCATAATTCTCATAATCAGTGTCATAATTCTCATAATCGATATCAAATAGTTTATTCTTGTCTTAAATTTCATCACTTTATTTTTTGACAAAAAAAAATATGCTATCTCTCAAATCTAAATTTTTATTACTATATTCTTTCTATTACATCATTTGAGATAAATTCTTATGATATGTTTATGAGTGCTCTATTTTAGTATCAAAATAAATGTTCCTAAGACTATATTCTTTGAAAAATTCTATCCCTATTGAATCTTTAAAGCTCAAGATATTTTTTTAATTAAAATTGAGAAGTATTTTTACATCAATATTTTTGAGAAAAAGGAGAAGTTCTAAAATTTAAATTTAAAAGTTAAATCTAAGTTAAATTTGAAAGGGAGAGAACTCAAATCAAATTGAATTATATCTTTAGATTTACATCTTTGCTCGATTTTGATGATTCATTTTAAATCCTTCTCTTGTACTTTTTGATGCTATCAAAAAGAAGGAAGGTTATGTTGAGTATATGCTTGAGTTGATTACATATTTGAAATGCTTAGTTATTTTACTTGAAATGATTATATAAAATAAGTATATATTGTGCATGTATGCCTTCTTGAATATCGTGTATAAGATGTGTGAGTAAATGAATTTATGATGAATTGAAGATGAGTTGAAACTTTCATGAAGTATATATTTACAAGTGCTTATTTATTCACTTCATAATCATATTGGTAAACTAATTAAAATATATTTTATTTTATTATGCATAAACTCAAAGTTTTATCATCATCAAAAAGGAAAAAATTATTGACCCTATAATTAATTTTGATGATAACAAAATATTGAATAATTATAGTACTAATCATATATTTTAAGGTTAGATGTCAGATTTTTCAAGTGTCTAAAATGAAGAATTTATCTTAAGGATAAATTCTCTAAAGATGCCAAGCCAAAGTACTCAAAAGAATAAGTTCTCATAAATTTGGATAGCTTATTATGAAAAAAATAAAATTAAAAGAAGTAAATATCATTTGAAAGTATTAAAATCAAGAAATTTAAGTTTGAGAGGTCAAAATATGAAGAAAAATGATGTTAGAAAGTTTGGAGCCGGCCTTGAGAGGTTTCGAATTGACTTTGGCACATTGGAAGAAAACTGCTACAGGTCTAAGTCGACTCACTTTCAATCAGAGCCGACTCTCTCAGAGAAGATAGAAGATTATATTTTTAAGATCTTTTCTCAAGCCAACTCGCTTTCAATCTGAGTTGACTCACCTACAATTCAAGCCAACTCGTTTGCAAATGAAGTCGACTCCATTCATGGGACCACTAATAGCTAGTTTTTCTGTATTTTTTCAATGGCTAGTTTTTGCTTCTGATAGCTATTTCAATCCTTTCAATGGTCAAAACTCACTCTCAAGCCACTTTCAATCTTATAACATGCTAGAGAATCAATTAGAATGGTAGCCAAGTAGATCAAAAAGAAAAAAAAACTTTCAAATGAGTGAGGTCCATTGAATACCATTGAAAAAGAAAAAAAAGAGAGGAATTAAATGCGTAGATTTGAGAGCTTTCAAAGGGTGATCTTCTCCAATATCATCTACATCCTCTCTAGCATCAATTGAAGAGAAGTAAAGCTTCAAAAGAGTCATTCTATAACAACTTCTTGGAGCTTCAAAGAGTTCTTTTTCTATTTTTATTTTGTGCTGAAAATTATATCTTATATTTTATTTTCTTTATAAGTTTTTTTGAAAAAAAAAATTTGGGGATTAGATCCATCCAAGCTCAGAATTAGACTTGTTAGGTTTTGGTTGGTGAGCCTGTGAAACCAAATAGATTGATTGTGAATTCAAAAAATAATTGATGTAAGATTTTAGTTGGTGATCTCGAAAAATCAACTAAATTTATTTGTGAGTCTGGATAAAACAAATACGCTATAATCAAGACAATTATAATAGAATTTTCAAAGAGCTCTTGGAAAGTGGACGTAGTGCAGAGTTGCACCGAGCCACTATAAATTTGATCATATTTGTGTTATGTATTATTGTGCTTGCTTGACTTGCTTTTATTCTTGCTTACCAATTATCTTAATTCTTGCATAGCTTATTTTATCTTTCAATTCTGTTGTTGCAGATTGATTTCATCTCACAACCACTCAAGTTAAGCTTAAATTAAAGCACATTAATTTTTATACTTTGATTTAGTTAAAAATTTTAAACAATCTAATTCACGCCTGGTCTTGGGTTGCCACCTTTCTAGGCAACATGATGGAAAAAAAAAATCTCAGTTTATCTCTCTTAAAGCAAAATATGATGGAGTTGTTACTTTTGGAGACAATGATAAAAATAAAATAGTTGATCTTGGTAATATCAAGATCACTCCTACCACCTTTATTGAGAATGTATCACTAGTTGATAGTTTAGTGTATAACCTCTTAATATCAGTCAATTATGTAATAAAGATTTTGATATTTTATTTCATTGCATTATAACTAATTCCAATGATAATGGAATTAAGTTCATAGGAAAGAGATATAGAAATATTTACTTGGTATATCTTGATGATTTTAGCAAGGATAACATTGAGTGTCTAGTTGCTATGAATATTAAAATTAATGAAACTAGTTGGATTTGACATAGTAGATTAGGGCATGCAAGCATAAATTCTATTGTTAGATTAATCAAAAAAGATTTAATTAAAGATTTATCTAAAATTAATTTTGAGAAGAATAAAGATTGTAATGTATGTCAATTAGGTAGGTAAATTAGATCTTTATTTAAATCTGAAAATATAGTTTTAACTTCTAGGTCATTAAAACTTCTTCATATGGATTTATTTGGACCTATAAAGACTATTAATCTTAGTGGTAAATATTTTGAATTTATTATAATTGATTATTTTTCTTGTTATACATGGGTTTTGTTTCTTGCATATAAGGATGAAGCTTTTGAATTATTTATAAAACTCTTTAAGAAAATAATAAGTGAAAAAGTTTGTAATGTTTTGAAAATGAGAAGTGACCATAGCATAGAATTTGAAAATCATGATTTAAAAATTTTTTGCTCTAAAAATGGAATTGATCATATATAATTTTTCTGTCCTGAGGATATCTTAGTAAAATAGGATGGTAGAAAGAAAGATTAGGACTTTACAAGAGATGGTACATACCATGCTTTATGAAAGTAACTTACCAAAATACTTTTCAGCAGAAGCTATTAACACTGTATGTCATGTGTTTAATTGGGCATTGGTTAAACCTATTTTAAAGAAAACCCCACATAAGCTTTACAAAGAAAAGTAACCAAACATTTCTTACTTTAAAATTTTTGATTACTGTTGTTTTATTTTGATAAATGGTAAAGATAGATTAGAAAAGTTTGATGAAAAATCTGATAAAAATATTTTTCTTGGATATTCATCATCTAACAAAGCATATAAAGTGTTTAATAGAAGAACATTAGTAGTAGAAGAATCTATTCATATTATTATATTATTTTTGATGAAACTAACTTTTTTAAATCAAGAGAAATAGATATAGATGAAGATGCAGATTTTCTTGAGAAGGAGATGAAAGAAATGATCCTGAAAAATCCTCCTTCATATGTAGAAGAAGATAAGATGAAATTAAGATGAAGAAGATGAAATTGAAGAGATGGAAGAGCTTCCTTCATCAAATCATCAAGGTACACATGACTTATTAAAAGAATGAATGTATGCTTATAGTCACCCAAAAGAACTTATTATAGGAGATCCATTTCAGGATATTAGAACTAGAGCTTCAATTAGAAATATACTAAATCACTTCGCATTTTCTCTCATATTGAACCTAAAACCATTCTTGAAGTTGAAAAGGATGCTAACTGGATTATGGCTATACAAGAGGAATTTAATCAATTTGAAAAAAATAATGTATGCAACTTAGAAACTTAGTGGAAAGATCAAAAAGCCATCTTGTAATTGGAATAAAATAGATTTTCAGAAATAAACTGGATGAAAAAGGCAATGTAATTACAAACAAGGTTAGATTGGTTGCATAATGTTACGATCAAGAGGAAAAAATTGATTTTGATAATATCTTTGCCCTAGTTACCAGACTTGAGGCTATTAGATTACTTTTAGCATTCACATGTTTTAGAGATTTTAAGCTTTTTCAAATTGATGTAAAGAGTGCTTTTTTAAATAGATGTATTGCAGAGAAAGTTTATATAGAACAACCTTCAGATTTTGAAAATCATAAATTTTTAAATTATATTTTTAAGTTAAATAAAGCACCCTATGGTTTAAAATAATCACTAAGAGCATGGTACGATAGATTAAGTAAGTTATTACTTAAAAATAATTTAAAAAAAAAAATATGGACACGACTTTTTTATCAAAAGAAAATCTAATGATCTTTTAATAGTTCAAATTTATGAGGATGATACAATATTTGATGCTACTAATAAACTTTGATATAAAGAATTTGCTAAGAGAAAATAGAAAGAGTTTGAAATGAGATTGATGGATGAACCTAACCTTCTTTCTTAGACTCTAAATCAAGAAACAAACGAAAGAAACCTCATAAACCAAAGCAAGTATACAAAGAAAATCCTAAAAAAATTTGATATGGGGAATGTCAAAAGGTATTGACCCCTCTATGAGCTCCAATTATAAGTTTGATCAAGATTTAAAGGATAAAGTAATAGATCCTAAGCTATATCGAGGTATGATTAGCTTACTTCTTTACTTAAATGCTAGTAGAGCTGATATTATGTTTAGTATTTGCATGTATGCTCGTTATCAATCAAATCCAAAAGAATCACATGTAATAGCTATTCAAAGAACCTTTAGATATTTGATTGATACTCAAAATGCTAGTTTATGATTTTCAAAATAATCTTCTTTGGATTTAATTGATTATTTAGATATTGATTTTATCAGATGCAAACTGGATAGAAAAAGTATAAGTGGCACTTATCCATTTTTAAGTGTTAATTTGATCTCATGGTTTAGTAAGAAATAAATTTCAATGGCATTGTCTACAATTGAAGTTGAATACATTGCCGCTGAAAGTTGTTGTGCTCAACTTTTATGGAGCAAACAACTAGAAGACTAGAGTATAACTTGCAGTAAAATTTCTATTAGATGTGATAATATTAGTACCACTAATCTACTAAAAACCCAATTTACACTCAAGATCTAAACATATAGAAATTAGATATTATTTTATTAGAGATCATGTTCAAAATAATAATATTGTACTTGAATTTGTATCTATAGATAATCAAATCATTGATATCTTTACAAAATCTCTAAATGGAAAAAAAATTCTATTCAATTAGAAAAGAATTGAAAATCTATCAGCTATTTAGTTAAAT
The DNA here is from genome assembly GCF_000442705.2 of Elaeis guineensis. Classification (NCBI taxonomy): domain Eukaryota; kingdom Viridiplantae; phylum Streptophyta; class Magnoliopsida; order Arecales; family Arecaceae; genus Elaeis; species Elaeis guineensis. The sequence goes on from NC_025996.2 coordinate 58,431,225, forward strand.
TATCTTACATGCAAATTCTTGATGTTTTTGATTCATTTCTATGAACGATTCCCTTAATTTGTTTTTGTTGAACTATAAGTTTAAATATGAAATAAATTGACTTTGATATGATTTGTGTGTTGAGATCATTTCATAAAAAGCCAAAATTTTTGAAATTTTTCTTGTGCCAGATTGAGCCGACTAACTTATAGACTTAGTCGACCCTTGTCTAAGCCAACTTATCCAAAATCTGAGTCGACTCAGTGTTCGGGATCTAGCCTTTTAATGAATGTCCTATAGATTCATCTTTCACTGTTTCATCTCTTTTCCTCAACTGTTCCTTTCCAAGCCCTACCCCAAAAAACTACCTATCCCTTGTCTTCATATATGTGGAATTACTATAGTATTTAGCTTGGAAATGGCACTTATGAAGCTCATTGCTTATCGGATGAAGCACCAAAAGATCTCCAGAGAAAAATTATCGTGCCCTAAATTGGTAGCAATGGAACTAAATTGAGCCTCCAAAAGGTAACTCCATAGCATGGTCCAAAAAGACAATGATCAACTATCTCCTCCAAAGGTATCTCTATCAAATCGATCTATTATTCCGTGAAGGAGAATAAACTTTAGATTCTTTATGCGAGAAGGATTTGCTTTCTATCATATTTTCAGAAAGTTTAGTTGGGAGTTTTTCTATTCTTTGAATGAAGCCATTTACCCTCAACTTATTTTGGAGTTTTATGAAAATGCCTCCATGGAACCGAATGCTATCAACTCAAGAGTTAGAGGCAAATAACTGCATGCATCCACCAGTCTTCTCCAATACTTGCTATGGATTCCTTCTACTGATGAGTCATCCAAACCTGTGCTTTCAAGAAAGGATGCATTAGTGCATGTTTTGGGAAGGCCTAATACCGACAACATCAAAGATCTTTTTTTGAATCAGCTATCATTGGAAATGAGGCTGCTCCACAGCTTTGTATGCAAAATCTTCATGCCCTAAGAGGGTAGGTTCGATTATGTCATAGACAGGGATCTTTAGTTTATGTATCATATTGTCTGTGAGCATCCACTAAACCTCTCCACCTTTATAATTCATCAAATGCAGGAAGCCATTAACAAGAATAGATGAAATTTGCCATTTGGTATGGCTTTTACATTGGTCTTCAAACTTGCCGGTATTGAGTTGAAAAATGAACCAAAGAGAGGGCTGCATCATTCTGATACTTATAATGAGCACTCTCTAAAGAGGATGGCTTATGAGGAAATTGAAAGAGCTTGGATAAAGGACCCACAGGAAAAGGAAGGACTGAGAGTTTGGATGAAGGACAAAGGTCAAATGGTCAAGCCGCTCCTAAAGAACATTATGAATCTACTCAACCAGGAGCTTCTCGGTCTAGTAGTGGTCTGCACATGTATCTGCTTTATATAGGCTGATGATAGTGTCACGCCCCCGACCTGAGATTGTGAATCGAGAGTCGCGGCAACAGCCGCATACTCATGAAGAACTCTCTCCATAAGCATGCAAGGCATCTCATCACGATATCAATGCATCACAGCGGAATAAATTCAAATAATTATTATTCAATCTTAATTCAAGTAATTAAATCAAATATCTTACATCCAATAAAATTTTACTAACAATAAAACAATAGGTGTAAGTTCAATGAAGTTGACAATGCTAAATCTCGTCTCTAAAAGCTCTGTCCCAATATTTCTTCCCACGCTCGAAATTAATTATCTGAATATGAAAAATAGAAAGAAAGGTAATGAGCTAGACAGCCCAGTAAGTAACAAGTATCTTTACCAGATATTTCAGATATTATCTAATTTTTAAGAATAATGCTGCAAATAAACATAAGAATATATTTCATGCTGATTTAATATAAATCAAATATTTTCAAATATTCATATATAATATAATCATAAATCCGATTCGATTCAAAACACTCGTAACTCAACAGCCTTGACTATGACCAACGTTTAACCCCCATTGACGGGGTCCACAGAATACCAGTGCATAACCCCCACTGGTAGGGTCCACAAATACCAGCGCACAACCCTCAATGGCAGGGTCCACAAACACCAGCGCACAACCCCCACTGGCAGGGTCCACTGAGTACCAACGTATAATCCCCATTGACGGGGCCCACTGAAACATAGTTAGGCTGAGAGCATAAATTCGATCTGTATCAAAACACTTTGTACCACAATATATCATAATTTTTCACTGAACATGTGCATAAATCGTTATACCATAATATTTCAAAAGCACTTTTCTTTCAAAACATAATTTCATAAATCATGCATAATTTCAGAGAATAATTATTTATTTTCATAATAAATATGGAATATCTCGAGAAGATGATTCATTACTTACCTTTCACGGAGCACTGAATGAACAGATCGACTAACTTCTAGGAGATTCTTCCGTGCCTATTATCCAAAATTATATTTTTACATTAATTTTAATTTAAAATTAAATCTAACAAATCTCAAAATTAAAACCTCACTTAAAATCAGACTCTTCCCTAAACTCGATCAAGATCATCAATGAAGCCTTCCACTTCGCTAATCCTAGAGGAATAACTTTAGAGAGAGAGAAATCCATCAAGAGAGAGAAATAATCTAGAGAGAGAAAATTTTAGAGAGAGAAAGTCTAATTTCAGAGAGAGAAAGTCAGGGTTCAGACTGAAAGAAGAGAGAGAAGAGAGAAACTCTCTCTCTCTCTCATCATTTTTTTTTATTTTATTTTATTATTTATTTATTTATTTGTTCAAATATATATATAAATATATATATATATATATATTTATTATTATTATTATTATTATTATTATTTTCTTTTCTTTTTCTCTTTTTTTTTTCCTTCTTTTTCTTCTTTTTTTTTTCTTTTCTTTTCTTTTCTTCTTTTTCTTCTTTTCTTTTCTTCTTTTTCTTGGTTCCTTCCAGGCCGAACAGAGGACGGCAGTCCTCCGGCCTTGATCGGCCGTTCGGGCCACGACCGCCGCGGTGGAGGCCGACGGCAGAGGGGGCCACTCTCCCGGTCACGAAGGAGCATGGCCGACGATCGATTCCGATCGTCGGCGCTGGAAAATCCAAGGAAAAAGGCCCAAAACAGAGTCTCTTTCCCGACCGAAAGATCGACGACACTCGTCGCCGGCAGCCACCAGCAAAAATATGGAAAGAAAAGGGAAGGAAGAGAGGAAGGAGAGGAAGGCTCACCCCGGCCTCCGGTGACCTCACCGGCGAGAAATCACGGCGAGAAACCCAACAGTGTCCGCGGCTTCGATCGAGAAAAATGGAGAGAAAGAGAGAGAGAGGAGGTCGATGTTCGGTCTCAAGGGAGAGGGGGTCTTCTTATAGAGGGACCCTAGGACTCCGAGGGGTCCTAGGATTCTCGATTTTGCCCGATCTCGCCGGAGAAGAAGACTCCTATCGGGAGTCTTCTTCCCGGTTTGATTCCCCTATTTTTTTTTTGGGCTTGGGTCTGCTGGGCTGGGCTTGGTTGGGCTGGGTTTTGGGCTATAACATTCTTCACCCCTAAAATAAAATTTCATCCTCGAAATTTTTCATACCTGCCACCATTGTATTGGAAACCTGTGCATTCTGTTGAGTAAGTGCATAAACTCTTCCCTGGGTTTTAGAAATCTGTCCATCACCCTTATGTTGTCCTTCATAAGTTCTTTGGCCAACTTGATTTTCAGTATTTAGCGGGCAACTAGCAATTTTATGATCCATCTGACCAAATTTGAAACAAGCACCTGTATTCCAATAGCAATCCTTGTCTGCATAATTTTTGCCACATCTGGAGCACGGCTCACCATCAATCTGTTGAGTCTTATTGTCTACTGCTCCCTTAGCTGATCTTTTGATATTTTTATTATTCTGTCCTTGTGTATCATTTGATTTTGCTCTCTTTCTTTGCTTTCTTTCCCTTTCCATGCGTTCTTCATTGACTTCCCTTTCAATTATCAGTGCTTTGTTTACCACATCTGCATAAGTTGTCAATTCATATGGAATCACTTATTTTCGAATTTCAGTTCTCAGTCCCATCTCGAACTTGTGAACACGTTCTTGCTCACCATCCACTAATCTCGAAGCAAATTTTGCTAACTCTGTAAATTTTGCTTCATATTCAGTCACACTCATACCCTTTTGCTTCAAATAAATAAACTCTTGCTCTTTCTGGATCCTTATACTCCGAGAAAAATACTGATCATAGAATGCAACCTGAAATCTTTCTCAGGTAAGTATTTCGCCGTCTTGTTCATGCTTGCGCTGTAGTCGCTGACACCAGTTGTATGCTTCTCCTTGTAGTAAATAAGCTGCATATCGAATCTTTTCTTCATCAAGACACTCTTGGACAGCGAAGGCCTTCTCCATCTCCATTATCCAGTTATCAGCCTCCAAAGGTTCAGTAGTCCCCTTGAAAGTTGGAGGAGCAAGCTTTTTAAATTCTGAAATGTTGTTCCGTTGTACTGGTTGCTCTCCATGTTGTGGTGGTGGATGCTGATGTTGTTGTGTATCTCGTTGTATCTGCTGTTGTTCAAACATTTACTGCTGTATTTGTTGTTGCGCTTGTACCATCCTGATTAGGGTCTTCATTAACTGAGCCATATCTGGTTCTTGACGTGCTCTCGAAGCACTCCCATTAGGATCTACGACTCCCTCCTCCTGAGGGGTGCCACTGGTCAGATGGGGAGTGCTACCATCCCGTGGTTGTGATGTCTCTCTTGCAATTTCTTGAGTAGTTCTTGTCATTCTACGGGGAGGCATGGTAACCTTGTAGTAGTAAAACCTTATTAGATTCATTTATCTATTTGTTAGGATGGGTTTATTATGATGCTCATACTTTAACGTCCCAATATTCCTAATGTTTACCCACCTACACTCATACTATGTCAAATTTTATGTGTCATAATTTATCCACTTATGCTCTGATACCATATTAATTGTCACGCCCCCGATCCGAGATTGTGAATCGAGGGTCGCGGCAACCGCCGCATACTCATGAAGAACTCTCTCCATAAGCATGCAAGGCATCTCATCACGATATCAATGCATCACAGCAGAATAAATTCAAATAATTATTATTCAACCTTAATTCAAGTAATTAAATCAAATATCTTACATTCAATAAAATTTTACTAACAATAAAACAATAGGTGTAAGTTCAATGAAGTTGACAATGCTAAATCTCGTCTCTAAAAGCTCTGTCCCAATATTTCTTCCCACGCTCGAAATTAATTATCTGAATCTGAAAAATAGAAAGAAAGGTAATGAGCTAGACAACCCAGTAAGTAACAAGTATCTCTACCAGATATTTCAGATATTATCTAATTTCCAAGAATAATACTGTAAATAAACATAAGAATATATTTCATGCTGATTTAATATAAATCAAATATTTTTAAATATTCATATATAATATAATCATAAATCCGATTCGATTCAAAACACTCGTAACTCAACAGCATTGACTATGACCAACGTTTAACCCCCATTGGCGGGGTCCACAGAATACCAGTGCATAACCCCCACTGGTAGGGTCCACAAATACCAGCGCACAACCTCCACTGGCAGGGTCCACAAACACCAGCGCACAACCCCCACTGGCAGGGTCCACTGAGTATCAACGTATAATCCCCATTGGCGGGGCCCACTGAAACATAGTTAGGCTGAGAGCATAAATCCGATCTGTATCAAAATACTTTGTACCACAATATATCATAATTTTTCACTGAACATGTGCATAAATCGTTATACCATAACATTTTAAAAGTACTTTTCTTTCAAAATATAATTTCATAAATCATGCATAATTTCAGAGAATAATTATTTATTTTCAGAATAAATATGGAATATCTCGAGAAGATGATTCATTACTTACTTTTCACGGAGCACTGAATGAACAGATCGACTAACTTCTAGGAGATTCTTCCGTGCCTATTATCTAAAATTATATTTTTACATTAATTTTAATTTAAAAATAAATCTAACAAATTTCAAAATTAAAATCTCACTTAAAATCAGACTCTTCCCTAAACTCGATCAAGATCATCAATGAAGCCTTCCACTTCGCTAATCCTAGAGGAATAACTTTAGAGAGAGAGAAATCCATCAAGAGAGAGAAATAATCTAGAGAAAAAAATTCTAGAGAGAGAAAGTAGAGAGAGAAAGTCTAATTTCAGAGAGAGAAAGTCAGGGTTCAGATTGAAAGAAGAGAGAGAAGAGAGAAACTCTCTCTCTCATCATTTTATTTTATTTTATTTTATTTTATTTATTTATTTATTTATTTATTTATTTATTTGTTCATATATATATATATAAATATATATATATATTTATTATTATTATTATTATTATTATTATTTTCTTTTCTTTTCTTTTCTTTTTCTCTTTTTTTTTCTTCTTTTTCTTCTTTTTTTTTTCTTTTCTTTTCTTTTCTTCTTTTTCTTCTTTTCTTTTCTTCTTTTTCTTGGTTCCTTCCAGGCCGAACAGAGGACGGCAGTCCTCCGGCCTTGACTGGCCGTTTGGGCCACAACCACCGCGGCGGAGGTCGGTGGCAGAGGGGGGCCACTCCCCCGGTCACGGAGGAGCGTGGCTGGTGATCGATTTCGATCGCCAGCGTCGGAAAATCCAAAGAAAAAGGCCCAAAACAATCTCTTTCCCGACCGAAAGATCGGCGACACTCGTCGCCGGCAGCCTCCAGCAAAAATACGGAAAGAAAAGGGAAGGAAGAGAGGAAGGAGAGGAAGGCTCACCCCGGCCTCCGGTGACCTCACCGGCAAGAAATCACGGCGAGAAACCCAACAGTGTCCACGACTTCGATCGAGAAAAATGGAGAGAAAAAGAGAGGGAGGAGGCCGATGTTCGATCTCAAGGGAGAGGGGGTCTTCTTATAGAGGGACCCTAGGACTCCGAGGGGTCCTAGGATTCCCGATTTTGCCCGGTCTCGTCGGAGAAGAAGACTCCTATCGGGAGTCTTCTTCCCGGTTTGATTCTCCTATTTTTTTTTTTTTTTTTGGGCTTGGGTCTGCTGGGCTGGGTTTGGTTGGGCTGGGTTTTGGGCTATAACAGATAGACTTGGACTTCAAAATGGTAAATTTACATCAGCTGGTCCAGAACTTGGTTCAAAGGATTGCTAGTGTTGAAGAGGATGTGAAGGTGGTTTGAAAACTTCAAGAACAAGCTATTCCCATTGTACCTCCACTGCAAACCCAACCAAAAGTACCCTTATCCTCTAGACCTTCTGCTGCTAGAGCTACTAGGAGACCCTACTCCACTTGCCGTCCTTATCCCTAGAGCTTTAGGTCTAGAAGAAGCCCATCCATTGAATTTGTTGACAGTTCCTTTGAGTCTCATAGTGATAGTTTTCTTTAGACCATCCTCATATCATCATGTTTTTGGGATGATCTTTTGTTTGATTTGGCCGATCCTATTTATGTCTCTTTTTGTAAAGGATAGTCACTTATAATCATGTAAAACTCTTATGTTCTTCAATGCTATACTCTACTTTTCTTCCAATGAATGTCTATTTTTATGTGGTAATTTTTCATGATTAAATGATTGAATGTGATCAATGTGACTGAATGTCATTGGATAATTGTATGATACGTTGTAATGTCATTGAATAATTGTTTCCTCCTCTTTTTGATAATGACAAAAAGTGATAGATAGAGATAGAGATAAAGATAAAAGTAATAAAGTCAAAGAAAATAAAGGGAATCATATAATGTCAGAATTGAGCACAAACATAAAAATCGAAGTCAAGTTGAATTGAATAAAAAAAGAAGAGAAATAATGAGAAGATAGTGTAAAAAGATCTGAAATTAAAATGATTGAAAAGAAGATATGCTTATTTCAAAATTTTGCTCAATTATATAAGAAAGGGGGTGTTCTTGTTTGAAGTTAGAATCATCTTTTCAATGCTACCTTTCTATATTAGAAAGGGAGAGCTTTATTGAATGTCTCAAGTTTACATATGTTAAAATGTCAAATTCTTTCAATACTTTAAAGATAGTACTCAAAGGATTTTGTCATCATCAAAAAAGAAGAGATTGTTAGTTTGAGAATTAATTTTGATAATGTCAAAGCTGTTTGAGAATAAATTATATATACCAATGATGTGCTTGAGAGTAACTATAGTTTTTCTCAAAGTGTTTAATCATTTTTCTCAAAAAAGCTATATCCTCAAGAAAATTCAAATAGTCAAACTTAAGTTTTTTATATTGAAATCAAAGAAGTTAAAGTTTTGAAAGAAAAATTTAGTCTGGATGTACCTTTCAACAAGCACAAATTAAGCTTAAGAAGGTAAGTCTAGCCTAGAAATAATTTGGTCTAAAAAATGCTATCTAAAATTTTTTTTAGCATGCTTAGCACGCAGCTAAGCCAATCCAATTTGAAGCTGAGCTGACCTAGTATTAGTTGACAAGAAAGATAAAAATCTTGATAATTTAGAATAATTTTTTAATCTAATCTAGTGATCAACTTAGCCGATAAAATTTGGAGCTTAGCCGACTCAAGAAAAAGAAGAGCCGACTCAATCTCAAAGGAAGATGAATATAGAAAGCCTTGTAAATTAGCAAATCTTTTGAGCTGATCTAGAGAGTTGGTTAGCCAACCTAGCATTCAAGTGAGACAACTAAGACAGGGTTTGAGCTGACCCAATCTTAGATAGGCAGAACAAAACAAAATATTGGATTTTTGGTATCTACTATTGAGCTGTCTCAGAATTTTGCTTAGCTGGCACAGATTGAAGGTTAGCTGACTTAGAGCTTGGATGAGCCAACTCAATAGATTCTAACAAAATAATGACTAGTTTTTTAGAATTTTCAAAATATAGCTAAATTCATCCTAATGACTATTTTCTAGCTTTCAATGGCTAAAGTATTAAATGAAGATATTTTTGAGCTAATAAATGTAAAGGATTCATAGAGGGAACTAAGTTTTGAAAGTTGTTGAAACTTTGAAAGAAGAAGAGTTCATTAAGTAAATATTGAAGAGGATAGTGTGAAGAACCGAAAAGAGAAATAGAAAAGAATTTAAGAGTACCATAAATTCAGTCCTTCCTACATTTAATTAGATGGAAAGAGAAGAAGAGGAGTTCAATTCTAGACAACTATCATTGAGAAGAAGCATTAAAGGATGCTTCAACCTTTCAAATATTCAAGGAAGAAGTCCAAGCATCAAAAGCTCAACTACCTCGACTTCTTCAGATCCAAATTTTTTTTTTATTATTCTAAACTCTATTTCTTATATTCTTATATTCATTTTATTTGTAATAAATTTTTTGGATGCAGAAACTTAGGTTTGGTCCAAACCTAAGAAATTAGATGTTATTTGGTTTTGATTGGTATCTTGAAAAAAATCAATTGGAGTTAATTACTTGCAAGCCTGGAAGAAAACAATCAATTATAAAATTTTGGTTGGTGAACTAGTAAAAAGTAACTAGATTAGATTGTGAACCTATGAATACAATTGAACTATAATCTTGAAGAGATTATAATAAAAATTCTCAAGCAGATTTACTTCAGGAGTGGATGTAGGTGCTGAATTTAGTACTGAACTACTATAAAATTTTTATATTTATGATTGTGATTATTTTACTTTTTCTATTATTTTTTATGCAATTTAAATTTTTTATTTATCACTTCACTTACACCATCAGAATTGTTTTTGGATACATATTGTTTTGAAGTTAAATTTTTATTTTTAAGAAATCCAATTCACCCCCTTCTTGGGTTGCTGCCTCTGGGAAATAGCCTAGTCTGGGCCTTGTCCACTTGACTAGCCAGATGGAGATTTGGCTCAACTTGGTTTTCTTCCCCTTAAATTTTTTTGGGAAGAACTAGAGTCATAGGGCCGTTGGGACCCAATTGGGGCTCCTTTACAAAATGAACCCCCTCTCCTCTAGAGACCTCCATCACAAGAGATCCATCTACTTCTGTCACTTTTTTCCTCCTATCTTCCTTTTCTCTCATTTTTCACAAGAAATCATAGTTGGACATGCCATTCGAGCTAAGATAAAGCCTCGATCTCACCTCCTCTCTCTCTTTCCCTTCTTCCCATGGCCTTGGGCATCACCATCGACCATTGAAAAACCATCGAAAAGGAGTCCCTTGCTTTATCCCCTATTTTGATCGGGCTTTCTTCTTCTTTTTCGGCCACCAACACCACCCCCTTAATACCAGAGCCCTAGTTGGGTTGTCCAACCTCCCTATAGCCTTTCTTGGATGCCATGGTTGTTAGTGAATGGTTGGTGATCGACAAGAATCTAGAAATGGACTGGATCCCCTATTTTTCGAGCCCTTTTTCATATTTTTTGCTAGTCAGTCATCATTGAAATTCTAGTGCCACCTTTGCTGGCCATGCCTCACCACCTATTGCTAGACTTGTGGGACCTCTAGCTATGCTGCCGCATCCTATCAGACCACCAACTATTACTCCTTCCCCTATTTTGCCAAGCAAGAATAAGAAGAAAAGAAAAAAAAGAAGAGTTGTCTCTCACCTTCTTTCTAGTGTTTCTCTCTACAAGTGTGCTTAGAGATCCTTGTTCAAAATCTTGTCTCTCTTTGCTATGGACTTGAGTTGACTTAATAAAGAGGCCTTGAACAATCTTGGTACTCGATGAGCTTGTTGGACTGATCACCCTGCCCTGCTGAGGTGATCCTTATCAAATGATCTTAGCTTTGATTGAGTCCGTGCTTTTTAATTCATAGATCGAATCACATAGATTAGATCCATCTGGAGCTATCAAATGCCATCAACCAGCCCACCATCTTTTCTTATTATCTAATTTTATTGAATTCATTGGATATAAATTAATTATATCTTTAATATTTTAAATAGGCTTAGTTGGTTTGCCTAGCGAAGTTTGAAGGTCTAATGATGTGTCTTAAAAATAACCGCAAGTGCACGGTGTGCAAAGCATGTTCGATGAGTATAGATCGATCCCACAAAGAATTGGATGTTTGAAGTGTATTCAAACTCTTGCTCAGGCGAGCTTTAAAAAAGAGAGAGAGAGTTTACTTATAACTACTAATGAAGTAGTGAAAGAAATAATTGCAGTAATATATCAATTAGATAATCTAGGGCTTTTGAATCCACTGGACCAATGATTTAGATAGCCGTTTTCATGATTTTTCATGGAATGTCCTTTAGGTCTTCTTATCAGAGTGCAAGACATGAACAAGCATGGACCATGAAGAGATTTAACTCAACTATGATCCATCAAGCATTTGGCTTTACCCTAGATAAGAGACTCTCCTTTCTTGTGTTAATCCAAGCATAAGCCATGAAGAGACTTTAACCCAACTATGACCTATCAAAATTTTACAGTAAGAAAGGGTTGAGGATTTTGATCTTTCTTTATTTCTTCTCTTGTATTACCCAAGTATGGGTTATAGGGTTCTAACCCAACTATAACTTATCAAGCTTTTCCACAAGAGAGAAGAGAAAAAGATTTGTAGAAATTATGAACCTTCTACCTGTTACCACTTTTTAATTACACCAAATCAAGTATGAACTATTAAAGGACTTCAACCCAACTATAGCTCATCAAGTCTCTTGGCAAAAGAGAAGTAAAAGAGAAGGACTTTAAACATCAAAATTATAAAAAAAATTCAAAAAAAATCAGCTTTTAACCATGATCTAGTTTTATTGCAAACCCAAGAAGGATTTGCTTAACAAGACATGATGTGATTAAAAGCTTAAAAAGGTTAAATCATGAATGAATACTGCTCTATTTATTAAAAATTACTTGTAGAAAATAAAAGGGGTGCAGAAATTAAATAAGAAGGAAAATAGTAAGATAAAGTAAACTATCTTATGTGTTGAAATTAAACTTACAGAATTTAACTTACATAAGCAACAACTAAATGAATATTAAAATAAAATTTTATTACGAAAATTTAAACTTTGTACGATAATCTACTCCTAACTCCTAAGCTATTAATAGGGCTTGGAGTTGGATTCAAAATAGAAATTAAAATAAAAAGAGAACAAAACCTAATTAGGATCTCTTCTTACAGTCTTTCTCTGAAGAATTTTCTCTCTTTCTGATTCTTATGTGTTGAAAGAATGGGAGAAAGTGAGAACAATATGGTTAAAATACCTAAGAGGCGGGATAAAGACCTCTACAAGAACTATGGTGTAAAGAGAGACATTGAAGTCTTAGAGGCTTTTTATAGAGGGTAGAAGGCTTTATAATTTACTAATATGGGACTAAGGAGCAGCTAGAGTAGAATAAAATTTTCCAAAAGAAATTTTTTTCCTGTTTTAATCCCGTGCGCGATGACCTACTCGCCCGCTTAGCATCCCGTCCCAGCGTCGCGCCCGCATCACGCTCACCCGAACCAATTCGCTTGCGCCCGCGTCAAACAGCGTGTCATCTCTACGGGAACCCGCGCCTGCTGTTGCAGTGAGCCACGCACCCGTTCAAACTGCACGCTTTCACCCGTGGGCACGCTCAGATCCACGCGTCTCAGGCGCGTTCCAGACCCGTGAAGACCGCTCGTTCAGACCGTGTCACGCCCACACAACCCCGCGCTCCAGTGAACCGCGCAACAACACACGTTTGAGCTAGTCCGCTCGCGCGCTCCCGCATGAAAATTCCTATTCACCTCTTGGATCCACGCCCCAGGTGCTCGCGTGATGCTCCCCATGAGCCGCGCGTGGAACACGGTTTGCTCCTAGTGAGCCGCGACAAACATCGGGCCCCATTCTTGTGCACCCGACGGTAGACCGCGCCTCTTCTCCCTGTGAGCCACGCCTGGACCGCACGGCTTCTGTCCCAGGGCTTGCTGTGTGGGCCGTGTGATCCTATTGCTTTTTGGACTCTTTTGATCTCCGTTTTGGATCTAATTTACTTCTTTTAGACCTGTGAAACGGGTTCTTTATAATTGTAAGCATCTTTTCCGTAAAAGATAAGAAAAAACATTAATTTTTAAAAAATAAAGATCAGTTAATATATATTTTGATACTTCTTATTAATATATTTATGGTATTTATCATCTAAAATGGATGAGATAAGTAGATATTATATTCTTTATTTATTTTAAAATTATCATATCTTTCATGCATATAGTTTGTCATTGATAATGTCATATTTTTTGAAAATAAAAAATCGACATATATGATATGAAAAGTGTTCTATGAATGTTTTTAATGAAAGTAGTATGCTTATGAAGTGTGAATCTTATCATACCATTTAGAGTATTTTTTCACCTATTTATATTTATGTTTTAAGAAAAAAATATAAAGACTTCAAAGGCTCTTAGATAGCTATAGCAACCTCACAGAAGTAGGGTCAATCGATAAATGGTCTTCTACCAACAACTATAAAGTTGGTGACGGGTATAAATTATGACATCTTGCCGATTATGATGATGGCTTTATCATAGATATAAAGTGGCCATAGTACAAATTATAAATAATATTTTGAACTGTAATAAGAATGTATGGCTAAAAACGACTTATGATTTTATTTGCAATTATGTTTATGAAATATTCATGATTTGTGTATACATTATTGGCTTTAGGATTTTTCTTTTGATATGGTACTATGAAATGCTTAATTTTATAGTATTTATTATTTTCTTTAAAAGTTATATTGTTTATGTGAAAATATTATGCTTGATCTGGTAAGAAAGTGTAGATTTTATTTATTGAGCTGTGTAGCTCATATTTTTTTATTTTTCTTTTTCTATTCAGATAAATAAGATTAGGAACAAAGGATGATCCAAATTTGGAGTGAATGCTAGCGAGCTTGTAGATTTTGCAGTAAAGATTTTAGTTCTTAAATTGATTAAGAATTTGTTGTTAACAACTTTATGAATTTTGAGGATTATGGATTTTGCTATTTTTATTTTAGATTTAGATACTTCAAATTAGTCTTGATTTAATTACTTAATGAATGATTGGAATTGAATCTCGTTATTGTAGTTTATGTGATAGATACGATTGTTGGCTTCATGTTATCTTGGGATGTAACCCTTAGTAGCATAGCCATGTTATGTATAAAAATCTTGTGATGGTTTGATTGAAAAGTTTGGATGGGGAGTTGATGGAGACCAAATAGGTAGGTAGCAAATGTGTTAGATTGGCTACTACGGGTTGACTCGTAGGTCCTGCTCCAATTAGACATAGCCTACACATTGTTCAGGACTTATGATTCAGGTCGAGGTTTCAAAATTGGGTTGGATTTGGTTTTGTAATTTTTGGTCCAGCCCAAATATCCTTTAGGTTTATATCAGATCAACGAAAGATTAGACTTAGATAGCTTGAACTACTTTAGAAGGATCTTTAGACTTGATATAGATTATTTTGGCCACAACGGATAGGGCTGGATTAGATCCAAGAGCAAGATCCATGATATCAAGAAATTGAATTATGTGCTAAAGTTTAAAGAGCCATAACTTGGTCATACATCGTTCGACCGAGATGATCTTTTTTTTTTGAAATTGGATAGTTTTTTGAGATTTACAACTTTGGACCATAGGAGGTTGAATCGGATTAATTGAAATTCTATCATTTGGGCACTAAAATAGACTAGCCAAATCAAAATTTTACTTTTTGGAAAAGGCTTAGATTGAATATTATCTCTTAATTCATGAAGAATTAGACAGAATGATAGAAGGCAAAATTGATATAAAAATTGATATATATTTTTAATAGAATTTTTAGTATGCTTTCATAAGTATTTTATTAATCATGTTTTTTAGAGACTTAGCCCATTCAAACTAGAAGAGGAATCCTACTCAAGTTGTGAAAGGGATAGGGATGGCAATGGCTTGGGTTTGAGTTGGGTTGACTAGTATCCGTATTTGCCTTACCATAAGAAAAAACATACCCATACTTCTATAAGTAAAATAAAGGATCGTGTTAAATCAGGTCGAGTCAGGATAGGCCTAAAAAAAATCTCTAAATCCTACAAACCATCATGCTTTTACAAAAATTAAATACTCAAGTGTTGGGAATTGTATCCCAAAGTCAAGCGTCAGTCTGTTGACGGTTGTGCTTATCATTGTAATTGTATATGAATTATTGAATTAATAAATATTATTTAATTTTTTCATCATTGTGTACATCTCATTTTAAACTCCTGTTATATGATGAAGTCCTTAGGACTATTTGATTCGATATAGGAGGATATATCGTTTAGTCTTTAAACCTTAAGTTCATGACCAAATGATATACTATTATTAGGACGATAGCTATATCAAGTATAGATCGTTGTGTGTCATGTATGTTGGTTGTCCTCTTAACCAAGGAGTGTGGAGACACTGGCATGACATGCAAGTGAGACGTAGGAGTACATTTCACTGAATGTGATCAATTGCTGAGCACTCTGTTGTCAAGAGTAGTTCGCAAAGGATATGGATATAAGTGTCTCTCCGACATGAGATCATCACGATGATTTGCAAGCAACTCACTATGCTTTGATGTCAGACTACTTAAATTTCTAATTCAGTGATGAAAAATTTTTAGACATAGTCAAGTACTTGCGAAGTCGATATGTGAGTCAAGATGAAATTGACCCCTCCAAATAAGTAGGAGTTAATCCATTAGTGTGTTTTAATTTAGTAAAATCTTGATCGGGATAATCCATGTGATAGATTTTAAAAATTAAAATATAATTTGGATGACCATATCAGGGTTGACAGTTAAATCCTAGGTTATCTTGAGCATTTGGATCAAAAAGATGAATTATATGGTAACCATATGCCAATAGATTCTTGAATGATGCTTTGCAATCTTTCAACCTATCCGGATGTCCGGTATCATTGCTAGATGGTCTCTTTGATTGGTATAAAAAGATTATTTTCATACTACCAGTTTAGATTCAAACCTATGGGATCACCTCAAAAGAAATTTCTGACTGATCATATGGCTGATCAACGATTAAGAATCATTTTAGGGTAAAACAGTCAATTCGATTGATGATTAATCCTATGCAAAAATTGTAATAAATCAATTCGCTAATTATTGATGAATTATGAGAGGATTGACTAGTAATTAGATTGCTAATTAATTCAATTTGATTGAGCATTGAGGTTTGAATTGAATCTAATTGAATTGGATTCAATTTGGTTTGATCTGATTAGGTTATGAGATGATCTAATTGCTAAGGGTGTTCGATTCCTGATATGATCAGGATTTGAGCTTGATTAATTTTTGATTTGATTAAGATTTGATCAAAGTTATTTACTATCTAGTTAGACTGGGTTTAATAATTCAATTGGGTTTAACCTAATTTGGTTGGGTTAAGAATCTAATTGGATGAGAAAAATAATTCGAATTCGAATCCCTTGCACCTCCTTTATCTGCGCTCTCTTATTCTTCACGTGAGAAATATTTTATGTGATTTTTTTTATGCCTAGAAACTTTTTCACATCTTCATCTGAGTCTTTTTAAATTAAAAATTGGTTGGTTTAAATTTGAGTTCAAATTGATTTAAATTTGAATAAAAACTTAGAGTCCAAATTAAGTTGGACTCTCCTCTTCATGCCACCATATTTCTTCACACATAAAATATTTTTGCATGAGATTTTTTATACCATTCTGATGTTGGTTGATCTCTCTCTGAGTTCATAAGATAAGAATAAAGTTTGATTCAAAATTTAATTCAAACTTGATTTGAATTGGTGATAAGGATCAACCAACACTTGAATTTGAATAGAAACTACCTTATTATTATCCTTATCTTCCATGGGATGCCAACCTTAAAAAGAGATTAGTTTTATACAAGATTAGAAGTGATTTTTGGTATGAAAAACTTGAGAGAGGGGACATAAAAAGTTGAGAGTGGGTTGGGCTTCCGTGCGTGAGAAACAGAGGAAGTGTTCTTCCTCTCGGGTGTGAGCTGTGGGTTCTAGGATTTCATCTCTAGATTTTGTGAGAAGAAAAATATAAGAGTGAGTCTTGTTCAATCTTTCACACCATCACTTTCTCATAAAGCTTCATCTTCTAATCTGGAAGAGTTTAGGAGATTCAAAAAAAGGAGCTTCGATCAGCCATCCAGAGCCTTCGACGTGAGCTAGCACTCCCGCGAAGGAAGATCCGATCAGAGCTTCGAGTGGATGATCTGTAGAGGTCAAACGATCCTGTGTGACTACTCGACATCAGCAAAAGCTTCATATCATGCTTACCAACAGTGAAGATCATCGATCTATGAAAAGATGATGAGTTCTGAACTCTACCGACATAATCTAAAAGTTAGATCAGATTCAGGACATCGATGTGATTGATGCAGTTTTTTATTTTATATCAGATTTTATATGTAAATTTTTTATGTCATTGATCCTTAATAGTAGTTTAGATCTAATTTAAGATATATTTATAAGATTAAAATATTTAATCTTTTATTATTTCACTATAAAAATTTAAAAATACATGCTTTGAACTATCTATTTTTTCTTCATTAAGACCTCAAGGGACTAACTCACACGAGTCTCTGCAGAGTAATGAGTCATGGAACCCATTAACCTATTCAAACTGAGCTAGTACATATTGCTTCTTCTCCACCTCGAAGATCAAGTAGAATTTTCAATCCTCCTAAAAGGTACTTAGATATTATTTCAGAGGAAGTAAAGGAAATATTCCTCACAAAAAATAAAAAACATGGAGATGATCCTAGAACCTATAATGAGGCGATATTAGACATCAATTTTAAGAAATAGTTAGAAACTATAAAGTTAAAAATTAACTCAATGCACTCCAATCAAGTCTGGATACGGGTTGAACAAATTAGGTCTAGAGACTAAACTACAACTAGGGTCATTGATTAGATCAGGTTAGAATCATTTTCGATTTTGAGAAGTTGATCGAACCTAATCAAAAGTTGCTTGGAATTAGGTCAAAGGGGTTCAAAATTGAATTTAGTTATAGTTGATCAAATCTATTTACATATGATGTGAATTGATTAAATCAAGACCAAATTTGGCTGATGCATACATTTCTTTAGGACATATTTTTGTACTTGTTGGATAATTTTTATTACCAATCATATTGTATGTGTCCATAATTTATCTTAGAAATTAATAAAGATGATTTTATATATTCTTAAGGTATTGAAAAATTGAGATATACATCATTAGTGGTTAATTTCTAAAAATTTTTGATCGTAGGATCGTCACGAAGGACATGGATCACCTCCCTTTTGGATAGATGGGTCTCGAGTCTACAGTGTAGAGATACTGGAATAAAATATAGATGGTTGTTAGAGAATAACTTGCATTGAGCATGACCAATATGAGAAATCACTTGGATGTCTACTCACTCGTCAGTGATTTTCTCGATACTACAGTGGTATGACTGGTCCTTTGATCTGCGGTGTATTGACTATTTGCAGCGAGGCTACTTAGTTTAACTATATATTTTTTTGGTCCCTAACCATTCGGATCCTTACTGTGTATGTTGGTTATTGAAGGTTCAGGTTCGCTATTTGGAGTAGGCTACACCTAGATGAAATTTATTGATCTTAGTAGAAAAGGAGTAGTCCTTGCGATTCGCAAAACTGAGTTCAGAAAGTCTCTGACCAGAGCAAATGTGAATACTAAAAAAAAGTTTCTATGGGATTCACAAAAGAACTCAAGTCAAGCCAATCTGACATATGGCTGACGATGGAGTTTGATGAGTTCTCCATGATCTCCGTCTAGTCAGGACTCACAATAGAGAGATTGTATCATATGATAACTACACTTAGAGATTTATCTTTTCTATTTTGCTGGATTTGCACTATATGCTGCTAGATATCACTAGTGGATTATGAGAACTTACTAAGATTATTTTCGGATCAATGATCCTTGTTGAGATTAGTTGGAATCATTTCAGCCCTTCGAAAGGAGTTTTGATGATACTATAATTGAGATCATGGTATGTCTCACTATTAGACAGAATAGAACCTGAGGCATCATACGCAAAAGGAGCATGATCTGATCAATGATTTGGATTATATTCAAATTATCAATCGAATTGATAGTTTAAATTTTAAAAACTGCTAATTTATAAGTATTACAGTTTTGGTAGCTAGTAATTGTTAGCACAGAGACTTAATTATAAGTGTTGTGATTTAATTAGGACTGATTAAATGATAGATCAAGTTCAAATTAATTTAAATCAAATTTAATTTAATCAGACTTAATTTAATTTAATGCTAATTAGGCTCAATCATCTAAATTAGATTTGAATTTCAATTGTGATTGGATCAGGTTTGATAGATTTTTTGAATTTGATTCGATTTGGGCTCGATTTGAATCCAATTGGGATCAAATAAGAATCAGATTAAACCTAACCCTTGAAGCCCACTTTTATTGAGGTTCTTTCTCTATATCTCACATAGAAAGGAAGGAGGGATGTGTGAAGATGCATCCCCTTTTTCTTTGCACGCGTGAATGATTTGGGGGCGCCAACTATTGGCACCCGAGTTGGTGCCCCACCTTGTCTAGGATTCTCTCTTCTCTTTGATTCATCTTTTCTTTTGAATTTGATTTAAAATAAAATTATATTAGATAAAGACCTGATATGGGCATGGGATGTTATTTTTGTGCAATAAAAATATTGGGAAAGGTGAGCATGCCTGAAGTTGTGTGTGAGATAACTTCCTTGCCGCTTCTCCTATCTTAACACATCTTATCCCTTCCTTTTGATCTTAACACCCAAGATCATATCAGATCTAATCTATTAGGGTGCTAGGGATTGGTTGGGGCATGGGGAATAATTTTGTATGACAAAATATAAGAAGAGGGAGAAGGTGTGCATGAGAGATGGATCGCTCCCTTCTTGCCACAAAATATCTCTCTTCCAATGCCTCCCTCCCTTCTTGACCTCCATACCCCATGATCTGATGAGATCAGATCTTAAAGAAAAAAAAAGAGAGAGGAAGAGAAAAAGAAAAGTTTTTTTTCTTTCTTGATAGTCTAGTTCAGATCCCGTCAGATCTACGTGAAATGATTCGCACAACGTTCATCTTCTTTGAGTTCTGGAAGAGGATTCAGATTCAAAGTTGAAGAGTAAGGCCTATAAGGTGCTAGCACACTAGTGATCTCGGTGCTCTGATTAGACATCTTCATGTGGATATCAGTAGAGGTCGGATACTTGTGCGGCTATGACTCGAACCCTAAACATCCGCAGGATCCAAAGGTATGGAGATTAAATCTCTAATTTTTCTTCTGTTGTCTTTTATTTTTATTTTCAAATTTCAGATCATGATAACATGTTCATATCAAGATTCAGCACATGGTTTACATATGAGATCTGGTGCATGAATTTAAATTAAAATATTTGATTTAATTTACTTATGCTGCATACATAAATCTATTTTATGTTAAAAAATTTTAAACCACATGCATGAAACCATAGTTTTTTCTAATAGTGGTATTAGAGTTAGGTTTTGATATGAACATGAAACCCTCAAATCTAAAATTTAATTTATAGAAATTAGATCTGAAGATTAGTTAGATGCTAGATATCATTCTGAAATAAAATTATCCTGGTATAACTCTGTTATGCTGAAAGATTGTTCTAGAATAATGTAGAATATTAATTAATAGTAGATTTGAAATTTTTGTATGTTGTAATATAATTACAGAATTATTTTGGATCTAAAATTATTTCAGATCTAAAATAAATCATGAGTAATTTAGATTTGAAATTAGTTTCAGATCTGAATACATTAATTAGGTTTAATTTGGATCTAGTATAATTACTAAAATTATTTTATATATGTGATATATACTTGCATGCATAGATTTAAATTATTGTTCATATGTCTAACATGTGAAAGATAATTAGATCTAAATTTTAATTGATTACATATGTGATATGTTAGATTAATCTCTTAGTAGCTTAGTAATCAAATTGGGATAATCATCATGGTCGTTCGATCATAAGAAGAAGAAGGAATTAAAGTTCCTCTCTTGCCCATTCGATGGATTTCTCTTATGATGTGTAGGGGTATCGATTGTAATGTTTCCTATGAAGATGAATAGCGAACGAAAAATGATATGTGATACATATTTTAGATTTAAATATGTTTATGCATATATTAAGATATATGTTTTAGATCAGTAAATGATATATGTGATATATAATTTTTGACACATGATCTGAAACTTAATTTTTATAAAACTCTAGATCCAAAATCTTAGATTTTATTTGTATGAAACCATAAAACTGTGACTGGCACACCTATGGAGTCGACTCAATTTTTATTCGGGTCGACTCAAGTGCTTGGTGATTGACTTATTTTTGTTGGAGTCAACTCGAGACCCTAGCAGGTCAGCTTATTTGCTGATGAGCCGACTCAATAGTATAGGCTAGGTCTATAGATTTTTGTTTGTCTCAGTGTTGAGTTGTCTTAATTTGGTGAGTTGACTCGAGTACTAAGGTGAGTCAACTTGGTTCTGTAGACAGCAAAATTGTATGAGATACAATACAAATAGTTTAGATTAAAAATTATTTTGAGATCTAAATTTAAACCCATGTACATAATGTACTTAATTGAGAATTAAAATTCAAAATTATAAGATTTAAAATTGTGAGTTTAAGATCTAAATTTTAATGTATAAAATATAGGCTTCAGGTATAGATTGAATAAATTAAGTCTAGAGACTAAACTACAAGTAAGATCATGAATTAGATCAAACTTGAACCCTTTCTAATTTTGAGTAGTTGATCAAACCTAATAAAAAATTGGTTGGAATTAGGTCAAAGGGGTTCAAAATTAAGTTTATTTATAATTAATCAAATTGATTCATATGTGATGTGAATTGATTAAATCAAGATTGAATTTAGCTCAGTGATTTGAGCCCGGATCTATAAGTTAATCTTATCGATTCTAATCAACTAATTTGGTATCTAAGATAAGTTTTAGATGGTGGTTCTTTAATTGGTTCTGTTGTCTGATTTGGCCAATTCATTGGTGTCTAAGGAAAGCAACGAAGGGACCCCCACTCATCTTCACTTATCTGGTCATTTTGAAAGATTCTATTTTGTATTAAGTTACTTGTTGACTCGAGTTCACCCATGTCGACTAGGTTGGTTAGACATGAGATAATATGCTGACCTAAATCAGATTAGTCATCTACATCAGATGTATGTAACTATTAGAAGAGATCTGAATCTAAATCTCTTCACTAAATATTAAGTAATCGGTCTCCACCATTGTAGATATACGAGTGCTTTTTTTGACATTGATCGTTCTCGACTGGTTATAATAGTTCGATTGCATCGAAAAGGCATAACCACTCTATTAGCATTAGATGCTCCGAGATAAAGATGGGGTTGGACCCAATAACTATTAGATGAGGGTCCTAATGACAGCTTTGCACTCGCTGGTGAATAGTGGATCGGACTTAACTAAGAAAATGTCAATAACTATTAGGGGAGGCCACATAATTTAGAGATCAAATCGCTGCAACATACTTGGAGAAGCATCTGGATAAAGAGTTGTCCATGCATTGATATATGTATCATCAATATTATTAGGTGAGGTACCATACATCGATGGGACCGCAGCACCTACTAGAACCACTTATCATGTTAGGATTTTTATTTCTCCATTCGAAGAGTGTGAGAGATTTGAAAAATTAGTAGAAGCCTTTATTTATTTTTAAAATTTCTAGAATAAACTTTTACAAGTATAATCATTTAATTAAATTTTTACTCTCTATGGTTAATTCTATCAGCTTCCAATCTTCTAGCTCGAATTTTAGATATCAACAACTTAACCAAAATTAATTACATATTCTAACTCAAAAATCTAAGAATAGTTTTTAGCTTTTAAAAATTAAGCTGTATTCTTGATCAGATTAACCCTATATCATTAGCTTGTCCCATCCATAGTCAACGAGCTATACTTGACAAATAGTTAGACATTGACAATTAGGTTAGGTGCTATGAATTGGAGTACAAAGTTAATGAACTCCAATGTATGAATAAGGATATATAGACTGCCAACGACATGTTGATTCATCTACTATAGTTGTGACATGATCATAGTCATACAGTGCATGAGATGGGTGATGGATAGTTTGTTCATGATCATTGTTTGATAATGATCATGGACATTGAAGAGCTTAAAAAGCTTGACGTGACCACATACAAGGAATTACTAGTGGATTTGATCCTGAAATCTTCGATTCAAATGGATAGTTAGTGAAACTGTTATATGAATAAATAATATAGCACCTTAACTAAATTGTCAATATGTTGGTAACTAAAGGGATCTTGAAAAATTTAGAGATACATATTTGGAAAGCCTAAAAAAATATAGACACACCTTTAGAAGATATGTCGAGTTGCTCAAAATTGATCTTATGATTTTCTCTTCTTTCAATTGAGTATTAAACTCTAGTGCATGTTACGCACTTTAATATAGGGTCTAAGGGAAAGAAGAGGACTGAGAGAAGATGAAGTAACTCTTTTGAGTCGGCGATGGGACAAAAGTTGCATTATGGCCATGGGTACCTAATCTTGATGATTATCATTTTGAATTTAGTTCTCTAATATTTGCATGTTGATACATATGTGAACTTATTTGAATAAACAGTAAATACCATTGGGTCAGAGAGATCCAGAAATCAAATAAATCTGAAGTACATAGGTGGTTCTTTTAGCTAGATCATATATGAAAAAAAATAATTTATTGACTGAAAAAATATGAGCTTTTGGGCTCATTAACTATTGAGTCATATCTAGTCTGTGAATCATCTATTTGAGGATTAATGACCATGCTATCCTTTGTAGGATAAAGGAATAGGACCACTGTGATACTTATCTTTGTACACGTTTGATGTATGCGGCCCATTTGATGAGCCAAACGATGAAGATTATCTTTACTTCATTATCTTTACCTATAATTAGTCATAATATGTATATGAGATATAAATTTGAAGCATTTGAAAGGTTCAAAAAATTCAGATGTGAAGTAGAAAAGTAAATCGAAAAAATCTTAAAGGTACTTCGATTAGATCGAGGATACAATACCAAATAGAAAATTTCATAGTTATCTCAAGAAAATAGCATAGTTTCAAATAGAATCCTCCTAGTACACTTTAACTCAATAGGGTATATGTGAGGAGGAATGGCACTGTATGAGATATGGTCCAGTCCATTATGAACTTCACTGATTTAATCTTTGTTTCTTTTGGGACAAGCTTCAGTTTCTAAAATTTAAATTAGTTCTCCTCTAAAATTGATTCCACTACACCATATGAGCTATGGTATGGTAGATAAGTTAAAGGATAGATTTTGAGAGCTCATTTATAGGGTATCCTAAAAAGTTTGGGATGCCATTTTCTCTTCTCAGTGGTTCACAATATGATTGTGAGCAATCATGCTGCTTTTTTGAAAACAGTAGGAGGATGAACTCAAAGAGAGAGTCTCTAAAGAATAACGAGTCATAGAACCTGTAGAGCTTTTTCATGATAAGCCAGTATATGTAGTACCTCCTTCACCTCTAGATCTAATAGGATCTTCCATTCTTCTGAAAGGTACTCGGTATTTTTATAGAGGATTAAAAGAAAATATTTCTCAAGAGAGATTGGGAATATAGAGATAATTCCGAAACCTACAACAAGGCGATATTGGACATTGACCTCAAGAAATAGATATGTGGATAGTCCTACTGAATGAATATCTTTGGAACATATCTATATGTAGTGGCCTATGAATTTCATTTTCAGTGATGATGATCACACTACAAAGATCTATTCATGGATTTAAGCAGACATCTCAGAATGATGTGATCAAATTATTTGATTTTATTAAAAATGAAGAGGAATCATGTGTTTACATGAAGATCAGTGGGAGAGTCCCATACTAACATCGGTTATGATGTAGTTGCATATAAAATTTTCATCAAAGATCTAGTGCAAATGTTTTATATTCTAGGAATAAAGGTCTATAGAGATAGATCTTAAAGGACATTTGGTTTTTCACAAACAAATACATAAAAGAGGTGATGAAAGGGTTCCACATAGAAACCTCCAAGAAGAATCCATTATTCTCTTGGGCAAAGGTGTATGCCATGCTGTGTAATCAATTTCGCATATCTTGCTGTGAGAGTCGTGAGCATATATTTATTGAATCCAAACTGAGAGCACTAGATTGCTATAAAAATATCATTAAGTGCTTGAGAAGTACTAAGAATTTATTTCTAATTTTTGGAAAAAAGTTAGAGCTAAGAGTGAGAGGATATAATGATGGTAAAATGTCTACATCAGTATATATTCTTGAGTTTTGAATGGATCGGTATATTGGAAGGGTTCCAAGCAACTGATCAATGAAAGCTGAATGTGTTGTAGATGTGCAGGATGTATTTTGATTTTTATTATAGTTGAGGAACTAGATGTCATGCCATCGGATGTCATGACATGATACTGCAAAAAAAATAGCCTATAGCCCTCCCTAAAGAGTCAAGATCTCAGCCAATGTCCAAGCACATAGAGTAGGGATATACACGATTGCTTCGAGTAGAAATACATAGAGGTAAAGAGAGTAGACTCCATATGAAATATGGTAGGCCCAAATCACTTAGCCAGCTAAAGATCGAAGACTGTCTTCAGAAGATGGGGCTTAGGTATGTAGCAAATTGGTTTTAGTGCAAGTGGGAGTTTGTTAAATGAGTGCCCTAGAAGCCAATCTTGACTGATGCATATATTTCTTTAGGATATATTTTTATACTTGTTGGATAATTTTTATTACCAATCATATTGTGTCCATGATTTATCTTAAAAATTAACAAAATGATTTTGTACATTCTCAAGGTGTTGAGAAGTTGAGATATACATCATTCGTGGTTAATTTTTAAAAGCTCCTGATCATAGGATCGTCACGGAGGACAGTGATCAATCTATTTAAGATTGATGCACGGATCACCTCCTTTCTAGATAGATGGATCTAGAATCTACAGTGTGGGAATATTAAGATAATAGTGTAGGTAGTTGTTAGAGAACAACTTGCATGGAGTGTGACCAACATGAGAAACTACTTGGATGTATACTCACTCGTCAGTAATTTTCTCGATACTGCAGTGATATGACTAGTTCTTTGACCTGCAGTGTGTTGGCTATTCACAGCGAGGCTACTTAGTTTGATTGCATATTCCTTTGGTCCCTAGCCATTTGGTTCCTTGCTATGTATATTAGCTTTTATAGGCTCAGGTTCGCTGTTTGGAGTAGGATATACCTAGATAGAATCTATTGATCTTAGTAGAAAAAGAATAGTCCTATGTGATTCATAAGACTGAGTTCAGAAAGTCTCTGATCAGAGAAAATGTGAATACTGAAAAAAAAATTTCATAGGATTCACAGAAGAACTTGAGTCAAGCTAATCTGGTATATGACTGACAATGGAGTTTGACGAGTTCTCCATGACCTCCATCAAGTCAGGACTCACGATAGAGAAATTGTATCATACGATAACTGCACCTAGGGATTTATCTTTTCTATTCTATTACGTTACTACTACACGCTGTTAGGTATCACTGGTGGATCGTGAGAACTCACTAGGATCATTTTTGTTGAAATGAGTTGGAATCATTTCAGCCCATCGAAAGGAGTTTCGATGATACTATGATGGAGATCACGGTATGTCTCACTATCAGACAGAATAGAATTTGAGGGGTCACACACAAAAAGAGCATGACTTGATCAATGATTTGAATTATATTTAGATTATCAATCAGATTGATAGTTGAATTTTAAAAACTGCTAATTTGTAAGTGTTACAGTTTTGACAACTGCTAATTGTTAGTTTAGAGACTTAATTGCAAGTGTTATGATTTAATTGAGGTTGATTAAATTATGGTTCAAGTTCAAATTAATTTAAATTCAATTTAATTTAATCGAACTTCATTTAATTTAATACTAATTAGGTTCAATTATCCAAATCAAATTTGGATCTCAATCCTGATTGGATCAGATTTGATAGCCTTTTCAAATCAATTCGATTCGGGCTCGATTTGAACCTGATTGGGATCAAATAAGAATCAAATTAAATCTAACCCTTGAAGCCCACTTTTATTGGGCTTGTCTCTCTAGATCTCATGCAGAAAGGAAGAAGGGATGCATGAAGATGCATCCCTTTTTTCTTTACGCACGTGAATGGTAAGGATTGATGCCCCACCTTGTCTGAAATTCTCACTCCTCTTTGACTCATCCTTTCTTTTGAATTTGATTTGAAAGGAAAATATATCAGATAAGGATCTGATATGGGTGTGGGATGTTATTTTTGTGCAACAAAAATATTGAGAAACATGGGTGTGTGTTGAAGTTGTGTGTGAGATAACTTCCTTGCCGCTTCTCCTTTCTCAACCCATCTTATCCCTTCCTTTAGATCTTAACGCCCAAGATCATATCAGATCTGATCTATTAAGGTGTTAGGGATTGGTTGGGGTGTGGGGAATAATTTTGTGTGACAAAATATAAGAAGAGGGAGAAGGTGTGCGTGAGAGATTGTGCGCTCCCTTCTTGCCACAAAATATCTCTCTTCCAATGCCTCCCTTCCTCCCTTCTTGACCTCTATGCCCCATGATCTAATGAGATCAGATCTTAAAGAAAAAGAGAGAGAGAGAGGAGGAGAAGAAGAAAGGTTCTTCTTCTCTTCTTGGTGGTCTAGTTCACATCCCGTCAGATCTGCATGAAAAAAATTATGCAGTATTCATCTTCTTTGAGTTCTAGAAGAGGATTTAGATCCAAAGTTGAGGAGTAAGGCCTGCAAGGTGCTAGCACACTGGTGGTCTCGATGCTTCGATCAGATATCTCCATATAGATATTAGGAGAGATCGGACGCTTACACGGCTACGACTCGAACCCTAGACATCTGCAGGATCCGAAAGTATGGAGATCAGATCTTCGATTTTTTTTCTGATAATTTTTAAATTTTAGATCATGGTGATATGTTCGTATCAAGACCCAGCATGTGGTTTACAGATGAGATCTAGTATGTGAATTTAAATTAAAAATATTTTAATTTAATTTACTTCCACTACATACATAAATCTATTATATGTTAAAAATTTTTAAACTACATGCATGAAACCACACCATTTTCTATAAACTTGACCTAACTTGACTTGACTAATTAAATCAGATGTTAAAAAATGGTCAGTAGGAGATTTTTCTTATAGTCTGATCCATAGAAGAGCCAACCATTAACTTCCCCAAAATCATGCTGGCTTGCTCAATTTCTTTGGCATTATCATTTATGATGACTCACATGTAACATGAAAGACTATAAGATGCATTATTTTTGGATCAAGATTTGATTTAGAAACATATCTATGAGTTAGCAATGTTCTGTTTTAAAGATGCACAAGAATGTAATTTTTTTAGGCCATTTTCTTTTCTTTTTCTTTTCTTTTTTTTGAGGAAGAAGCTTGGGATAATGCCACCTGAATTTTATTAAAGATGAATTATAAGAAAGAAAAAGAGTACAACAAGGTAGAAGAAAAAATTTGGAAAAGCTCCAAATTCTCATAAAATCATCTAGCAAAGAACCCAATTCAAAATTCAAATTACCCCTATATCTAGAGAGGATTGTATGCCAAAAAAAGTGAGACAAAAGAGGGAGAGGGATGGAGGAAGAGTAGGCAAGTGAGGGAAGAAAGAGAAGGGCCATTTTGGGGAAGCCTTGGAACACAGGTGAAAATGGTATAACTCAGGCTCAAAATCTAAGGAAAATAGAGAAAGAGGAAGGCCTCACACCATGCAAGATGGTAGAGAGGGAGAGAGGAGAAGAGAGAAGAGGGGATAGTTTCTGCATGATAGTTGAAGCTGAATCATGCAATTAGACTTTAGAGTTGGTCACTTTCTAATGATAGTTGAAGCTGTTGAAGCCAAAAGACATCATAATACTACAAAAGGCAAGAGGAACAATATAAACTAGCAAATCAAAGTAAACATATGGTTGGAGATGTAATGTTTTCTATGGTGTGTCGGATATAAGATGTCTTGAGAAGAATCAACCAAGAAACAACAATGCCACAAACTTTTCTTCTTTCTCTTTGTACAATTAAATGAGAAATTACTGCAATTCACTGAGCAATAATAATCTCCACAATTCACATGAGTACTTAATACATTAAAAAAATTAAGAAATCCACAAACAAGAGACATGTAATTTTAATATGGATAACCATTTGATGTGAAGGAAAAAAACATGGGACCTAGTCTAGTAACAAAAACTTCCACTACCTATAATAATGTGATTCAAATATATTTTCTCTAGTTAGAGACTATATAAATATCATTAAAATTGAATCTTGGCTTTGATAAGAATAATATTCATCACCAATAAGATGGATTTCAACAATAAACAATAAAATAAAGGATGGGTCTAACCAATTATGGATGCTTAAAATATCCAATGGAGTATATCCTTCATAATCTAAACTGTTCAATTTATATCTCTTGATGCCAAAAATAATATACTAAAATTTCAACAAAGTCAGGATAAAATAAACTATCCAATCATCCAATAAAATAGCACCATGACTATAGATTTTTTTCCTCTATTTTTCATAGCCAGCCTCCCCCTTCTCTATTTTACTTTCTTTTTTCCCACTATCTCTAGTGTGTTGCCACTCTTTAACAAGCCAAAATGGCTTCTAAAGGAAAAGGCCCAAAATAAGCTGTGTTGGGATATTAGCATCTTGAATTCGATCAATTGTAGCAAAGACCAGATGCGGAGAAGTTCAGTATGTAGCGCACGATACGAAGAGACTGAAAACAGGCTTGGAGATGCAGCACACACAGGCCCGCAGCGGGTGCGGCCCATAGGATGCATAGGTCTATGGGATGTGCGGCCCAGCATGGTCGCCCAGGCTATGTGGTCCACATGGGCAGACCACTAGCGCTCACCGCATGGTGCATGCGTGTGGGTGCGCGGTGCATGCATGGTCCATGGTGCGGGAAACACTACAGACCATTTCACATGGTCCACGTGCATTTTTCATGCATTTTGCATGGTTCACGAGTGGTTCACCTGCTATTTAGCGTGATTAGATGGCTCAGGTGGGTTGCGGTCTTAATTAGGTGGCTACAGGTAGCTACAAGAATGATAAAGAGGGTTTTGGACTCAGATTTGGACATAAAATCCATTTAGGACTCTTGTATGTGGAATTTTTAAGGAGCTATGGGGTGTAGGGACTGGTAGTAGTCGGCTGGAGTCTGCAGTGAGCATCTGAAAGACAGAGGAGCTATAGATAGAGTTGGAGCAACGGTCAGAGCCTCAGGTGGAGTCGGCAAAGGTTCTCTTTGAAAATTTCTTTGAGAGCTTTTGTAAGGGGTGAGAGGTGAGGGTGAGAGCTTTTTATTAAAAGAGAGAGGTTTATGAAAGTTGAGAGTGTGTGATCTCCTCTTATAATTATTTTTCTTCATAGTGAAGTTTTGCATATCCCGTGGAAGTAGACTTTGGTCTAATCTACGTATTTGATTGTATCTCTTTTATTTCTTCTTTCTTTTTACTGCAACAAGTAGTACCAGATCCCCAACACCATGTGCAACACTTCCACTCGCTTTTTGTTATTTTATGTAAATGAAGTGGGTCCTACATGAGAATGGACCACTCTAACAAATCTCTCCCAACTCATATAGATTTTCTTAAGATATAATAACTTCATCTTCAAGGCATCCTAAACCTAATGATATTTTACATCAATATGCTTAGATCTTGAATAAAATAGATTCTTTGAGACATGGGTGGCACTTTAGCTATTGCAATAAAGTATGTACTTCTTTATCTTAGCTCCAACTCTTATAGAAAATTTTTTGTGAGTTTCTATTATTGTAATATGCTTAGCACAATTGTAAACAAAGAAACACATTTTTATAACTTAGATAGTTATGGCACTACTCCCTCTAAAATAGTAATCAAGTATTCCAATATGAACTTTCTAGAATTTATATCACTAGCCATATCAGCATCTTTATACACATTCATAATAGGTTTGCCATTATCAAAATATAAGAAAACTTTAGAAATGCCTCTAAGGCACTTAAGGATCCATTTAATAGCTATCCAATGTTCCTTTCTAGGATTTAAAAGAAGCCACTCACAACACCAACTACATGAGTAACATCGAGTCTTGTGCAAACCATGACATACAACAAACTATCAATTATTTATCTCTTCTATGTTTCTCACTCATAGGACATTGCTTGGAACTTAACTTGAAATAATCTGCTAGTGGAGAACAAATTGATTTGGACATGCTTATGTTGAACCTCTCTAGCATCATTTCAATAAATCTCTCTTAAGATAACCAAATTCTTTCTAACATGAATAATTCTCATGCTAAGAATTTGTTAGATAGCCTTAAGTTTTTTATGGCAAAAGATTTGCTCAACTCTCCTTTTAAGCTTTCAATTTTCTCAGCATTATGACCAATGATCAACATGTCATTCACTTAAAGTAAGAGAATGATGAAATCCTGATTAGAGAATCTCTTAACAAATACATAATGATCAAAAATGATTTTGCTATACACCCATAGTCTATTATGAAGGAACCAAATTTTTTATAGCACTATCTAGATGCCTGCTTGAGCCCATAAAAGCTTTTTTTTTTTAACTTGCACATAAGATGCTCCTTACCTTTAACTATGAACTTCCCTAGATGTTCTATGTATATTTTCTCTAGCTAGTCATCATGGAGGAAGCCAATCTTCACATCAAGATGTTTAGTCTCTAACTTCATGTTTGTAGCTAAACTAAGAAATACTTAGATTAAAGATATCTTGACTATGAGTGAGAAAATTTATTCAAATTCAATACCTTTTTTCTGATTAAATTCTTTCACAACCAACTATGTCTTGTACCTTGATTATGAGCTCTTCTTTTCAATCTTTAACTTGAACATCCATTCATTCTTGAGTACTTTGTTGCCCTTAAGTAGATCCACCAACTCAAATATAGGATTCTCATTCCAAGATTTTATTTCCTCCTGAATGGTTTTTAACCACCCAATCTTGTGCTTATAATCGATAGCCTCTTGGTATCATTTTGGTTCCCTCGATCAGTGAATATTGTATACTCATAAGAAGAATAGTTTTGGAAAGGGGAGTGCTTTATAGAAGTTCTTTTTAATTGAGGCTCAACTAATAATTCTGGAGAGGCTTGCACAATATGCTCATCTCTCACATCAATGTTAGATGCATATTCACTAATTATGTTATCATCATCTTCTTATACATCTCTCCCATTATTATCATTCACCATGGTAGGAGGTAATATAATTTTTAGGGATAGAGTTTGGCTTTTCAACCTTTTTAAAATCTTCAATAGTCTGGTTTTCTAAAAACACAATATCTCTACTTTTGAAGGAGACAAGAAATAACAAATGCCACAAACCTTTTTCCTTTTTCTTTGTGCGATGAAATGGACTATTATTGCAATTCACCAAGCAACAATAATCTCCATAATCCATATAAGTAATTAACAATTAAGATCACCAAGTAATCCATGAACAAGAGATACACAATTTTAATGTGGAAAATCCTTCTGTGCGAGGGGAAAAACATGGGACCTACTTGAGTTAGAAAACTTTTATTATTTGAAATAATATGATCATCATGGACGCTCTCTAATTTAACTAGAGGCTACATAAATATCTTCAAGATTGAATTTTGGCTTCCATAATAATAATATTAATCACCAATAAGATATTGAATTTTAACAATAAACAATAAAACAAAGGATGGATGTCATCCAATATGGATGGTTGAAATATCTAATAAAAAAGGTCTTTCAAAGATTTAAATTATTCGACTTGTAGCTTTCAAATCATCCAACAACATTATGACAATAAATTTTTTTTCCACTATTTTTCACCATCAGTCTCTTCATTCTCTATTTTTGTTTTTTTTCTCTATCTTTAGTGCATTGCCGCTCTCCAACAAGCCAAGACAAATGGCTTGTGAAGGGAGCCACATGCACCATTTCCACTCCTTATTTTTATAAATTTAAATGATGTGGATCTCACATGCGAAGAGACCACTCCATCAATTATGCCTGGGATGATGTAATTTTTCAATGCTTGTTCAGATTTGAAGGTACCACCCGCTCCTGCCTATCATTTTTAATGAAACTACCACAATGCTTCCTTGGTATCTAATATATATCTATATAATACATAAAAGGAGAGTTCAGAACTCCCCCTAAGCAACACATGTCGCATTAAAGGGCAAGTTTTGAACTCCTCTTTAGAGCTCGATTGGGAAAATAGGAACCCCTTTAAGAACTGCCCCTAAGCAACACGTGTCACGCTCAAGGGCAAGTTCTGAACTCCTCTTTAAAGCCCGATTGGAAAAACAAAAAGAAAAAATTAATAAAAAGGGAGTCAAAGAGGAAACTTACAGACAGAGCATTCCGTACACAGCCATTGATGTTAGGTGAGAGCGAAACAGCTAGATCAAACAGAAGCCTTGTGGGAGAGGAGTGAAAGGAATATACCCTACAAGCCAATCAAAATTTATATTTTTATAGATTTTTCTTGTAATCTTCTAGACTCATGTATTTGACACTGTATGAATAAATATAAGATATTTATTTTTCATCATATGCTGTATCTTATATTTGTAATCATTATGATGAACCCCATAAAATCAAGGCAATGATTTTAAGGTTATGATGAGATCATATCTATGAGATCTAAAATCTTAAAATCTTGATTTCGAATATTCCTAGTCATAAGAGCATTGAGTAGAGGATTAATATTCTGGATAGACTGGAATATCCTATGTATGCTCGATGATGAGAGTGATTGATCTCATAAGCTATTTGTGTGAGACACTAATATAAAGATGTGGGTACTCATTAGAGAATGAGTTTACTGAATTGATCCATGTTAAGAAACATCTTATAGAATCTTCTTATCCATCAAAAGATATTTTCTTATAGTAGAAGTTGTGTATATAGTCCTTCGACCTAAGCTACCATTGAACCTTGTATACATGAATTTATATTTTGGTTCATACTCAATCATGACTTAGTCATATATGAAATATTCTGGATATGGTGAATTATGTATTAAGATTGTGAGTAGATCAATATAGAATCGATCACTCTTGATAAAAGGAGTTTGCATCCTACTTGTTTTAATCATATGATGATTCAGGGAGTCTTTGATCAAAGTAAGATGAACATTAGAAAGAGTTTCTAATATTTCATTAATCAAATCATCATTATAAGATTAAAAAAAATAAAAATATAATATTAAATTTGACATGTTTCTATATCCATAGTCATATTCAGGATTTAGGATGATTGTAAGACTGAATTGCACAGTAATTTACCACTGAAAGATATTTCTGATATTTCTATCAAAATTTTATATCTTTTGGATAAGCATGATATATTACTAGACATCAATCTTATCTTATAAATTTGATCGAATTAAAAAATTTAATTTGATCATCAATTAAAAAGAGTTCTAACTGCTGAAATTGGATTAGTTCGATTGGACCTAAATCGGTTAAATTAGATTCTAATCAAATTTGATCAACTTGCCTCTGAACCTACTACTAGATAGATGTGAAACCCAATGGGTCACACATAAAAAAAATTGATAAAAAATTTAATTAGATTAGATTATATTTGCAAGATGAACATGCTAGCATATGTTGCAAATCCTAACTCCTTATTTTGAATCAGGTTCGAAAATGATTCCTATTTGGGCTAATTAAATCCAATCAAGCTCAAATCAATTTTGGTTTCAAATTGGCTTAACCTTTGACTGATTGAGTCAAGGTTGTTGGTGCATAAAATCAGGCTTCCACATCCACAAAATATTTTTCTATCGCATGGAGGAGTTTGTTAGTGAGCACAGAAATTAGATGGCATCCCATGAGATGGGACGCCCCTTCTTAGCTTATCCTTTTTATGATTTATGCTGAAAATAATATGGGGTGTGGTATTTTAATTAGGCTTCAGATATATAGGTGAATGGATAGAGTTTGATCAAGTTAGACTTGATCTTATTCAAACCCTAGCTGCCCCTATCAACCTTGGCGCCACTTGGACTGAGAGTCCAAGTGGTTAAGGTCTCTTAAAATGTTTCACATTGATTTTTACTCAAAATTTTTCCACACATATCTTAGATTGGTGCCTCCCTTTTAGGCCCTTGGATGGCTATGTTGCGCTGATCAAGGGTGAAGAAGTGTGGCACCATTTGTGAAGCTGCACAATCCTTTAGAAAACATCAGAGAATTATTTTTTTGAAGAGTCCTTCTTCATGAAGTGACTCTTGAAAATAATTCAGATGATTTCCACATGTCATACAAACTTGGACCAGCATGAGATAATGTGGTTGGGCATGAGATCTGAAGAGGAGGCATGAGATTTTTCTTAGATGGGGTGTGAGTTGATCTTGATGGCACCTTATCGCTAACTATAAATAGGTAAGCGCTTAGGGTATTCAGATCAATCCAAATCCCTTCTTTCTTACCACTTCTCCCTATTGTCCAATTGTCTCCTTCCTTCCCTTGTTAGAATAAGTTTTAAAATAATAATGACAAGTTCTAAAATAGTAAGGATAAGTCCGATCTTAGGATAAGAGCCTAGGAAGAGGATTAAGGAAGATAAGGAGAAATGAAAGCAAGGAAAAGAAAAAGCTAGGATAAAGGAAGGAAGACCTGAGGTTCTGCTATCCAAAAAAATTCTTGGAGGAAGAAATCAGAGGAAGAAACCAATTAGAAAGGAGAGAGTGTCTTAATCAAAGCCCTATAAGGATCACCATTGGAGGGTGAACACTTGGGTGCCTAGTGAAAATTTTGCTGAAATTTGGATATAGTGCTGCAGGTATTTTTCTGTACTTTCAATTATGTTATGAAAATATTTTATATGATTGTTAATTATCAAAAAATTTTGGTTTAAGATTTAATATTTAAAGTTTTTTAATTTAAATTTTTTTGAAATCCATGCTTCCACTGTACCATCATAATCCTATAGTGGTATCCGAGCTAGCCTGTTGGGAATTGTATCCTAAATTCAATCATTTGACGATTGTGTTAATTATAAATGTATATGAATTGATCAATAATAAAAGTTATTTGATATTTTTTATCATAAGATTATATCTTCTAATGAACTCTTGTGTTGTGATGAAGTCTTTAAGATTACTTTGATCGATAAAGGAAAATTTATTGTATAGTCCTTAAATTGATTTGCGATCAAATAATTTGCTATTATTAGGATGATAGCAATATCAAGTGTAGGTTGTTGTATGCTATATGCATTGGTTGTCCTCGCAATCAAATGGTGTAACGATACTGGTATGGTATGCTGGTAAGATATAGGAGTATAGCATCACTGAACGTGACCAATTACAGGACACTCTACTGTCAAGAGTAGCTTACGAAGAGTATGGGTATAAGTATACCTTTATCCTGAGATCACTATGATCACTTGCAAGTAACTCCCTGTACTTTAGTGCCAGACTGCTTGAATTTATAATTTAGTAACGCAAAGTTTTTGGGTACAGTTAAGTACTTATCAAGTCAGTGTGTGAGTCAAGATGGGATTGATCTCTCTGAATAAGTAAGTTAATGTATCAATGTATTTCAATTTAGTAAAACCTAAGCCCAGATAATCTATGTGATGGATTTGAAAGATTGAAATACAATATGGATGACTTATCTAGGGTTGACGGTTAAACCCTAGATCTTCTTGAGCATTAGGATCAAAGAGATGAATTATATGGTAACTATAAGGATAAATTATACGATAACCATATACTAGTAGGTTCTTGAGTGTTGCTTCGTCATCATTCCACCTATCCGAACGTTGGGTCCCATTGCTAGATGGTTACATCAATTGGTTTAAAAATTTATTTTTGTGTTATCGACTTAGGTTCGAACCTATGAGGTTATACTCAAAAAAAAATTTTGACTGATCATGTGGTTGATCAACAATTGAGAATCATTCAAGAGTTTAATCGTTAATTCGATTGATGGTTAACCTTATGCAAAAGTTACAACGAATTTATTCGCTAAATGTTAGTGAATTAATGAAAGATTAATTAGCAATTAAATTATTGATTAGCTTATTTTGATTGGATAAAAAAATAGATAAAATCTAATTGAATTTGATTTAATTAGATTTGACCCGATTAGGTTATGAGATGACCTAATCGCTAAGGGAGAATTATCCTTGATTTGATTAGAATTTTGATTCAATCAATTTTTAATTGAATTAAAATTTGATAAAAAATTTATGAACCTAATTAGATTATATTTCATCTATCTATTTGGGCCTAACCAAATGTGATTTGATTTAGAGTCAAATAAGGAAACCAAGAGTCCATAAAATGTTGGACTCCTGCCATGCTTCACCCAAATTTAGGATGCCATTCTTCTTCATGCCAAAGAAAGGTTTTTGCATGAAGTTTCCTCCATGCAAAAGGTCTTCCACCCTCCCTTTCTTATGTCCAAAAGTAGATAAGATCTGGTGTTATATGGTAGGTTCAAATTTGATTTGAATAGGTTACCATATAGGATAAAGTTTGACCTTATCCATAGACCTTGTTGCCTACTTCTTTTTATTCTCTTTCTTTTGTGCAACAAAAGGAGGAATTTTTTAGTGTGGGGAATCAGATGAGATCTGATTTACCATGAAAAAATTTGGTTGGGGCATCCCATGTTTATTTGGCATGGAATTTTGAGAGGGGGTGACAACACATGCAAGACTCCAAACATTGTTAGACTCTTGAAACCCTAACAACTTTGATGCCAAATAAAAAGGTGTTTATTTTTTCTTTTGTGCGTGTAAGAGACATGAGAAAGTGATCTTCACGGTGGGAAGGTGGGGGCATGGTTTCATGGCATGAAAAAAAGAGGAGAGTTCTCTCCTCTTTGGGTGAGCAAAAAACCTAGAATTTTAGGTTTTATTCCTAAGGGTTTGGGAAGACAAAAAAAGAAGAAAGAAGAGTATCTCCTCCCCATACTTCTTCTTCATCCTCATCTCCTTTAGATGTTCTTCTTCAATCTCTAGAAAGATTTGAGAGATTTTAAAAAAAGATCCAGATCAGCCAACAAGATGGTCTTCGCATGAGCTAGCACTTTCGAGGAGATCGATTAGCTTGGAGTTTCGAGTAGACTTTTCATAGATGCCGGACATGTGTGTGGCTACGAGTAACTAATGAAAATCCTCTTTATCATGTCTCTCAATAGCAGTGATCATCGATCCATACTCAGGTATCGAGTTTTGAACTCAGATTAGAAGTATATTTGATCTACTGCTCACATGTATGCATACAGATTTTATCTTTTAATTTTTTTAGATTTTATATATAACATATCATGTCGTAGATCCTAAAGTAGATTGATTTATTGATATAATCATATATATGTTAGATTAATATGATTAATCTAGTTGCTTTCCACTATGATTTATTTTAAAAATTTTTGAAATACATACATAAAATCGCCTACGTTTTCCAACAGTGGTATCAGAGCCAAATTTATTATGATATATTATATGTGCATATTAGATCTAAAATTTAATTTAATTTAGATATGATATATGATATCTTAGATCTGAATTTAATTAATGATTGATTGCATAAACTGAAATAAGATTATCATGCTATAGGATTTATTCCTTACAGTGAACATATTTTTTTAGTTTGTGCTGATCTTTGATAAAATCTATTTTTATATATTGCATGTGATGTTTATGATCTAATTTAGATATGATCTAAAGTTATGATCAGATTTCATATAATTTAGATTAGATTTAAATTCAAGCATATATGATATGTAATTAGATTAGATGATCCGATTAGTAGGTACTTGGATTGGGTTGATCACCAAGCCATCTGGTCATAGGAGCAAGAAGCATTTAAAGGCCCTCTCTTTTCATTCGATGGGGTGCTCTTATAGCGTATGGAGATTTCATGTGATTAAATCCCATGAAGAAGAATATAAAAAAATAATTTACTTCTCTGTAAAATCTTAGATCTTGAAACTTTAGATTTGTTGTATGTGATACAAAGTTATATGAAAAATAAAGTATCTAATCTATATAATTAAAATTATTTTAATCATAAAAAAATAAAATTTAAAATCATAAAAAATTTAGATATAATCTAAAAGGATGTTTATGATTGATTTTATTTTAGGATGATGTAAAATTTTTTAGATCTGAAACTCTTTGAAACATGCTCACATAATTATAGAATCGACCTAGTTTTGAACTGAGTTGACCCAGTATCTTTATGTAGCTGGCTCAGTATTGATTGAGTCGATGCAGTTTCAGAATAAAAAATCTTTGCATAAAATTTATTATAAATTATTTGTAAAATAAAAAGTTAAAATTGTTCAAAACTTAACCTAAATCCATGTTGATACTGAAACTTAATTAAAAATTAAGTATAGAATTGTTTAGATCTAGAATTATGATTTAAAATCTAATGATATTGTATAAAATATAGGGGTATGGGTTAGCTCAAATCAGGTCCTCTTCATTAGGTTAGATCTAAGGTTAGAATCAAAAATTAATGGACCATGTAGAAAAATTGATTAAATCTAACCAAATATTGAATTAGATTAAATCAGAATTTCTCTAAAAATCAATATAATAGTTGTAGATGGTCAAGTCTATGTCTTTGATTAGATCAAATGAATCTTGATTGTAGCTCAGTGATTGAATCTAAATCATTAGGCTAGTAAAATCAAAACTAATTAACCATTTGATATCTAAGGTAAGTTTGGTATTTCGATTGGTGATTTTTAATTGAAAGCCGCTTACCTGACTATTTTGATGGTATTTAAAGCAAGCTTAGCATACCCTTCCATCGATCTCACTTATCTAGCCAATTTGATGGATTATGTCTTGATTAAACTGCTAAGTGATTCGAGTTGACCCATGTCATTAAGATTGATCAATGTGACTGATCTAGATGCCATTTCAACCAGCATGATCTTAATCCAATTCAATGACTTGGTGAAGTCAGTGGAAGGATTGTGGTTTACTAATTGATCTCTTTTATTCTCTTCTCTTAATTTATAAATTAAATTTTTTAAATTATTAGATTTCTAAAATGAGATAGTTATGGTGATAACTAAATCATAGTCTTTCATTAAGTTGGGTGATAATGGATCCATTAGTATGATGATCATTGGAGGCCCAAAGGCCCAATGCTTATCTGCCATTGAAATTATCATTCATAATATGATGACTCAGTCAAGTCTCTCTAGCAAGTGTCAGGTTGGTCGGTCAAAATCGTGCCTGATCATTTGGTAGTTAGATTCTTAGGTATGATCATGTTAATGATTGGAACTAACCAGGACTTGCAAAGAAGACCAAAGTCAATTAAAAAGTTACTTGGGGATAAATCAATTATTAAAAATTATTTATTAAAATAATTAGTTAAAGAACCTATCCATTGATGTACATGGATGAGACGGCCAAAGTCAGGCTCATGTGCAAATGTGTGGATTTTAGTACCCGTTAAGAAATTAAGGTAATTCTTCAGATTGGAGGTAGAGGCTACCAATTCAAATAAAATAGTAAGAAAACCTTTAGACTGAAGTCCAAGTCTTTAAGCTTAATCAATTCATAAACATAGAGGTCTTGTATTTTTCTTTCAGTTATGGCTAGATATCCATTATTCTGTTCACTGTTTAATAGTGACTTGTTTATAGGATCCAACTTTGATAGATGGTATCGGAAGTTATAAATAGGTCTAAAGCACGAATGAATCTTATATATAATTATAGATCCAGCACCTAATGTTTTCATGTCCAACACACATGATGCGATCAAAAATACTTATTAGAAATAGCCAAATGATTATATCACTATGTGATATTTTTGAGAGCAGTGAAGAACATGAATTTTCATAAATTCGATGATGCTCAGTGGAAGAAAATTCTTCAAATATTGAAGGAGTTTTTTTGCACCTCTGAAGATGTGTCTTTAGTGGGGTAATAATTTTTTGAGAAAGAAATGAAAAAAAAGGTGCAAAAGAGTCATGCTTGAGCTAAGAAGTCCGAACTGATAAAAGAGTCTAAGATTAACCTAGTCTGGCAGAGTTTCTTGATCCGAATAGGCTAAGGAAGAGAAATCAGTAAAAGATTATTGGACAAGATACTTACATGATAATACCTTATAATTTCTCTATCTGTGACACTACTACTTGGGTATTGGATGTTGGAAGTCTATGCAAATTGTTGAAATGACTTCAGATTAGTAGAAAGATTGAAAACAGTAAAAGATTTCTGATTGTTGGAGCTGAAAGTCATGTTTCAATTTTGGCTTTAGAAATTCTTAAGCAAGTTTTTGATTCTAATAATGTCATTTTTGGTGATTGTCACCATTATCTATTTTGCGAATGTAATTTTCATAGGCCTTCTGACCAAGGATCGATTTACATTGTCAACATAAAATAACTTTTATGATATCATTATAGATGATGTCAAAATTATGGTGGATAACTAAAGAAATGATATTTACAAATAGCCACAGCTTGTTAGTGTACTATATATAACAAACAAACTCTTTAGAGTAGATAATATCATGAAAGCCTACCTTTGGTAATTTGGGCTCGATTATATAAACAACAATAGGATCAATAAAAAATAATTCTCGAAGTCAATGATTGTGAATCATTGTCAACCTATCAATCCTATCTCCTTAGTAAAATGATCAAGTCACCTCTTGCTGAAAAGATGAACGAGCCAATAATATTTTGAGTTTGATACATACTAATGTATCGAATCTACAAACATGTTTATCATAAATTTAGATTATTTAAAATATTCAAATAATTTCTTAAATAAGGTAAAGAAATAAACTAAAAGAGCATTGAAACTCTTTGATCAGACCAAGGAGGATAATGCTTTTTCTATGAGTTTTTGATATATCTAGGAGAGAATAGAATTCTTTCTTATTAAAATCGACTTTGTTAGATATAGTTCAATTTATGATGGGATTTATAAGTCTAGCAGTCTTTTTTTAAAATTATGCTCTTGAGACTACTGGTCATGTTCTCAACTAAATTTTGAACTAATCAGTCGTAAGGACTCCATATGAGATATGGATTAGGTGTAAGCCGATACTCTTTTGCCTTAGGATTTGAGAGTGTTTCATTTATATCAAGCATTTGTAGATCAATTAGTTTAGATTTTGATCCTATA
The DNA here is from genome assembly GCF_000442705.2 of Elaeis guineensis. NCBI lineage: Eukaryota > Viridiplantae > Streptophyta > Magnoliopsida > Arecales > Arecaceae > Elaeis > Elaeis guineensis. The sequence goes on from NC_025996.2 coordinate 58,473,346, forward strand.
AATATTATTTTATAGGGTACCTCAAAGAATCTAAGGGATATAACTTCTACCTTGCTAAAGAATAAAAGTTGTTTAGTATTTTTTTTTAGAAAAAGAGTACCTTGATGAAGGAACTGATGCCTTTAATGTGAAACTTATGAAATTCGATAGGTAGAAGAACCAACACAATCTAGTGAACCCATAGAATCAAATTTGATTAGATCAATTCCAAAATCCATTGTAGAAGCATCATTAAGGAGATCTGATAAAGTACCACACCCATCAGATAGATACTTTGATTTTTAATTTCGGGATGTGATCCTATTGAACTCGATGAGAACAATAAGGATCTGATTACCTACATGGATGCCTTGTAGAGGTCCAACTCTGATTAATGGCTTGGAGCCATAAAGTCCAAAATAGAGTCTATAATGGTCAACGATGTATGGACACTCATTGATCTACTCAAAAGGATAAAGCTTATAGGGTGTAAGTGGATCTTCAATAGGATCAGAGGGTGCAGACGAGAAGGTAGAGACTTACAAAGCTCATTTGGTTGTCTAAGGATATCGTGAATGTTATGGTATTGACCATAATGAGATATTTTCTCCTGTGGTAATGCTAAAATATTTCGGAGTTGAAACATATATTTTGATAAGTGATCAAAATGCATGGCTTCATTGAAAACGAAGAAGAACCTTGTAAATACAAATATATTAATAGTTTTATGAGTATATTTCTTATTTTATATGTGAATAAATTTTTTTTAATCAAAAATGATATTCCTTACATTATAGAAAATAAAAGTTTTGCTGTTATCATTGTTCTCCATAAAGGATTTGGAAAAGCATCCCTCATCCTAGGGAAAAAAGATAGATCTAAGAGGCTGCTTAGGTTATCCCAGTCTACGTACATAGAGTGTTTATGAGTAGAATTTGTTCCATCATGTACACCATGTATGAGATAGGATATGGTATACTCACTAGGATATTGAGTGGATACCTGTAAGATCTGGATGAGAGTCACTGGTAGGTCATCCATAAGCATTTGAGAAATACTAAGGATCGATGATTCGGTTATAGAGAATCTGACTTAAAACTTATGAAATTTGACTTCAATTTTTAGTTAGACATAATAATAGCAAGAACATGTCAGAATACATCCTTATCCCAAATAATGGAGTAATCTGCTAGAAAAATTTTAAGCAAAAAAATATAGCAAATTTAATTTATGAGTAGAATGCATTACAGCATCCGATGCTTGTAAGAAAACTATGTAATTGCAAAGGTTCATTGGCAAGCTAGGAGTGGCACCCTCTAATGATGGTTCTGCTGTATTGTACAGCATCGAGCTATAGCTCATGCTAAGGAGTCAAAGTCCTATTAGCTTACCAAGCATTTTGTATTACTATCATATTATTCGAAAATCATGGATAGAGGTGATGTTGAACTTTAGAAGATCGACGGAAAGAAAAATCTGACCAACCCATTTACTAAAGCTTCAATATCTAGGAGTTCTGAGATGATAAATCGAAGATGGGTATATGATACTATATTGGTTAGCTTTAGTCTAAGTAGGAGTTGTTGAAAATTGTATCATAAAGTCAATCATTTGATGATTGTGTTAATTATAAATATATATGAATTGATCAAAAATAAAAATTATTTGATCTTTTTTATCATAAAGTTACATCTTCTAATAAACTCTTGTATTGTGATGAAGTCCTTATGATTATTTTGATCGATAAAGGAGGATTTATCACATACTCCTTAAACTGGTTTACGATCAAACGATATGCTATTATTAGGATGATAGCGATATCAAGTGTAGGTCATTGTGTGCCATATGCGTTGGTTGTCCTCATAATCAAATGATGTGGAGATACTAGTATGGCATGCAGGTGAGATGTAAGAGTATATCATCACTGAATGTGACCAACTACGGAGCACTTTGCTATTAAGAGTAGCTCGTAAAGGGTATGAGTATAAGTATTCCTCTGATTTGAGATCACTACAGTGACTTGCAAGCAACTCACTGTACTTTGATATCGGATTATCTAAATTTTTAATTTGATAATGAAAGATTTTTTTGGTGCAGTCAAGTACTTGTCAAGTCAATATGTGAGTCAAGATAAGATTGATCCCTCCAAATAAGTAGGAGTTAATGTATCAATATATTTTAATTTAATAAAATCTGAATCTGGATAATCCATGTGATGGATTTAAAAGATTGAAATATAATATGGATGACTTATCTAGGGTTGACAATTAAATCTTAGGTCTTCTTGAGTATTAGGATCAAAGAAATGAATTATACGGTAACTATATGCCAATAGGTTCTTGAATGTTGCTTCGCCATCATTCGACCTATCCGGACGTCAGGTTCCATTGCTAGATAGTTACATCGATTGGTTCAAAAATTTATTCCTGTGCTACCAACTTAGATTCGAACCTATGGGGTCATACTCAAAAGAAGTTTCTGACTGATCATGTGGCTGATCAACGATTGAGAATCGTTCAAGGGTTTAATCGTCAATTCGATTGATGGTTAATCTTATGCAAAAGCTGCAATGAATTTATTCATTAAGTATTAATAAATTAATAAAAAATTAATTAATAATTAAATTATTAATTAGCTTAATTTGATTGGACAAAGAGGATTAGATAAAATCTAATTGAATTTGATTCAATTAGATTTGACCTGATTAGGTTATAAGATGATCTAATCGTTAAGGGAGAATTGTTCTTGATTTGATCATGATTTTATTTCAATCAATTTCTAATTGGATTAAGATTTGATAAAAAAATTATGAACCTAATTAGATTTGATTTCATCTATCTATTTGGGCCTAACCAAATATGATTTGGTATGGAGTCAAATAAGGAAACTAAGAGTCTATAAAATGTTGGACTCCTCCCATGCGCCACCCAAGTTTAGGATGCCATTCTTCATCATGCCAAAAGAAGGTTTTTGCATGAAGTTTTCTCCATACAAAAGGTCTTTCGCCTTCCCTTTCTCATGTCCAAAAATAGATAAGATCTGGTGTTATATGGCAGGTTCAAATTTGATTTGAATAGGTTACTATATAGGATAAGGTTTGACCGTAGACCTTTCCGCCCACTTCCTTTTATTCTCTTTCTTTTGTGTGACAAAAAGAGGAATTTTTTGGCTTGGGGAATCAAATGAGATCTGATTTATCATGAAAAAATTTGGTTGGGGCATCCCATGTTTATTTGGCATGGAATTTTGAGAGGGGATGACAACACATGCAAGAGTCCAAACGTTGTTAGACTCTTCACACCCTAACAACTTTGATGCCAAATAAAAAGTTTTTTTTTTTGTGTGTGTAAGAGACATGAGAAAGTGGTCTTCATGGTGGGAAGGTGGGGGCATGGTTTCATGATGTGAAAAAAAGAGGAGAGTCCTCTCTGCTTTGGGTGAGAGAAAAACTTAGAATTCTAGATTTTGTTCTTAAGGGTTTGGGAAGAGAGAAAAAAAGAGAGAAGAGTGTCTCCTCTCCATACTTCTTCCTCATCTTCATCTCCTCCAGATATCCTTCTTCAATGTCTAGAAAGATTCGAGAGATTTGAAGAAAAGATTCAAATCAGCCAACAAGATGATCTTCGCACGAACTAGCACTCCTAAGGAGATCGATTAGATTGAAGCTTCGAGTGGACTTTTTGTAGAGGCCGGATACGTATGCGGTTGTGAGCAACCAGCGAGAACTCTCTTTACCATATCTGTCAGCAGTGGTGATCGTCGATCTGTGCTCAAGTATTGAGTTTTGAACTTAGATTAGAAGTAGATTTGATCTACTACTCACATGTATGCAAGTAGATTTTGTCTTCTAATTTTTTCAAATTTTATATGCAACATATCATATCATAGATCCTAGAGTAGGTTGATTTATTGATCTGATCATATGTATGTTAGATTGATATGATTAATTTAGTTATTTTTCACTATAATTTATTTCAAAAATTTTTAAAATACATGCATGAAATTACCTACATTTTTCACCACAGCCTTGTTTGGTTCATTCATATGTTAATATGTTGATTGTATGCATGCTATAAATTATGCTATAATCATGATTATATTTTCATATGATGATATGAATTGATGCATATTTAATACATATGTGATATGTACTAATAGAGGATTAAAATTCTTAGTAGCCTAATACTCTTTGAGAATCTTAGTAAAGGCCGTCCTGCAAGCCATAGTGGACTATAGTGGAAGGGATGCCTGTATGAATCAAGAAGAAGAACCATGAAAGGATATTTTATTTTTGAATATTATAAGATCATATTAGAATGTGTATGAGACCAAGTGAAGTCCTCATAAAATTATATTAAGCAGTAGTGACAGCAACTATGGGTTAAATCAATTCTTGATCAATTGGTGTCTAGAAAAGTGCTATAGATGGTTCTTTAATTAATTTCATTGACTGATCTGACTAATTTATTGAGGTTTAAAAGAAGCAATAGAGGGACCTCCACCTACTTACCTGACTAATTTGGTTAAGAGATCTTGAAATTGAATAAAACTCTAATGTTGAAAACACCACTAGAGGCCTTCCTTCATGTTAGGTCAAAGTTATATCATGAACCACATCAGGTTTGTTGTGTTACTACAAGACTTGCTATGGGGCTGATGTAACATAGTCCTAGTGCATATAAGATGCTTACAGTAATTTTGGATTTGCTGCTTTGTTGTGTTACCAGAAGGCTAGTTATATTCAAATTTGACTGTATAAAAATGAAGGATTTTACTTAACTAAAATATTATAGTTTGTTGTATTACCATAAGGCTATTATTATTTTAGAGGCCAAGAACTAGTTGAGAATTGCATGAGGGTTTGTTGTGTTACCATAAGATCTTTATGAGAAATTAGGATCTCAACCTCATTAAAATACATATTTAGTATCTCTCATTCATCTAGAAAAAAGCTATGATGTTTGACAAAATAGTGAGAGATATAATTAAATAAAAAATCTTATTTAATTGTGTGTCATCATGAGTTAGTTGCTTATGTATTGTTCTTTATTTAATATAAATTAAAATTTTACTATGGCATCTTTATTATCATTGTGAGAAATTTTAGATTCCAACAAATTGTCTGATCCCAATTACGCAGATTGGTTGAAAAATTTAAAAATAGTGCTCACTCAGGAGAAGCTTTTCTATATTCTTGATGTTTCTAAACCATAAGAGGTTGGGGACAATACCACTGAAGAAGAAGTATCCGCATATAGGATGTGGAAGAATGACAGCTTGACTGTTAAATATATCATACTGGCCTCTATGAGTAATAAATTATAGAGGCAGCATGAAAGTATGGATACTCAATCCCTACTCTTCAATTTAAAAGAGTTGTATGAAAAGCAGAATAGAACTTTTAGATATGAGATATCTAAGCAATTATTCCATACTAGAATGGTAGAAGGGTCATCCGTACAAGATCATGTCCTTAAGGTCATTGACTTGATCACTAGATTGGGTCAATTAGGTTTTGTGATTGATGAAGAATTGAGTTAGAATTTGATCTTGCAATCTCTCTCTAAATCATTTGCTCAATTTGTTGTGAATTAGCACATGAATAAACTGAATACCTTTTTGTCTGAACTGTTAAATATGCTCAAAATAGCTGAGGGCCACATTAAAAAGGATAAAGCTCTAGTTCTTCTTACGAAAAAGACCTTTAAGAAATCAAGCATGAAGGATTCGAAGAAAATATTGAACCCTAGAGGTGGCAAGATGAAGAAGAAGAGGAAAAAAGTCTCTAGACAAGGTACCTACTTTCATTGCAGTAAGACAGGACACTGAAAAAAAAATTGTAAGGTTTATCTTACATCTGTAAAGACCGGTGTAACTAATGCACCAAAAGGTGTGTATGAGATACATACAATTTTATCATTAAATTTTTCTAATTCAAACTCTTGGGTATTGGATACTATCTGCGGTTCTTATATTTGCAAATTATTACAGAAGCTGTAGAAAATTAGAGTTTTGAAGAAGGGTGACTTCAAGCTCTATGGTATTGGAGGATAGTCCATCCAAGCAGAAGCTATGAGGATATATATCTTGAAGTTATCTTCTGCAAAGATCTTAGATCTAGAAAATTATTATTATATGCCTAAGATCATTAGGAATATTATTTCTATATCATTACTATTGCAACAAAGATATGAAATAAATGAAAAGAGCAATAGTTGCTCAATTTCTTATTCTAATAAAATTCTCTGTCATGGTATTTTTGATAATAATCTTTTGATTCTATCTCTTAATGATAATATTTTTCATGTTGATGAAAGTAAAAAAAAAAAAAAATATAAATAATACTTTGGCATTATCGACTTGATCATATAAGTGAGATAAAAATTAACAAGTTATACAAAAAAAAATTCTTTGATCCTTATGATTATGAATCATTAGGAACTTGTGAATCTTATTTTATGGATAAAATAACTAAGACTCTATTTAGTGGATATGGAGAAAGGACAAATGAGTTATTAAGACTTGTATGTACTGACGTATGTGGTCCTATGACAACTGAAGCTACAGGAGGATACTCTTATTTTATTATGTTCACTGATGATTTATCTAGATTTGGATATGCATATCTTATAAAAAATAAATTTGAAGTTCTTGATAAATTTAAAGAGTATCAAAGTATGATTGAGAAATAAACTGAAAAAGTATTAAAATTCTTCGATCCGATTGAAGAGGAGAATACTTATCAAATAAATTTTTAGAATATCTTAAAGAAAATAAAATTCTCTCAAAATAGACCCCTCCTTATACACCACAGTTAAATGGTATAGTAGAAAAGAGAAATCGTACTTTATTAGATATGGTACGGTCTATGATGTGCTTTACAGATTTATTTATTTTTTTCTGAGGATATGTCTTAGAAACTATTGTATATATCCTGAATAGAGTATCTTCAAAATCTGTGCCAAGCACTCCATATGAGATATGGAGAAGTAAAAAATTTAATCTTAAGTATCTTAAGATTTGAGACTGTTTGACTTATGTTAAAAAAAATTTGGACATAAACTAAATACTAGAGCAGATAAATACTATAGGGATCAGGTCTAGGGTTTTAGGGTTAGATCTTGAAACTTTTTCAAGATCATGCAACGGAAGATTAAAATAAATCAAAATTTATTTTATAGAATCAGAGAATCCCTAAATCTAAGATCTTATTACATGATTATTACATGGTATTAAATCAAAAATTAAAATATATAGAGAATGAACTACATGTTGATCATATCAACATGTTTCTATGCTACATCTAATGTGTGTAATAAACAATAGATCAGATCTATTACCTTGCAAGTTAGATGTTCTAACCTTGCTGATCCGGGCTTGAGAATGATATTATGAGCTACACACACATCCGACCTCTAGGAGTTATCCACACAAGCCCACGAATCTCGATCAGAAGTCCTGCTCCAGAAAATCAGCACAGTATGCTAGTATTGTGCTGATCCCTCTTCGATGGTTGATCAGGTGCCTCCTTCTTCTTAATTTGGACTCTTTCAAAGATGAAAAGTAGGAGGAGGAGTTTCAGATCTGAGATACTCTCAGAAAACTCAAGATGGAGGAAGAAAAGAGATGAACATAACAACCCTAGAAGAAGACAATCTTCTTCTTCTCTTTGCTCTCTCTAGACATCCTATCTTGTGTCTACTATATCTCCACATCCCAACCTTTTTTCTCTCTAATTTTTGGATGCCCCAAAGGTCTCTCCTTGATCTATTTTCTATGATAATTTTATAAAGAAATTTATTTTATATAGAGAGATATGATAGAGTCTTTGTCTAGGTTAAATACCTAGTCAAGGTTTATCTAAACATGGCAAGATTTGGGCACCCCCTCCTTCTTTTTGTGTGTGGACCAATAGAAAAGGATACCTATCAAGTGCCATAAAAGCCACTAAAATCTTAAAAAAAATCTGGATAAAATCAGTGCAAAAAGGAAAGAGTTTTGGATTTCTAAAACTCTATCTCATAGAATTTGAAATCCAAACTTATTCCTACTTTGATTTGATCCACAACCATCTTTCATGTAAGAAAGAAGAGAGAAAACCTTTTAGATGTGGTGAAGACCTGGGAGAGGATTTTTATCACACAAAATAAGAGAAAATTGACATGGAATAAGAGAGAGGGCGTGGAGGGCTTATGTGGTGCAAGGTAGAATCTTAGTCTTACTAGAATTCTATCTTATGATTTGTTTTAATTTGGTTTCTCAAATCAAATCAAACCAAAATTAGATCAACCTAATTAAAATAGGTCTTAACTTAATTAAAAATCTAATTTAATCAAATTAAATTAGATTTAAATCTATTTTAATTTTTTAATCAAATTAGAAATTAGGTTGACCCAAGTCCTAATTGAACTAGGACTAGTTTTTTTTTGCACTTGGCTTATCCAATAAACCAATTGAACTTGATCCAATCAAGCTCAAACTAAATCTAATTAAATTATATTCAATTAGACTTGATCTCAGCCCATTGGCTTAATCAAATTAAGCTAATTAGCAATTAAATTGCTAATCGATCCTCCTGCAACACTTGCACTAGGTTAAATGTCAATCATATTGATCGTTTAACCCTAGAATGATTCTTAATTGTTAGTCAACCATCCGATCGGATCATAAAATCTAATGTGTGTGATCTCATAGGTCCGAACCTAAATCGATAGTACAAAAATAAATTCTTATACTAATCGAAATGACCATCTAGCAATGGTACCCGACGGTCGGATAGGTCGAATGTGTAGAACAACATCTTTAGAACCCATGCGGATATAGTTTCCATATAATTCATTTTCTTGACCAAAATGATCATAGGACATCTCAGAGTTCAACTGTCAACTCTGATCAGATTGTCCATATTGTATTTCAAAATATCAAATCCATCTGATAGATTATCCTGGCCAAGGTTTTGCTAAATTGAAATACAGTGACTCATTCTTCTCTAACTCTGGGAGTGGTCAATCCCATCTCGATCACACTCTGACTTTGTAAGTACTTGACTGTGCCCAAAAACCTTCCATTACTGAATTAAAAATTCAGTTAGTTCAGTACCAAAGCACAGTGATTTGCTTGCAAGTCACAGAGATATTCTCGATAGTAGAATGCTCTTGAGTTGGTTACGTTCAATGATGATGTACCCTTATATCTCATCTGTATGCTATATCAGTGTCTCCACATTTTTTGGCTAAAAGGATAACCAACCCATATGGCCTACAGCGACCTATGCTTGATAGAAGCTGTCCTCCTTATTAACAACCTATCATTTGGTCGTGAACAATTTTAAGGACTAATCGATAAATCCTCTCTTTATCAAACTTAAATAGTCCTAAGGATTTCATCATAACAACGAAGTTCGTTAGAAGATGAAAACTTATGATGAAAATATCAAAAATATATTTTATTTGTTAACAAATCAATTACAATACTTGGTTGCTCAACCGTCAACAGTTTGACGATTGGCTTTTGGGACATATTTCTCAAAACTCTCACTTATCCTAAAGTCACTTGGCACAGTATCTAATACCCATTTTTGACTTGTGGTTGTTAAACTCTTTTATCGCCAGGGCTTTAGTGAAGGGTCGGTCAGATTCTCCTTTTCGTCGATCTTCTGAAGGTCGACATCACCTCGATCCATGATCTCTCAGATCAGATGGAAGTAGCGCAAAATATGCTTCGTCTGTGGTGTGCTTTGGGTTCCTTCACCTGAGCTATGGCACCAGTGATGTCACAGTAGAACAGGATCGGGCCATCGAGGGAGGGTGCTACTCCGAGCTCGGTGATAAATTTTTTCAGCCACACAGCTTCCTTCAGGACATCCGATGCTGTGATGTACTCCACCTCGCAAACAGAGTCTACTACAATATGCTGCTTAGAACTCTTCCAATAGATGGCTCCACCATTCAGAGTAAAGATATAACCTGACACGCTTCTGCTATCATCATGGTTAGATTGAAAGTTGGAGTCTGTGAATTCCATAAGTTTCAGATCTGACTCACCATAAACCAACCATTGGTCTTTAGTATTTCTCAAATACTTAAGGATGGCTTTAACCACTTTTCAGTGATTTTCTCCCGGGTCAGATTGGTATCTACTCACTACTTCTAGTGAGTATTTCACATCTGGCCTTGTACATGTCATGGCATACATGATAGATCCCATAACTGAAGCATATGGGACTCTACTCATACGTTCTCTCTCTTCAGGAGTTGTCGGACAATTCTTCTTAGAGAGAGAAATTTCATGACCTATCAGTAGATAGCCCTTCTTGAAATTCTTCATGCTGAACCTCTTCAGCACAGTGTCTATGTACGTAGACTGAGATAACCCAAGCATCCTTTTAGATCTATCTCTGTAGATCTTCATCCTTAGAATGTAGGATGCTTCACCTAAGTTCTTCAAGGAGAACTGCGATGACAACCAAACTTTTATTCCCTGTTGTGGGGGATGTCATTCCCGATTCAGAGAATGTCATCCACGTACAAGATAAGAAATACCACAACTAGACTATTTGCCCATTTATAGATGCAGGGTTCTTCTCCATTCTTAACAAAGCCATAAGTTTTGATCACCTTATCAAAATGCATGTTTCAACTCCGAGAAGCTTGCTTTAATCCATAAATAGATCTCTGAAGCTTGCACACCCTGGACTCATCTGTGGATGTAAACCCCTCAAGTTGTATCATATACACCTCTTCGGTCAGCTCTCCATTCAGAAAAGCTGTCTTTACATCTATCTGCCAGATCTCATAATCCAGATGGGTAGCTATTGTAAGCATTATCCGAATGGATTTGAGCATTGGCACAGGAGAAAATATCTCATCATAGTCAATACCATAACATTCATGATATCCCTTAGCAACTAGATAGACTTTATAGGTCTCCACCCTTTCATCTACGCTCCTTTTCCTTTTGAAGACCCATTTTCACCCAATGGGTTTAACCCCTTCAGATGAGTCAATCAATGTCCATACATTGTTGACCTTCATGGACTTCATTTCAGATTTCATGGCTTCAAGCTATTTTTTGGAATCAGATCTCTGCATTGCATCTATATAGGTGATCGAATCCTCATCGTTCTCATCGAGTTCGATGGGATCACCATCTCGGACCTAGAAATTGTAGTATCTATTTGGCTGACGCGATACTCTACCAGATCGCCTTAATGGTGTAGGTACATTGGGCTTCGGATCTGATCTAATCAAATTCGACTCAGGTTCAGCTGTTGGTATCGATCCTTCTACCTATTGAACTTCATTAAGTTCAACCTTAGAGGCAACGGTTCCTTCACCAAGAAACTTCTTTTCTAAAAAGGTTGCCTTAAGATTGATGAATACCTTTTGTTCATCAGCATGATAGAAAAAATATCTTTTGATTTCTTTGGGGTATCCTATGAATGTACATTTGTCAGATCTAGGTCCGAGTTTATCTGTAACTAACTGTTTGACATAGGTTGGGCACCCCCAGACCCTAAGGTGTGAAAGTACTGGCTTACGCCCTGTCCATATCTCATATGGAGTCTTAATTACAGACTTACTTGAAATCTTATTTAATAGATAACAGGCCGATTCGAGTGCATATCCTCAGAAGAATATCGGCAAGCTGGCAAAACCCATCATGGATCGGACCATGTCTAACAGAGTTCGATTTCTTCTTTTAGACACACCATTATGCTGTGGTGTTCCTAGAGGAGTCCATTGGGAGAGAATCCCATTCTCTCCTAGGTATGTGAGAAACTCACCAGAAAGGTATTCCCCTCCTCGGTCAGATCGTAGAGTTTTAATACTCTTCCCAGTTTATTTTTTTACTTCACTTTAGAATCATTTGAACATTTCAAATGAATCCAAATTATGTTTCATCAAATAGACATATCCATATCTGGATAGATCATCCATGAAAGTGACGAAGTAAAAATCTCCACCTCTAGCACTTGTGCTCATGGGCCCGCATATATCAGTATGTATTGGGCCCAAGAGCTCAGTAGCTCTCTCACCTTTTTCAGTAAAAGATGACTTGGTTATTTTACCAAAAAGACAGGACTCACAGATTGAAAGTGATTCATAGTCATTGACTTCGAAGATTTCCTCTTGAGTCAACCTGTTTATTCTGTTCTTGTTTATATGACCTAGTCTACTGTGCCATAAGTAGATATCTGATATATTATCTAATCTAGAGTGCTTGCCAGTAGAATAAACTCTTATCGGGCTTGATCTTTCTGGTCTGGCCCTATACTGATGTCTCAGTCTGAACTTGTACCTTCTTTATTTTCTTCTTCTTATTCTTCTTCCTTTCTCAAAGGGTCGAGAACCAGAAGATGAACCTCCCACTAAGTTCACCGACTCCTTGTGAGTTGGTTATCCTTCTCAAAGTTCTGAAGCAACCCCAGTAACCCGTGGTAGTTTGCTTCAGGCTTTGTCATTCTATAATGAGTGAGGAATGAGAGATAAGACTTGAGTAGCGAGTTCAGTATTACATCTTTCCCAAGCTGCTCATGCAAGAGAAAGCTGAGCTTGCTCAAACGCTCCATCAGCTCGATCATGTACAATACATGATCAGTGACAGAGGCACCTTCCCGTACTTTGGCGTTGAAGATGGCATAACTAGTCTTGTGCCTCTCCACGTCATCGAGTGTGCCAAAAGCATCCTCCAACACTTGAAGCATGTCATTTAGCTGAGCCATTTCAAATTTGCGACTGAACTCATCGCTCATGGCAGCCAGCATGATGTAACACACCGTGGTTCGGTCACTGAGCCACTTCTGATAAATATCTCTGTCTATTCCATGTGCATTGGCAGCTGGCTCCTCAGGTACAGGATCCGTTATCACATATAGGATCCGTTCATGCTCCAAAACTATCTTCAACTTTCGGTACTAGCTACCGAAGTTGGGTCCCACCAACTTATCATTGTCCAACAATAATCAAAACGATAGAAAAGTGGCCATATCTACACAAAGAAAAATCATAACCTAATTAGTAATTGATTCATTAAACCTAAAGATTTAGACTTTAATCAAAAGGTTTCTTCCACTATTTTATTCAAATTGGTAGCCTTTACCTTCAATTCGAGAAATTATCCTAATTCCTTAGTGGGTACTAGAATCCACTTAGACTGCACACAAGCCCAACTTTGGTTGGCTAACCCATATACATCTAAAGATAGGTTCATAACCAATTGTTTCTCTAAATAATTTTTAGTAATTTTAATTTTGCCCCAGTCCCTAATCAGTAGGTTTTGGCCTCCACTGAAAAGGTCTGGTTAGGTCCAACCATTAACATGACCATACTTGGCCCATCTAGCCAATGAATGATTAGGCTTAACTTTGATTGGCTAATCTAACCACCATTTAGAAAGATGCAGTCAAGAAATCATATTATGAATGATAATTCCATCAATCGATAAGCACCAGGCCTTTGGGCCTCTAATGATTATCCAACTGATGGACCCATTATCATCCCCTTAATGGGAGGCTATGATCTAGTTATCACTATAATTATTTTATTTTAAGGACCTAATAATTTTAAAAAATTTAATTGATTTAGAGGATGAGGTCAGATGAACCAGCTTATCATGATCCTCCCACTGGCTTCACCAAGTCAGCTTAAGGGAGATCATTAAAAGGACTGGTCTATGAGCACCTAAATCAATCACACTAATTTACCTAGCTGACATAGATTAGCTCGAATAGTCAAGTAATCCAATCAAAATATAATTTCATCAAGAGGCTAGATAAGTTCGATCGGTGGGAGGGTCTGCCAAAGCTTACCTTAAACACCATCAGAAATGGCTAAATAAGCGGGCTCCCGATTAAAAACCATCGGTCTGGTTTACCTTAGACACCAACTGGTTTAATTAGTTTTGATTAGATCAACCTAACAGTTCATACTAGATCGCTTAGCCAAGAATCAAGTCCATTTGGTTCTCGTTAAAGATATGAACTTGACCAACTACAACTATTGTAATTGATCTAGAGAATCTTTGACCTAATCTAAGACAACAATTGATTAGATTTAGTCAATTCTCTAATTAAGTCCATCTTTAATCTAACCTTAGGTCTAACCCAATTAATTGACCTAATTTCCACTAACCCATTAACCCAATGTGTTATGGTTTGTGTCTTAGGTTCTTCAATTCACAATCCTAGAACCTAATCAAAACAACTTCTTAATTCTCAATTAAGTTTTGGGCTGAGGGTTGGGGTTCGATTTTTTGAAAATAATTTTTATATTTGTAAAATAATTTTACAACATGGTTCCACCAACCAAGTTGCATGTTTGATTCATAATCAAGATGCAAATAAAATAAACATGAAACTACTTTAGATCTAATCTAAACAGGTTCATGTAATTGAAACAATTTCAACTTTAAACTGTGTAAATTTTTCAGATAAAAATATGATGGTTCTTTGTGCGGGTTATATTAACAAAGAGATTTTATTTTAGATTTAAATATTTTTAAATTTAATAAATTATAAATTTAATCTAGATTATATCTAACAAATTTATGATTAAAGATAGATCTACACGAACTAGGGCAACCTTTGCACTATAAGGGGTAAACCTTATAGTAGGACAACCTTGCAATTCATGATTGATCTAAAAATTTTAATTTTAGATTTAATAATTAGATTATAAATTAGATCTAATCTAAAAAATAATCTAAGCACGTATAAATAATCATATAATAAATAACCTCGCTCTGATACCAATTGTAAGAACTAGATCTAGGATTTCAGGGTTAGATCTTGAAACTTTTTCAAGATCATGCAGCGGAAGACTAAAATAAATCAAAATTTATTTTATAAGATCAAAAGATTTTTAGATCTAAGATCCTATTACATAATTATTATATGATATTAAATCAAAAATTAAAATATATAGAGAATGAACTACATGTTGATCATATCAACATGTTTCTATGCTACATCTAATGTATGTAATAAACAATAGATCAGATCTATTACCTTACAAATTAGACGTTCTAACCTTGCTGATCTGGACTTGAGGATGATGTTGCAAGTTGCACATACATCTGACCTCTAGGAGTCATCTACACGAGCCCATGAATCTCGATCAGAAGTCCTGCTTCAGGAAATCCGCACAGTATGCTAGTACTGCACTGATCCTTCTTCGATGGTTGATCAGATGCCTCCTTCTTCTTGATTTGGACTCTTCCAAAGATGAAAAGTAGGAGGAGAAGTTTCGGATCTGAGACGCTCTCAGAAAACTCAAGATGGAGGAAGGAAAGAGATGAACACAACAACCCTAGAAGAAGACCCTCTTCTTCTTCTCTTTGCTCTCTCTAGACAATCTATCTTGTGTCTATTATATCTCCACCCCAACTTTCTTTCTCTTTGATTTTTGGATGCCCCAAAGGTCTCTCTTTGATCTATTTTTCACAAAAATTTCATAAATAAATTTATTTTATATAGAAAGATATGATAGAGTTCTTGTCTAGATCAAATACCTAGTCAAGATTTATCCAAACATGGCAAGATAAGGGGCGCCCAACTCTTGGGCGCCCCCTCCTTCTTTTTATGCATGGATCAATAGTAAAGGGCACCTATCAAGTGCTATAAAAGTCACTAAAATCTCAGAAAAAATCTGGATAAAATCGATGCAAAAAGGAAAGAGTTTTGGATTTCTAAAACTCTATCTCATAGAATTTGAAATCCAAACTTATTTTTACTTTGATTTGATCCACAACCATCTTCCATATAAGAAAAAAGAGAAAAAATCTTTTGGGTGTGGTGAAGACCTGAGAGAGGATTTTTTTCACACAAAATAAGGGAAAATTAGCATGGAATAAGAGAGAGGGCGTGGGGGCTTATGTGGCGCAAGGTAGAATCCTAATCTTATTAGGATTCTATCTTATGACTTGTTTTAATTTGGTTTCTCAAACCGAATCAAATCAAAATTAGATCAATCCAATTAAAATAGATCTTAATCTAATTAAAAACTTAATTTAATCAAATTAAATTAGATTTAAATATATTTTAATTTTTTAATCAAATTAGAAATTAGGTTGACCCAAGTCCTAATTGAACTAGGACTAGTTTTTTCTTGCACTTGGCTTATCCAATAAACCAATTGGACTTGATCCAATCAAGCTCAAACTAAATCTAATTAAATCATATTCAATTAGACTTGATCTCAACCTATTGGATTAATCAAATTAAGCCAATTAGCAATCGAATTGCTAATCGATCCTCCTGCAACACTTGCACTAGGTTAAATGTCAATCGTATTGTTCGTTTAACCCTAGAATAATTCTTAATCGTTAATCAACCATCCGATCGGATTGTGAACTCTAATATGTGTGACCTCATAGGTTCGAACTTAAGTCAGTAGCATAGAAATAAATTTTTGTACCAATCAAAATGACCATCTAGCAATGGTACCCGACGGCCAGATAGGTCGCATGTGTAGAACAACATCTTTAGAACCCATGCGGATATAGTTTTCATATAATTCATCTCCTTGATCAAAATGATCATAGGATACCTCAGAGTTCCACTGTCAACTCTGATCAGGGTGTCCATATTGTATTTCAAAATATCAAATACATCTGATGGATTATCCTGGTCAAAGTTTTGCTAAATTAAAATACAGCAACTCATTCTTCTCCAACTCTTGGAGTGGTCAATCCCATCTCGATCACACTCTAACTTTGCAAGTACTTGACTGTGCCTAGAAGCCTTCCATCACTGAATTAGAAATTCAGTTAGTCCAGTACCAAAGCATAGCGAGTTGCTTGCAAGTCACTGAGGCGATCTCAGGTCTAAAGAACACTTATACCTATATCCCATCAGAGACATTCTCGATAGCAGAATACTCTGAAGTTGGTCATGTTCAATGATGATGTACCCTTACATCTCATCTGTATGCCATACCAGTGTCTCCACACTCTTTGGTTAAGAGGACAACCAACCCATATGGCCTACAGCGACCTATGCTCGATAGAAGCTGTCATCCTTATTAACAGCCTATCATTTGATCATGAATAATTTTAAGGACTAATCGATAAATCTTCTCTTTATCAAACTTAAATAGTCTTAAGGACTTCATTATAACAACGGAGTTCGTTAGAAGATGAAAACTTATGATGAAAATATCAAAAATATATTTTATTTGTTAATAAATCAATTACAATACTTGGTTGCTCAACCGTCAACAGCTTGACAATTGACTTTTAAGATATATTTTTTAACAAATACTTATTTGTAAGTTATCCTAAAGAGAGTATGGGATACCTCTTTTACTATCTTACTGAATATAAGGTGTTTGTCAGTAAGCATGCCATTTTTATGGAAAAAGAGTTTATCCTAGAAAGGGACAATGGGTGGAAAATTGAATTTGATGAAGTTCTAGACCTATAAGTAGAAGCACAAGATATTTCTCAATCAGAAGTATCCATTGATGAGGTACAACCACAAAATACACCTCCTCTCCGAAGGTCAGATAGAGTGTGAAATGCACCTTTAAGATACGTATTCGTTATTGAGAATAATGAAGCCCACATCATCGAGAATGATGAACCTTTGATCTATATAAAAGCTATCATGAGTAGGGACTCAGACAAATAGCTGGAAGTTATGAAATCCGAAATAGACTCTATATACTCCAACCAAGTATGAACTTTGGTTGATGCACCAGAGGGTGTGATCCTTATTGGATGTAAATGGGTCTATAAGAAAAAGATTGAAGCAGATGGTCAAGTCAAACCCTATAAAGTCAGATTGAAGGCTAAAGATTTTAGACAAAAATAGAGTATTGATTATGATGAAACATGTTCACCTGTTGTCATGCTCAAATCTATTTGATTATACTTGCAATAGTAGCATACCATGATTATGAAATCTGGCAAATGAATGTAAAGACTGCCTTTCTTAATGGTTATCTTAAGAAAGAAGTTTACATATCTCGGCAAAAAAGATTTGTTTCAAGTGGGAGAGCAAATCAGGTATGTAAGCTTATGAAATCTATTTATGGATTCAAGCAAGTCTCGAGGAGTTGGAACATCTGCTTTGATGTTACAGTCAAAGAGTTTGACTTTATCAAAAATATGGATGAACCTTGTATGTATAAGAAGACTAGTGAGAGTGTTATTGTCTTCTTAATTTTGTATGTGGATGATATTTTTCTTATTAGGAATGATATCCCAATGTTACAATCGGTCAAGCATGGCTATCAAGTAAGTTTTCTATGAAAGATTTGGGTGAAGCATCCTATATACTTGGTATAAAGATCTATAGGGATAGATCTAAGAGGATGTTAGGCTTGTCCTAGTCTGAGTACATAGACCTTGTGCTAAAATAGTTCAGCATGGATGAGAGTAAAAGAAGTTACTTACCCATGAGTCAAGGCATACATCTTTCTAAAAGGATGTCTCCAAAGATACTGAAAGAGAGAAATAGAATGAGTTTTATTTTTTATGCTTCGACAGTAGGGTCAATCATGTATGCTATGCTATGTACCGGACCTGATGTTGCCTATGCCTTAGGCATAGTTAGTAGATTTCAGGCTGATCCAGATGAGGATCATTGAAAAGTAGTGAAAAATATTTTCAAGTACTTAAGAAGGACTAAGAATATTTTTCTGGTATATGAAAGATCTAATCTAAAACTAGAAGGATATTCTGACTCTAGTTTTCAATCAGATCCTGGTGATAGCAAGTTCACTTTAGAGTACATCTTTATTCTAAATGGTGGAGCAGTAAGTTAAAAAAGTTCTAAGCAGCAGACTGTAACTGACTTAACCACTGAGGTAGAATATATAGCTATAAGTGAAGCCACCAAGAAAGCTGTTTAGATGAAGAAGTTCATCATTGAATTGGATGTCATTTCTGAGATTGAGAATCTAGTACCACTTACTATGATAATACTGGAGCCATTGGTCAAGCAAAGGAATTAAGATCTCATCATAAATCCGAGCACATTCTAAGGCACTTCTACTTCATTTGTGAAATTATGGAAAGACAAGATATAGTCATTGAACGAGTAGATATAAAAAACAACATAGCAAACCCGTTCACTAGGGTTCCACCACAGTAGCAATTCGATCGCCACCTTGATTGTATGAGAATAAAATATAAGGACGATTGACTTTAATGCAAGTGGAAGATTGAAAGAAATATATCCTACAAGCCAATCGAAATTTATATTTTTATGAATTTTTCTTATAATCTTTGAGACTCATGTAATTGACACTTTATGAATAAATATAAGATATTTATTTTTCATCATATGCTGCATCTTATATTTGTAATCATTACGATGAACCCCATAAAATCAACGCAATGATTTTAGGGTTATGATGAGATCATATCTATGAGATCTAAAATCCTAAAATTTTGATTTAGAATACTTCTAGTCATAGGAGCATTAAGTAGGAGATCAATGTTCCGGATAGACTGGCACATCCTATGTATGCTCAATGATGAGAGTGACTGATCTCATAAGTCATTTGTGTGAGACACTAATACAAGGATATGTGTGCTCATTAGAGAATGAGTTCACTGAATTGATCCATATCGAGAAATATCTTATGAAATCTTTTTATTCATCAAAATATATTTTCTTATAGTGAGAGTTATATATATTGTCCTTCGACCTGAGACTACCATTGAACCTTATATACATGAATCTATATTTTGGTTCATACTCAATCATGACTTAGTCATGTATGGGTTGTTTTAGATATGATAAATTATGTATGAAGGTTGTGAGTAGGTCAACATGGAATCGATCACTCCTGATAAGAGGAGTTCGCATCCTACTTGCTCTAACATATGATAATTCAGGGAGTCTTTGATCAAAGCAGAATAAAAATTAAATTTTTTTTTTAATATTTTATTAATTAAATTATCATTAGATTAAGAGAAATAAAAATATGGTATTGAATTTGGCATATTTTCATATCTATAGTCATATTTAGGATGCAGGATGATCGCATGATCAAATTGTATGGTAACTCACTATTGAAGGATATTTTTAATATTTTTATTAAAATTTTATATCTTTCAAATAGACATAATACATTGCTAAACGTCAATCTTATCTTATAGATTTGATCGAATTAAAAAATTTAATTTGATCATCAATTAAAAAGGGTTCTAATTGCTAAATCGGGTTAGCTCGATTGGACTTAAATCGGTTAGATTGGATTCTAATCAAATTTGGTCAACTTATACATGAACCTACTATTGACTAGATGTAAAATTCAATGGATCACATACAAAGAGAATTGATCGAGGATCTAATTGGATTAGATCATGTTTGCAAGATAAACATGCTAGCATATGTTGCAAACCCTAACTCCTTATTTTGAATCGGGTTCGAAAATGGTTCCTATTTGGGCTAATTAAATCCAATCAAGCTCAAATAATTTTGATTTCAAATTGGGTTAGTCCTTGGCTGATTGAGTCAAGGTTGTTGGTGCATAAAATCAGGCTTCCACATCTACAAAATATTTTTCTGTCGTGTGGAGGAGTTTGTTAGTGAGCGCAGAAATCAAATTGGCATCCCATGAGAAGGGATGCCCCTTCCTGGCTCATCCCTTTTATGATTCATGCTGAAAATAATATGGGGCATGGTATTTTAATTAGGCTTTAGATATATGGATGAATGGATAGAGTTTGATCAAGTTAGAGACTTGATCTTATCTAACCCTAGCCACCCCTATTAACCTTGGCGCCACTTGGACTAAGAGTCCAAGTGGTTAAGGTCTTTAAAACATTTCATGCTGATTTTTCCTCAAAATTTTTCCACGCATATCTCAGATTGGCGCCTCTCTTTTAGGCCCTTGGATGGCTATGTTGCGCTGATCAAGGGTGGAGAAGTGTGGCACCATTTGTGAAGTTGCACGATCCTTCGAAAAACATCAGAGAATTATTTCTCTGAAGAGTCCTTCTACATGAAATGACTCTTGAAAATAATTTAGATGATTTTCAAGTGTCATAGAAACTTGGACCAGCATGAGATAATGTGGTTGGGCATAAGATCTGAAGAGGAGGCATGAGATTTTTCTTGGATGGGGCATGAGTTGATCTCGATGGCACCCTGTCGCTAACTATAAATAGGTAAGCACTCGGGGTATTCAGATCAGTCCAAAGCCCTTCTTTGTTACCACTTCTTCCTATTGTCCAATTGTCTCCTTCCTTTCCTTGTTAGGATAAGTCCTAAAATAGTAAGGACAAGTCTGATCTTAGGACAAGGGCCTAGAAAGAGGATTAAAGAAGACAAGGAGAAAAGAAAGCAAGGGAAAGGAAAGGCTAGGAGAAAGAAAGGAAGATCTGAGGTTCTGCCATCCAGAAAAGTTCTTGGAGGAAGAAATCAGAGGAAGGAACCAATTAGAAAGGAGAGAGTGTCTTGATCAAAGCCCTATGTGGATCACCGTTGGAGGGCAAACACTTAGATGCCTGGTTGAAGTTCTGTCAGAATTTGGATATAGCACTGCAGGTATTTTTCTATACTTTCAATTATATTATGAAAATATTTTATATGATTGTTAATCATCAAGGAGGTCCTAATTTAGGATTTAATATTTAAGATTTCTTAGTTTAAATTTTTGAAAATCTATGCTTCTACTGTACCATCATTACCTTATAAGGAGAAAAGCTCTTTGCCTTTGATTTTCCACACCGCAACGTACGCTTGAGCCAGTATCCATGTTGGATCCATAGTCAACCTGTGATAGAGGAAAAAAAAAAAGAAAAAGAGTACATGATTTGAAAGGGATATAACATGGTTTTGGATTATAGGATTGAGGGTTAAGAAAAGAAATTATAGAGGCTGGAATTGGCAAGTATAGGTTTTTGGGCAAAAAAGAAATGGAGGACATCGATGGGAAGGATGGATTGTCTTATCACCCACTTTCCTGCTCAAGGCTATATATATGTGAAAAAGTTCAGAGGCTGATTCAAACACGGAGAACAGTTGAATAGAGAAGGCGAGGTTGGTTGTTTTTTCCTTTTTTTTGTTTCAATTTTGATTGATTTTCTTTTTATTTTTGGTTAGGTTTACTGGGGGATTAAAGAGATTGAATTGAGAAATGAAAGTAGCAAAAGTGATTTCCAAGACTCTTTCTTATTTTTTTGTTTGTTTTTATTGAATATTTCTGATTTTCTTTCTCTCATCAATTTGGTCTAAAGCTCTTTCATTGTGGCATCAAAAATAGCATTGTGTTTCTTATTAAGGATGCAGGAGAGTTGCTGTTTGATAGCCTTCCACTCCTTTATTCAGAAACATCATCTGAGGGATAGAGGAAAGGGATAGAGGCTTGCTACGATATTATAGTAGACTTGCTCAATGTCCATACATGAAAGGGAAAAAAAATATGTCACGGTTGCTGCTAGCAATCAACAGCTTTCCAGTGTGAAGGGGAGAAGGGAGGGACAGAGAAAAGAAGGGAGGGATAGAGGGTTGCTGTCAATGGCAGCCTTCCTCTATGTCCACCCTAGGGAAGGAAAAAAAAGGGTCACGATGCTGAATAGGGAAAAAAAAAAGCCTGATGGGTTAATGGGTTTAGAAATTGGCCAGCTTCGGATCCACAAGCGTCGGTTAGTGGGCAAACCAAATGGGTCATGGGTAATTGGGTTAAGAAGTTAGCAGATCCAAGATGTTTGGATTTTGGTTGCTGGGTTGGCAGGTGCAAGTTTTCGGATATTTGGGTTAGTGGGTTATTAAAGTTTGGTTAGTGTTACGATTAAGGTTAGGGTCAGGATTAGGTGTTGGCTAGGGTTAGCTATCTGGGTAAGGGTCAGGGTCAGAGTCAGGGTCAGGATCAGGAGCCGGTTAGTGTTAGGGTTAGGGATAGCTTCTGTTTAGGGAGGGGTTTGCATGAGGCATTGGATTAGGGTTAGGGTTGGGGTTAGGGGGGTATGTCTTGGGTTGGGGTTAGGGTTCGGTGGGGTTTGCAAAGAGGGTTGCATCGAAGAAGGGAACGTCGGAAAAAAAAGAAGAAAGAAACGAACAAAAGAGGAAGAGAGGAATTGCGTGTGGATGGGAGTGAAGAAAAAAGAAATAAAAGAAAAAAATAATAGTTGAAGGATTAGGGTTACAGTAGAGTTAGATCAAGGAAGGGAACCCAAAAAAAAAAAGAAAAAGAAAAGGATGATTGGAGGAGGAAGAAAGGAACGGGTTAGGATGGAATTAGGGTTAGGGTTTGACCGGTTGTTGGAGAAGTCAGAGAGAAGAAGGAGATGGAAAATGAGAAAAAAAAGGAAAAAACAAAATGACTGCATCAAGGAAAGATAGAATAAGCTTTAGATAGGAGGAATAGGAGGAAAAGGGTTACCCATGGTGATGATGGTGGTCATGGAACCAACGGAGAGAGCATAGATAGCAACCATTTTTCTCATGCCGAGCAAAATAAGAAACAGCACAAAGAATGGCCATGGTGCTCGGTGAAGCCCAAGGCCCTACCCTGTTGGTTGTCAATCCCTCATGCCCAACATGCTCCCCAGCCTGTTGACCATCGATGACGATGGTGGCGATGGCATCTCCTCCATGGAGAGAGGAGAGATGATGGTGGTAGAAATTGGGGTGGAAGACAGCGATGGTGGGAGAAATCGGGGTGGATGAGGGTTTTGAGAGGGTTGGCGGGAGTGGATGGGTGGGGAAGGTTGAATACCAATGTGGAGGAGAGGGGAAAAACATGGATCGAGCAGAAGGGATTTGGGAGAGGTGGCAGTGGTAGGAGAAAGGGCATGGATGAGGGTTTTGAGAGGAGGAGCAGCAACGGGTGGGTGGGGAAGGGTTAGGGTTTTAACAAAAAAAAAAGGAAGTGGAATGACACCATACACTTTCCCATGGGTTCTAATGCATAAAAAGAAAAAAAATGCTTAGTCTATGACATCGGTGGTAGGGAAGGGAAGCGGTGAGGTGGGGGGGGGTGCGGCGGGCGATGCAGACACAGGGGGTGGTTGGTCGATGGTAGGTAGGGGTGAGCATGGTCTGGTTTGGATCGATTTTATGCTCAAACCTAAGTCGAATCAGTCCTAAATGGTTTGGCATTTCTAGACATCAAACCAGACCGGTAGAAAATTGGAACCAAATCAAACCAACATGATTTAAATGATCAGGTTTGGTTTGGTTTATCGATTTATATTATTATTATTATAATAATAATATAATTCATGAAGACTTATTTTCTTTTCACATAAGAGTACCATCAAGATAATTTATCAAGTAAAATAATTTTAATTGATATAAGATATTGTCACTTAACAAAATGAAATTCTTAAACAAACACCATCATTAAGAATTAAGATAAAAATCTCCAACACGTTACAAAAAAAAAATAAACAATCCAATAAGTGAGTCACTTAGGGTTTAAGGGTAATTAACATAAAATCAAATTGATAAACAATACCATAAATTCAGAATTATTTTTTAATACATTAATACTTCAATATAAACAACACCCTAATCAAAATGACATCATTTTATTAAAGCAGGCCTGGTTGGGTTTGAGAATGGTTTTATTTATTGACAAACTTGAATCAATCCAAATCTATTTTTTATATATCAAAAACCAACCAAACCAAATTGAATAAAATTTTAAACCAAACCAAACCTATTGTTTGATTCAGTTTCACCGATTTGATTGGTTCAGGTTCGATTTTTGCTCACCGCTAGCAGTAGAGCATGGGGAAAGGAAATGTAGGGGGAGGGGGTAGGGGGCATCACCCAAAGGCCGAGGGAGGGGCATCATCGGTGAATAGAGATGTTGACCACAATGGGAAGGGGGCTGGACGGGAGACAAGGGAGGAGAAGGGGGGGCAGTGGTGGAGGGCAAGGGGTGGTCAATCTGGAGGTTTTGGAGTGCACCAACCACCGAGGAGGGGTTGGGGTTGGGTTCATGTTCGGGTTGAATCCAAGGGGGGACCGGTGGATGTCGGAGGGGGTAGAGCTGGGAGGACCCCATGGTCGGCCTCAAGGTTTAGAGAGAGAGTGAGGGTGCAATGAGAGAAGGAGATCACTGGTGGGGGAATCGGAGGGGAGGGGGAGAAGGAGGAGAAGGTTTTGGGAGTGGCGGCGGTGGTGGATGGGTGAGAGGGGGTTAGGGCCCGTGGGAGAGGAACGGGGAGGAGAGATTGTGGGAGGAGTGATGGAGAGAGTGGGATGCACTGCTGGGGAGCGGTGGATGGAGGAACGAGTGGGCTAGGGTTTGGGGATCAAGAGTTAGAGGGTAGGATCTAAGGTATGGCGAATGAGTTAGAAAGTTTTGGATGGAACTTTTTGAAAAAAAGATATTTTTGCAAAAAAAACCTCTCTACTTATTATTTTTATAGAGTAGTCCATCATTTTGTTGTAGTTATACAGAAAACCCTAAATCATAAAAATATGTTTCAAAAAATTATTAATAAAATTTTATTAAATTTGGGCAATATACATTGATAAAAATATATTACTTATTTTGAAAAAAAAAGTTGCATAGATTCCAAAATTGTGGTAACATTTTCAATAAATTTTTTTTGGTGGCTACAAAAATATTCTTGAGTATTGAAAATATAATAATATAATTATAATATTATCTAATACTATAATAATAATATAATAGTATAATATGTCTATATATAATAATATATATAAATATAATATAATATATTATACTATATTATTGTATATAATAATATAATATGTTATTATATACAATAATATATATTATATTATGTTATATTAATATAAGATATTAACATAATATACTATAATATATTATAACAATGGTATAACAATGTACAATAATATTAGCATGATATATTAATATATTATACTATAATAAAATAATATTATATTATAGTATATAGTAATATTTATATAAAATATTATACTATATTATTATTGTATAATATAATATTCTATATTATTATAATATATAATTATTATATCTTTTCACAAGTAAATTCTTTTTATGAGTAAATTCTAAGGTATGTATAAAATATAGTTTATAATTTTGTCTAGAATGTAGTTATTGGTGTTGGACCAATGGACTATTTTCCAATTTTTTTGTTGCATTGTTGGTGATCCAAAAAAAATATATAAAAAAAGAATAAGCAATATATATTTTTTTGCATATGCAGTGCAATATTTTAGTATTAAGATTTTACTTTTATTTATTTTTTATTTTTCATCCTAAAATTTTGGTAACATATACTTTTTAATTCTATTAAACTTCAAATTCATAAAGTCTTATAATTTAGGATGTATATGATATTTTTTTCTAATTTTTTTATGTATTTATTATAGAAAAATGGTAATTCTAAAAGGACTCCCATAGCAATAAGGAGTGCAGCACAATGAGCTTGTGTTGGAGAAATTGTTAAGGAATTGAACATCTATAGAATGGAATCCAATATTGACATGCTTGACCATATCAAGATAGTCAATGGAAAGATCCAAGAAATCATTTTTACGAAAAATATTATGAATGAAGAAGAAAGGTTCTTAGCATTGAGAGTGACTCTATCTAGAGTTTGGTAATATCTTTTAGATCAGTTTTGGGGATCACCGACATCACAAAAAAATTATTCTTGATTAGTGAAGAGTTTTGTTGATGAGTACATGAAAAGGAATATAACTCGATCAGCCACTCTTTCTTTATGCCCTAATTTTCATCATCATGAATATGCTGTGTTAAGTGATTCATGTCTATCAAAAGCAACACTAGCCATATTCTTAAAAAAATTACAGAGTCTATCCCAAGAAAAGTTCAATATATTCATCCTTGATCTATTGTATCACAAAACCTTTTATTGTGGATAGTTCTTTTGGTAGTGTAATATTCGTCTGCAATGTAAATACATATATGTTGTTTCCAATTTATGAAATACTATCAATTATGGGATACATGACTTTATATTCAACAATCGAAATAGGTATAAAAAAATAGTATGCTATCTTACACACTAAGAAACTAAAATTTATATATATTAAAACTTACAAATTGATCGTGTGATATGTAGCTCAATAGGATAATAGCCGTTGTACCTATTAATCCTGTACATGAAAAAACAATGAACAAGAGAACAATTAAAGAATTATTAGAAATGGATCTGCAAACCACTTAGGTGCGATAGTCGGTATATGCAAAAGATTTAAAAGTACATTCTTATACATTTTGTCCTATAACAATTTTCTTTTCCTTTGTAGGGCACAAAATTTATGTATGGAGCAAAATTGAAAGTGACTGATACCTCTTGCAATTGGCAATACAAAGCATGTTACAACTACAGATCGATCTACAATCAAAATATATAGTGATAATTTCTGATGCAATCAATGCAACAAAAATGACCAACCTCCAGTGCCATGGCAAACAAACAATGTTTCTTTTTAGATTATATTAGAACTTTATGCAAAATCATATAATTTATTTTTCTTCTGAATAAATATACTTTCATGTTATCTAAATTTTTAAGGTACAAATTGCATGTGATAGTCGAGGATCATACTGGTGATGCCAATTTTATTATATTCAAAAAATAAGCTCACACTACAACAAAATAGATTATTAGCGATGAAAATTTTTCATCACTAATAACCCATTTTTGTCGCTAATAGTTATTTACGATGAAATTTTCATCGCTAATAGTTGATTGCAAATAATCACATCGTTGATAATATTTTATGATAAAAAAATTTCATCATAAATAATAATTATTTGTGATAAAAAAATTATTATTAAAAAAAATTATTTTTTTAAAAATTATTTATGATAAAAAATTTTAGTCATAAAAAAAATTTACAATGAAATTTAATGTCACTAATAAATAATAGATTAATAGTGATGAAAATATTTTTATCATTATTAATTTAATTAAATTATTTTATGAAAATCAAATTTTTAAAAACTTTTAGCGATGAAAATTTTTCATCGCAAATATGATTATTAATGATGAAAATTTTTCATCACTATTAATTTAATTAAAATTTTTTATAAAAATCAAATTTATAAAAATATTAGCAATATAAAATTTTCATCGTAAATATAATTATTAGTGATAAAAATATTTTTATCGCTATTAATTTAATAATAATTTTTTGTAAAAATTAAATTTAAATAATATTAATGATGTAAAGCTTACTTCATAAATATAAAAATTTTTATGTAAATTTTTGTCGCTAATAAAATATCAATTATTTATGATAAAAATATTTTTATCATTATTAATTTAATATAAAATTTTAATATTTTTAAATTTATTAAAAATTTTATTTACGATCAATTTTTTATCGCTAATATTTTTTTAAGGACCAATATTTCATCAAAAATAATTTCATCATTAATAATTTATACATATTTTTTAAAAAAATAATTTATGAAGATATATTTTTAATTTATATTTATAATATTTTTAATAAATTAAAAATAAAAAAATAAAAATAAAAAATTTACATAAAAAATTTATAAATAAATTTTATTATTTTATTATATTAAACTAAATTTATAAAAGATTTGAAATAAAAATAAAAAATTATATAAAGAGACCATCAAGTGTCGGCATTTATAGAAGGAGAACAATCTAGAGAAGAAGAGTGCTCGGAAGAGCTCAGACCGGCATGCTGCTACCTCATCAGCTGTATCGTCCGCTCTATCTGCACTATCTACTCCATCAACTGGATTTGAAGCAGCTGATACTCGTCGATATGTGCAGCCAACTCATTAGCTCATTGCTCAGTCCGCTGTCGATCCTCAGTAGCCTACTTCTGTACCTCCTCAGGCAAGCATTGCAGGTAGTATGGATGTCAGCCCTAGACGAGCATGAGGATGAGAGAATAGTGATCCCATACCCTAGACCTTTAACATAATAAGATCTCGTACCAAGCACCTGATCACAGATCTCGTCATCTGTGGGTGCGGTCGAGCCCTCAAGGATAGGCTGGGATCTAATGTCTATTATACGGTCTTGAAAATTAAAATTATAGCTATTTTAATTCTATACTAAAAATTAGACTGTGAACAAAAAAAATAATTCAAAAAACTTATAAAGAGCTCCTGGCTCCCTATCGTCCACTCCTCTAACCATTGTTGGTGGATCTGCTGGTAGATATCGATCCTATCAGGAAGCTCACCACTCTCAACATCAATTTGTAATTTATGAATAATTAATTAAAATTTTTTTAAATAGCTAAAAAATTATATACTAATTAAAAATTACTTACCATCTACTCCATGTGATAAGTGAATGACCTCAAACCTCCATAATATGGTACGGTCTGTCTCACCCGATTCGCAGTATTTTGGACATATCTTCTCTGTACAATTATCAATCAAATTAGTAGATAACAAATTTAATTTAAGAATAAATGATTCAATCATTAAACTCTAAAAAAAAAGTTTAGATGTGTAACCTGATATGTCGGATCCTTGTAATACCGACATATAATAGTCCAATCGTCCATAGTGATGCTGTCATAGGGCTGCTGCCGTGCTGTCTCCTCCCTATGATCTTGCATTATATGGTACCAATGCTGATGGATGTGGTGGTGATAATCCTTCAAATACAAAGATAAATGAGCATCCATGGCCCGCACACGATCCTCCTCAAAATTAATAATATCAAAAATACTTTGCCAATAACAAATATTAGAAGAATATCGTACTAATTAAATATTCATAGTATAATTTATTTTACCTGTAAGTGGGTGTAAAAAATCTTTTTCTGAGTCGGTACAATATGACACCAATCAAAAAATGTCATGGGGGCATAGTTGTGGCATATAATGCCCAACTCGGTCTACCACGGCTCGCACTATCCCCTAATGGGTGTGGTGTAGCTGGATAGTATCTCGATACGAAGATGCTGTTCTGGATGCTCACATCTTCAATGCTCTAGAGCGAGGTTCTTCGATGGACCTTGCCCTTGCCTCACTATTGATGAAGGCTGACCTAAAATAATAATAAATAAATCATTAGTATGATAGCTATCCAAATAAAAAAATCAAATTTCATTATATAAAAAATATAATAATACCATTTGGACCCACCTCACTTGAACCTGCCTCACTCGGACCTGCCTCACTGGGACCTATTAGTGCAGGACCCTCTGGTGATGGAGCTGGTGCAGCAGTGAAAATCGATGAAGGTGCCTCAGTCTCCGAGGTAGACTGTGTACGCGAACATCATCGTCTGTCTCCTGATGCCATATCTAAAATTCTTGATATATAAATAAATATAATATTGAACAATAACAACAAAATCTAATCCCGAAGAGTCGATGGTTTTTTATTTTTTCATAATTATTTTTTACCTAAAAATAATAAATAATTTTTTATTTTTTTAAATATTTATTATCTAAAAATATTTTTTTAAATATTTTTTTCCTAAACGAGCTCTGGACTTGACCTCCCACGGCCCTGCTCCCATGGCATTAGCGCTGTCACACACCCTACACCACCCGAATTCGACCCTCGCTCCCATGGTGCCGGCATAGTCACACGCCCTGCACCGCCTAGACTCGGCCTCTGCGATCCCTACTCCCACGGTGTTATAGCCCAAGCCCAAGCCCATGACATCAAGATCCAAGCCCAACAAAAAAAAAAATAGAGTAAAATCGGGAAGAAGACTCCCGATAGGAGTCTTCTTCTCCGACGAAATCCGAGCGATTTGGGAGTCCTAGGACCCTCTATAAGAAGATCTCCCCTCTCCTTAGAATCGACCATCGGCCTCCTCTCTCTCTCTTTCTCTCCATCTTTCTCGATCGGAGCCACGGACACCGTTCGATTTCTCATCGTGATTTCTCACCGGTGAGGTCACCGGAGGCCGGGGTGAGTCTCCCTCTCCTTCCTCTCTTCCTTCCCTTTCTTTCCATACTTTTGCTTGAGGCTGCCGGCGATGAGTGTCGCCAATTTTCGGTCGGGAAAGAGACTCTATTTTGGGCCTTTTTTCCTTGGATTTTCTGGCACCGGCGATCGAAATCGACCGCCGGCCATGCTCCTCCGAAAACAGGGGAGTGTCCTCCCTCAACCGTCGATCTCCGCCATGGCGGTCGCGGCCTGAACGGCCGGCCAATGAAGGACCACGCCGGTCCCTTGTTCCGACGTGGGGAGGGCCGAGAAGAAGAAGAAGAAAAAGAAGAAAAAAGAAGAAAAGGAAAAGAAAAAGAAGAAAAAAAGAAGAAAAGGAAAAGAAAAAGAAGAAAAAGAAAAAAAAAAGGGGCAGAGAGAGAAACTCTCTTTGCTCTCTCTCTCTCTCTCTCTTTTAGATTTTTAGGATTTATGGAATTTAAAAAAAATTAAAATAAATAAATATAATTAGGGTATCCATGGATTAGTTCAAAAATCATGGATGCTGTCGTCAAATTGATCCTTATGGGGATATTAGATTTTAATAATTTTAGTTATTTTTAATTCGATAAAATTTTGATTAAAAATATGATATTTGACGTATCAGGTTCAGAGAAGGATTTTCGTGATTCCTAGAATTTTCTAGTTTAGATTTTCTTTTGAGGTAAGTAGTGTTCACTTTTATTGAATTTATCTAGTAAATTATAAATTCTGAATTAAATAAATTTATGCATGCTTGTAATTGAAATTATTTATTGAAATAATTGTTAAAATTATTTATGATTAAAGTTAATTGTAGAAAATTATTTATGATTGAAGTTATTTGTTGAACAATTATTATGATGATGTATGATCTCAAAGAATGATATGATTGATTTGACTCGAATATTATTTATTTATATTATTTTAAAAAAATAATATATAAATTGGAAAGATAATATGAAATTGACAACTTGACTGTGTTGAGGACCCCGCCAATGGGGGCATATACGTTGGCAATTGACTGTCTTGAGGATTTATGTCGCCAGCGAGACCAGCGACATGTCGCCAGAGAGACCAGCGACAAACCGCCAGCGAGACCGGCGGTTCCAAAGGACTTGGCTGCCAGATAATTCGCAGCCCACCGCAAGCAGATACGCGGTATTATGACCCTACCACAGGGATAATGTGGTCATAGTCATGGTTGGTAAGAAGAACTTAAGAAATTGATGAATTTAAGATGAAAAGCATAATTGGAAATTACGATGAATTGACTTTTATATATGATTGATAATATGATTATGATTTCATGAAATTACATATTAATTTTGTTATATCAATAAATCGATATGTATAGAAATAATTGTCTGATTTATTCAGTTAAAGGTATACACTGCTTACTGGGCTATTTAACTCATGATGAGTTTTATGTTTTTCTTACAGATCCAGAAAATTAGCGTGATGCGGGATTTCGATTGGGAGAGCGATTAGAGATGGAGTTAGCTCATTGAATTAGGATTTTCTCAGATTTGATTCAAGACTTTTAATTTTTTTTTAGTGTTGACTTTGTCAAACAGTTATTTTCTTTAGACATTGAGTTTTGATTTGTTTATTTGAACTAAGGTTTGATTATTAAATATTGAAAAATTTATTTAACTATTTGTGAAGATATCATGATGAGATGCCTTGCATGCTTATGGAAAAAGTATTCTATAAGTATGCGACGGTTGCCATGACCCTCGATTCAAATCTCGGATCGGGGGCGTGACAATTAATATGGTATCAGAGCATAAGTAGATAGATAGAGACATGTAGAATAGAGTGAGAGAGTGATGGGTAGACATTAGGAAATTGAAAGGTTAGTTATGATGATTATGATTTAACTTGTCACAAGTTATAACCTTATTAAGGATAAGTTATTATCTCAAATCTAACATAGGTCAATATGCCTCCATGACGAGCGAGGAATACTCAAGGAGCGGTAGGAGGGACATCAAATTCACTTGGCGATAATACTTCCCAATTAAACAGCGGCACAACTCAGCAGGACGGAATCCTTGATCCTACCGGAAATACTCTGATAGTACAGGAGGAGCCGAACATGACTCAACTAATGCAAACTCTGATCAGAGTAGTTCAAACACAATAGTAGTTACTTCAACAACAACATGCACAGCCACGTCAGCATTTTCCACTGACACCTGGACATGGAGAACATCCGATGCAGAAAAACAATATCGTCGAATTTAAGAAGCTAGCTCCTCCAGCCTTCAAAGGAACCATCGAACCACTAGAAGCAGATAACTAGATTATGAAAATGGAGAAGGCCTTCGCCGTGCAAGAATGCCACGATGAAGAGAAGATCCGCTATACAGCATATCTGTTACAAGGCGAGGCATACAACTGGTGGCGTATACTGGAACAAAAATATGAGCACGATAGGATACCACTCACTTGGAAGAGATTTCGAGATGAATTCTTTGATAAGTATTTCCCCCGAAGTGTTAGAATACAGAAAGAGCAGGAGTTCATTCATCTGAAATAGGAAAACAGATCCGTTGCAGAATATGAAGCTAAATTCACGGAATTAGCCAAGTTTGTTCCAAGATTAGTTGAGATTGAGCAAGACAGAGTACACAAATTTGAAATGAGACTGAAGACAGAAATCAGAAAATAGGTTGTACCCTATGAGCTAGCTACCTATGCCTTAGTTGTGAACAAAGCTCTAATAATTGAGAGAGAAGTTAATGAAGCTCATGCGGAGCGAGAATGGAATCAGAAGAAGAGAAATAGGTTTAGTGGAACTCAAGGACGAAATTAGAACAATAAGGTTCCATCAAAGAAGCCAGCAATTGATAAGAATCATGAGAATGAGGCAGCTAGATGTTCGAGATGCGGCCGAAGAGAGCATGAGACTTCTAATTGCCCATGAAATACTGGTTCGTATTTTAGATGTGGACAGAAAGGACACAAGATTGAAAATTGCCCCCAGATGGATGAAAATAGATCAACACAAGCAAAGAACGGAGGTCAAAGGTCGAAAACTCAAGGAAGAATCTATGCACTCACACAACAGGATGCTCAGGCCTCCAATGCTGTGGTGATAGGTACCATTCCTGTATCTGGTATTCATGCTTCAGTTTTGTTTGATTCTGGTGCTACACACTCCTTTATATCTACTACTTTTATTAGACAACATGATATAAGTTGTGAACCCATGAAAATCAAATTATATGTTGAGACACCAGTAGGTGGTATTTTGAGTACTGAAAGTGTGTGCAAGTCCTGTAGTATCAAGATAGGAGAAAGAGAATTACCGACAGATTTGGTAGTCCTGGATATGCATGATTTCGATGTCATTCTAGGAATGGATTGGCTGGCTACTTATCATGCCTCTGTGGATTGTCATGGAAAGAGAGTGAACTTTCACATACCGGGAGAATTAACTTTTAGTTTTGATGGAAGTACAGGAACCACCCCTCCATGTATTATTTCATTTGTGCAAGCTAGACAGATGATAAGAAAGGAATGTAGAGGTTACCTAGTATCAATAAAGAATAAAGAACATGATGAATTGAAGTTACAGGATATTCCTATCGTAAATGAATTTTCGGATGTATTCATTGATGATTTAGTCGGACTACCATCAAATAGAGAAATTGAATTTACTATTGAGTTGGTACCCAATACCAGTCCAATTTCTAAAGCCCCTTACAAAATGGCCCCTATGGAGTTAAAGGAGTTAAAAGATCAATTACAGGATTTATTGGATAAAGGTTTTATAAGACCTAGTGTATCTCCTTGGGGAGCTCCAGTCTTATTTATGAAGAAGAAAGATGGTAGTATGAGATTTTGTATCGACTATAGAGAGTTGAACAAAAATACTATCAGAAATAAGTATCCTCTACCTCGAATTGATGATTTGTTTGATCAGTTGCAAGGTGCACAAGTCTTTTCTAAAATTGATCTTCGTTCAGGGTATCATCAGTTAAAAATCAAAACAGAGGACATACCAAAGATTGCATTTAGAACTCGTTATGGACATTATGAATTTTTAGTGATGCCTTTTGGGTTAACCAATGCTCCAGCAGCCTTTATGGATTTAATGAACAGAATATTCAGATCCTATCTTGATAAGTTTGTTGTCGTATTTATTGACGATATCTTGATATATTCAAGAAGTAATTGGAGCATGAAGAACATTTACGGTGTGTACTACAAATATTGAGGAAAGAAAAGCTTTATGCCAAATTCAAGAAGTGTAAATTTTGGCTGGACAAAATAGTCTTTTTAGGACACATCGTATCTAAGGATGGAATTTCTGTGGATCCAGCAAAAGTGAAAGCTGTGATGCAGTGGAACAGACCTACAAATATTCTGAGATTCGAAGTTTTCTAGGAATGGCAGGATATTACAGACGATTTGTAGAAAGATTCTCCCGCATAGCTGCACCTTTGACTCGTCTTACTCAAAAAGGAGTTAAATTCGAGTGGACTGAAGATTGTGAACAGAGTTTTCAAGAATTAAAAACAACGATTAGTTTCAGCCCCTATCCTCACTATACCAACAGGAGATGAAGGTTTCACAATATATAGTGATGCATCTAAAAAGGGACTCGGCTGTGTATTGATGCAACATGGTAAGGTAGTAGCCTATGCCTCAAGATAATTGAAACCATATGAACAGAATTATCCGACACATGATTTGAAA